>NC_084632.1:17474177-17564177 GCF_033978795.1 Nerophis ophidion | reverse complement strand
CCTTGTGGCGGGGCTCTCCCTTGGAGATAGGGTGAGAAGCTCTGTCATCCGGGAGGAACTCAAAGTAAAGCCGCTGCTCCTCCACATCGAGAGGAGCCAGATGAGGTGGTTCGGGCGTCTGGTCAGGATGCCACCCAAACGCCTCCCTAGGGAGGTGTTTCAGGCACATCCGACCGGTAGGAGACCACGGGGAAGACCCAGGACACGTTGGGAAGACTATCAGTAGAAGCATTTAAGTCTCACCTTAAAACTCATCTGTATACTCTAGCCTTTAAATAGACCTCCTTTTTAGACCAGTTGATCTGCCGCTTCTTTTCTTTTTTCTCCTATGTCCCCCCATCCCTTGTGGAGGGGCTCCAGTCCAATGACCATAGATGAACTACTAGCTGTACAGAGTCGATACCCAGGATGGACTGCTCATCGGGACTCAGGATGGACCGCTCGCCTGTGTATCGGTTGGGGACATCTCAACGCTGCTGATCCGCCTCCGCTTTGGATGGTTTCCTGTGGACGGGACTCTCGCTGCTGTCTTGGATCCGCTTTGAACTGAACTCTCGCGGCTGTGTTGGAGCCACTCTGGATTGAACTTTCACAGTATCATGTTAGAACCACTCGACATCCATTGCTTTCGGTCCCCTAGAGGGGGGGGGGGGGGGGGGGGGTATTCAAATTTTAGTTGTAACGACCCCTAGAAAATGGATGGGACAAATGGATGATTCTCAACCGATTAAAATAAAAATCTAACATCGATTTATTTTTTTTTAGAATCTGTCCTATCCAGACACTCAGGCAAGTCATATTGTTGATGTAGATGCCCGTATCTGCTGTACAGATTTATGTGTGTCATTGTCAGCTTGATGCGTGACCCCAAGGCTGCAGAGAATGACAGGCGGAATGAAAGTAAAAAAACAACAACAATTTATTACTTACAAGGAAGCATGGAATCAAAACAGCACACCCCGCATCAGCCTCAAAAGCAACAACGATCCAGCGCTGAAGGACGGACCCAGGTGGAACTAAATAGGACTAATTAAACGAGGAACAGGTGTGCTGGAACAGAGAGTAAAGGTGCTGCCAAACACAAACACCAAACAGGAAACGCCAACAAAACAAGAGCACCAGGACAGGAAGTGATTCTAAACAGGGAAACCCAAACATCACCAAAACTGTCTCTTGTTAACTTATTTGTATTTGACTTATTTTAAATGTTTGGGTTGAATTTAATTAAACAAAAATATTTTTTAAGTATCATAGAAATGTATCATAGCTGTTTATCTATTTTATGGAGGAGTATATTTCATTTTAGAACTGGCACCCATCCATTCATTTTCTACCGCAGAGGGCGCTGGAGCATATCTCAGTTGCATTCGGGCGGAAGGCGGGGTACACCCTGGACAAGTCGCAACCTCATCGCGGGGCCAACACAGATAGACAGACAACATTCACACTCACAAGCCCATCCATCCATTTTCTACCGCTTATTCCCTTTTGGGGTCGCGGGGGGCGCTGGCGCCTATCTCAGCTACAATCGGGCGGAAGGCGGGGTACACAAGCCTTTTTATAGATATATGCATACTAGTTCTAGCTATTAGGCTGTTCTAGTTTTTATTTTTATTTATTTTTATTATCTTTTTATTATTATTATTTTCTTTTTTTTAATAAACTCTAGCACTTTGAGGTTGGGGGTCACGGGATATAAGCCGTAGAAAATGGATGGATGGATGGACTTTGAGGTTGTTTGCTCAATGTAAAGTGCTTTTTTTTTTTTTTTTTTACAAATAAAATATATTATTATTTCATTCACACACTAGGGCCAATTTTAATGTTGCCAATCAACCTATCCCCAGGTGCATGTCTTTGGAGGTGGGAGGAAGCCGGAGTACCCGGTGGGAACCCACGCAGTCGCGGGGATAACATGCAAACTCTACACGGAAAGTTCCTTAGCCCAGGATCGAACACAGGACCTTTGTTTAGCGAGGCACACGCACCTGCTGCCTCGAACTGGCACCCAATGTTATTAAAAAGTGTGGATTTTGAATCGAGAATCGTTTTGAATCAAGAATCAAATCGTGACCCCCAATAATGGAATCTTGTCAAATCTTGTTGTGCTCAAAGTGTCAATGCGTGGACTGTGGTGTGGTTTGTTTTCCCGTGGTGCAAATTGACTGGACCGGACATGGTGTGAAAGGTAATGACATCTTTTAATATTAATTTGAAAAAAAAGGAACAAAGAAAAGGCCCTCTCAACAGAGGTTCAAAACTTGGCTCTGAATACAAAAACAGGCAAAACTATCAACATAAAACAAAACTTACAAACTATGGCATGATTAGCGAAAACCTACGGGGAATGAGAAAAGAGCATGGATCATCAGCATGGAGCAAGGGTGTGTAGAGGATGATGTCGCCAGGCTGACTGCCTGGCAACTACAGGCTTAAAAGTGCTGTGGTGCTTGAAAACCGGTGCGTGAGTTCAAATGAATCCGGTGCGTGAGTCGTGAGGACAGGTGAACTGATTGGTAGGCATGGAAACAAAACAATGGAGTGAAAAAACAGGAACTAATGGAGTCTTGAAGTAATCTAACAAAACTAAACAAAACAGGATCACAAAGACATGACACAAAAAGGCCTAATTACAACAATGTCTGTATTGGAGAAGTACACAACAGGCACGAAGAGGGTGTATCGATCCATAAATGGATCGATAAATGGTGGTGTTGATACCAAGAGTGGTATTCGTATATGAGCGATACTAGAGGGATTCCAACAATATTTTTATTTGTTCATAATCAAACACACAAACACAGTGTTACCGTTCAAACTGTGTGTAATGTTACAGTGGCCACAAATATCAAATATACTTTTTAATTAATACCTCTGCCTAGTTTTTAATGAATATTTAAGCCTACCGTGCTACTGCATTTTAATGTTGGTCATTATGATGGTACTTGGAGAGGTTTTTCTGAGGTAGTATTTGGTGAAAAAAGTTCGAGAGCCACCGATTCAGTGTATGACGCACAGCACATGTCCTTCAAGCACAAAGACCGACATATTACCTGTGGACCCTTCAGCTTTGATTAAACGAGTTCAGAACACCATGGACTTTGGTTAATTGGCTATTAACTCTTTTTTTTTTCTATGTATATATTTAAAGTAAGTAGGTATTAACCTTGCGAGCTCCAAAGGGAGTTAGTTGGAGGTTTGGCAAGCGTCGTGTAAGTAGAAATAAGCTCGTATAATACGATTCGACATTTAATTTGTGTTTGTCAGCTTTTTATATTTTACCCTGAGAAACCAAACGGTGCTACTGATTATTCCAATTACACTGCTTTTAGTCAAATGCTAAACATTGCTATGAATTTGAAGCAATGGTATGTCGCTTTAGCATATTGTTTTTCAGTTTTGACAGGTAATTAAAGTCGGATCTGGGACTGTGGGGAGCAAGATATTTCATCAAGGCAGAGATCTGTAAAGGCTAATGATGTAGCTTTATCAACCAGAGGCAAGAAACTCCCGCAGTTCAGTTCAGGTCATTCTATTCCGGACATGCATTCCATATTACATTTGTGCACACACTCAGGTCGACAGTTTTTATTTCAAGAAACTCTCCCGGTATATTTTTGAACTTTTGAACTCAAATGGTTTTGACTTTGACTTAACAAACATGTTAACACCTAATCAAGAGGCTTACCTATAAAATACACACTAAAAAGGGACTTAAACAGGATTACATGTGCATGAGTTTAGCTATAGGATAGGCTTCGGCCATTGCTAACTCACGGTGGCGCATTTTGACCCCAGGATGCAGAGATAGAAGTGAGAGCTTTGAATGGTTGACCAAATACTTATTTTCCAACTTAATTTACAAAAAAAATTATTTAAAATTCTTACAATGTGAATTCCTGGATTTTTTTTCACATTCTGTCTCCACATTCTGTACCTATGATGAAAATTACAGACCTCTGTCATCATTTTAAGTGGGAGAACTTGCACAATCGGTGGCTGACTAAATACTTTTTTGCCCCACTGTATGTCTTTCGCAAGGTTTACTGCCAGCAAAACTGACAGGTTCAAACACTGATGAAATCTATTAAACAAGAATTAAACAGAGACTGAATTTAATTTGGCTCAATCGAAGAGAGACGTCTGAGCTGTACTCTTGTACAGTCTCCCAGCACGCTCTGGCGAAAGATTGTATGCCTCCTCTTTTATTTGGACTTTCCCTGACAGCTGTTTCTAAGGGAGGGGGTCGTAAACGACCATCACCTTTGGTTACAGAACAGTTCAAAGAAAAGGTCGTAAAACAGTTCAAAGAACAGGTGCTTTGAGGGGACTCATGCCCTGATTCCTCTCCGCTTTGTAGTTCTTGAGTCTAAACAATATCTTTCTGTTGATTACAATACATGAAAGAAACAGAACACCTTCAGGTTGCTTCCCATCCTACACAGTGGACTTTTACATACCTTCTTCTTTGTAGGTTCAAAGACAGCTTTTGTCTGCTCGCCGGGAACTCATTTCGACAAAAAGTTTTGTCACTTACTGTAGATACAATTATTCCGACAAAAACTATAATCTTTATTCTTATGGCCTTCACACTTAGCAACTGGACTGTTCAGTTTGTCTTAGAAGACGTTTCGCCTCTCATCCGAGTAGCATCATCAGTTCATACTCACAGAATTAGATTGGTCAGATCTTGTTATATGCAGATATAATGACAATAAAGTCCATTCTATCTACCGGAACCCAAACACTTTAGCAACTCATTTCTCAAGTCAAGAACTATAAAAATGATCCCTGAAAGTATCAGCACAGCCGTAGTGCATTGGCTGAGCCTCACCCTTGGTGAACCACCTTCTTGACAATATCCAAACTATTCATAAGAGGGGCCTCCGGAAGAATGGTGGCGGCATAGGATCTTGGCATCCAGCACTCCAACTAGATCTGACCTTTGCAAATCTGTTAGCATGAACTAATGACGGTCGAACAGTTCAGTTGCCATCAATTGAATACTCTGAGAATACAAAATATTATTTGGCCCATAATTATTCTTTATTAAATGTGTTTTGTGTTAATACCTTTGGGTGTCTAAAACAGAGTAATTGGATTAACATTATTTTTTTGGGTGAACAATTGCTCATTTCTTTGTACGATTCGGTTTATGTCTAACCTTTTGAAACGCATTGCTAACAAAACAAGTTGAGGCAGGATTGAAAAAAGGAGGGCTCGAGCTTTGCCACTTGCAGTCTTAATGATCTCGTCTTCTTTGAAGTTTTTTTTCTTTCTGCTGTCCCTAGGTGAAATATTAGGATTTTAATCTATAACAAAAAACTTCAGAAAATATCTTGTGGACATCCAAACAAGTACAACACTGTCAATAATTCAGTTTGAACTCCACTTTAGTGGAAGAAAAACAGTTTATCCTGTTTAGGATTCATAGAGGTGGCTGTTGAACCAGAAATATCCAACCTTACCTGAACTCGACTGAGGTGTAGGTGTGTCGGACACACGCATTTCAACAGTGTGCTGGTTGTCACATCCTTCCAAAGTCTGATGTTGTGACTTGCCTTAAGTGGCTTTTGGCTCGTGTCGTACTGAGACATGACATGTTGAAGGCTTCAATCACATTTGGTCCAAGATGGACTTTGTTGTGACAGGTAGTCCTGCCAATGAGTTAGTGGCATCTTGACTCTTTATTCGCTGAACGTATTTTGTCACTTTGATACACCTGTGCTGTCTTCCTCGTCAGTCTGTAGTCAGACAAATCAGTTAAAACACAGTTTCTGAGGGATTGGGGCTATATTGAACTTCTCTTTTTATTCACTCACAAGATCAAGGAATGGCAAATCTAGAAATGCAATTGCTGGCACACAGTTGCCTGAATTATAATATATCTATAGATGGGATAGAACAATGTTGTATTAACCAGACTTTCAACCCTGGAAAGCTACAAAGCCACACCACTTGATGGATTGGATTGGATTACAGTTGCCACTCAGACATACAGTGTTTCAACATAAAGGTATCATAAGGGTGTGTGTATATAAGGACCCCAAAATGGGACCTATTTTGGGGTCCTTATAGTGTTATATATATAAAACAGGTTGGGGCGGCATGGCGTAGTGGGTAGACCGGCCATGCCAGAAACCTGAGTGTTGCAGGTTCGCTCCCCGCCTCTTGGCATCCAAATCGCTGCCGTTGTGTCCTTGGGCAAGACACTTCACCCTTGCCCCCGGTGCCGCTCACACTGGTGAATGAATGATCAGGGCAGCTGTGGCTTCAAATGTAGGTCACAACCACCAGGTGCGAATGAATGATGGGTTACCCCTTCTCTATGAGCGCTTTGAGTATCCAATAATAGAAATGCGCGATATAAAATCTAATCGATAATTATTATTTTATTTATTACATGGCATTTTGTTTCTTACGTGTACTTATGTGTACTATGGCTATGAGTTTTTTTCCCCCTTGGCCTCAGTCTGGATAACCTCTACAGGGGCCCAGGCTTAGACTGAATATTTAATTGTTTTACTCACCTCCCAGGGTTTACCTGTTTCTCATCTTTTTTGTAAGTTAGCATACCCGTCAGCGATCCTGTTCTGTCTCCCTGTAATGTCTGTCTTATCTTTAATGGAATTGTACTGAACATTTTAATTTCCCCTCGGGGATTAATAAAGCATTTCAGATTCTGATTATTCCTTGTTTTAATTATGCAGTTTTGTGTTTTCTTGTGACTTGTTGATTACTGCTGGTGTGGATCGGTCCTTTTCCTTGTGGAGTGGATGGCAAGCTTCAAAGGCTTCCATGTCCATTTCCACTCCTTTGGACTCCATGAACGCGCCCACCTGCCGCGCCGCGGATCTGACATCTCGTTCCTCCGGCACCCCCCCACCGTCGGTGGCCACCGCCCGAGCAAACCCGCGGGGCTTGATGTGGAGACCTGTCATGATAACATCATTTATATTGGAATACTGCTCTAGTTCCGCCACTCTGTCCGTTAACTCCCGCACTTGGCATTCTGGACACGTAGTAACTTTACCTCCTCCACCGGCTGAATGATTGTTTGCTGTTGTTGTTAGACAGTGGACTTATCACGCCATCAGAAACTCCCGACGTTCTTATCTTCTCGGCTGTGAGCACCTTCTTTGGCCCAATGTTGGCCCTGGCTGTAATTTGGTCACTCAAAAAGGTTCATTGTCTTCTTATTCGTATACTTTTCAATTTTTCTTGTAATCATACAATATAATCGGTATATTAGATTTGTTTTTAATAATAATAGTAAATGTCTGATTACAAGAAAAATTTAAAACTGTAATGTGGTCAGTTTTGACGCCCGGCCAGTTTTGCTAAAGACATCATTGGGCCTGGTGGAGTCCTGTGCGGCCTGGCGGGGCCCCGCCACTAGAATAAAATAGAGAATAGAATGGACTTTATTGTCATTATATTTGCATATAACGAGATCAAGGACTCCTGCTTAAGGTGCAGTAGTGGGAACAAATATGAGGTAAAAATAAATAGCACAAGATGTAATAAAGGAAAAACTAACAATTGAAATAAACAGACTACTATCCAATAAAAATAATAAGCAATCCTGTATAATTATACAAAACACTATACAGAATACAAAATACTGTACAATATACAGAACAAGACAAGAGACTAGCCTCTCTGCTGCTTGCTGAGCCGGTACTTGCAGCTGCTGTTGATCGATCGCTGACTAACTCTTCATCTAACGGGAATACAAGAACAATCCCATCGGTCAGCCTACCAGTGAGAGCAGACATTGTCCAGTAAACAATAGTTTGACTTGTAAGCCCCATCTTAAAGTAAACAAACAAAAAAAGCTAAAGTACTAATGATAGTCACACACCCACAAGGTGTGGTGAAATTACTTTCTGCACCCCCTGGGAGATGAGGGGAGCAGTGAGAAGCAGCGGTGGCCACACTCGGGAATAATTTTTGTTGATTTAACCCCCAATTCGAACCCTTGGTGCTGAGTGCCAAGCAGGGAGGTTATGGGTCCCACTTTTACGGTCTTTGGTATGACTTGGCCGGGGTTTGAACTCACGACCTACCGATCTCATGTAGTGCATTTTCTCTTTAAGTTTAATCCTATTATAAGTACTATTTTTTTCTATGTTGTTTTGGCTGAACAGTTTATTTTTGCAGAAAAAAAGCAATTGTGTATCCCGGTAGAAGTGCTCCACTAACTTTTTCAATATTTCCTGCAGTACCACTTTTATTGGCAGTTTCTGAAATCCAATCAGATCAAATGAGCTCCTTCACCCTCATCTCATTTTTTTTCCCCCGAAGGTTCAAATGAAGGTTGCCGGTGTCTATTTTTAGATTATTTTGCTCGCACACAGCAATTCTTAGGCTCTTTATTGTTCACCTCCATTCCTAGAGGGAGGAAGTTCGAGCACTTTGCAAAAAAACTTTTCCTTTCCGCGGCAATGACAAGTTCCAGCAAAAGGATAAAAACGTCTGCGCCGGGTTATCATCTCGTGAGGATGTCTGTCACGTATGCAGCGACTGGTGTTACACACGAGCTGAGTCACTCAAAGGTGCCATGTGCTGGGTCTAGTACTTGAAAAGGGTTCTGAGAGCATGCCCAGATGGTGGCGTTCACCACGTCGTTCTGTTTGCAACTAGTGGATTAAGGCTGGTCCCAAAGGAAGGAAGGAACTTTTTTCCTTCCGCTTCACTCTGAGAGGTTTCCTCGGGAAGACTTGGATCAATTCACTAAGGGAAGAATGCATTGATTGAAATCAGAGCCGTTGAGTTCTTGTGTTAAGACCTAATTAGAAGACATTCTTTTAATTGCAAGTAGAGGGGTGATTCCTTTTTTTTTTTTACTTACAAACACAGGATTCCGGAAGACTTCTCTTCTTCGAAGGCGTAAATCAGGGGCGCTCACACTTTTTCTGCAGGCGAGCTACTTTTCAATTGACCAAGTCGAGGAGATCTACCTCATTCCTATTTATAATTTATATTTATTTATTTATGAAAGAGACATTTTTGTTAACAAATTAATGGTGTTTAATGATAATACAAGCATGTTTAACACACATAGATTCCTTTCTTTCATGAAGACAAGAATATAAGTTGGTGTATTTGATTCTGATGACTTGCATTGATTGGAATTAGACAGTGGTGCTGATAACGTCCGCATTTTCAAATGAAGGAAAAAAAAAGTCCTCCTTTCTGTCCAATACCACATGAAAGTGGTTGGATTTGGCATCTCATTTGTCCAACTTGCATACTCGTTTATAAACACTTTGTTATGAGAGTAGCATATGTGTGTGGGCCTTTAATGTCTGGCAGCAGGTGAGTGACGTCAGTGAGTGTGCGGGTGGGCAAGCAAGTGAGAAAGCGGTCGCTGAGGGCGGGGGAGAAATACATTGGCATCAAACGCCGTAGCTTGCTAGCTTGTGCACGCTAGCTTTCTGAGACTCTTATTTTGTTAGCACAGGCAGGATGAAACAGGTCTTTTATGGTGAAGACAGGAACTGTGCTGTCGGTCTTTAGAGTTTTGACAGTAGGTACGGAGTCTCTAGAAATAAAATGTGTTTCTCTGCGTCCGGCCCTGTTAGTGATTTTTTTCTTAAATATGAGCTTGCAGCAGCCAGCGTCATCTCACAAGATCCTCGGGTGCCGAGAATGTCAAACAACTGACGAAAGTGAAGTCTTGGTATGATTGATGATTGCTCATTTTCATGTATATTTTTTAATGCCTGGCTTGAGATGGACTGACACACCCTCGGAGATCGACCTGTCGATCGCGATCAACGTAATGGGCACCCCTGGCGTAAATAATAAATTGCATAACCGTGGGCTCAAAAATTGTACATCGCTGTTGAGGAGAACATTACAAAACAAGGCTTGAAATTAATATGCTGTTAATTGTGATTAGACAAGCATTCAATTAGGCCTGTTAATCATTAGAAATCCCAATTTAAACCCCCGTCAAAATAGATTTAAAGAAAGCGTTTGGTATTCTCTAATTACCGAGGCATATAAAGAAAATAAAAAATCCTTACTAATAGCTTTTGGGAAAAAATTATGCAAATTTTAAACAACAGGATTTCCTGGATATTAACAAGCTCATCACTGAACATTGTGTGTTCAAGGGGTTTTGAGATAGCTAAGAATGAGAGGATTCACACGGTTCAATCAGCAGTAAGCAACTGAGATAATTAGTGTTTTTTTTTTCTTGAAAAATATCTATTTTTAAACATAAAGCATATTCGACAAAGGGACTGAAATTTCAAACCAAAAATTATTCAGCACATTTTGAACATCCATCCATCTACTATGCAGCTTATCAAGTAATCTTAAACTGTCCCCTTAATATATATATATATATATATATATATTAGGGGTGTAACGGTATGTGTATTTGTATTGAACCGTTTCGGTACGAGGGTTTCGGTTCGGTACGAGGGTGTATCGAACGAGTTTGTATACTAAAGTCTTAACAAGCTGCTCTGCTTTCTGCCTCTGTCCGAGCAGTGACTACCCATCATTGTCCCGCCCACACAACCATCTGATTGGTTACATACAAAGTCAATCAGCAGTGCGTATTCAGAAAGCATGGAGTTAGTGCTCCGGCGTCTAGATGAGCAGATATGTGTCTAGCAGGTGAGCAGCGGACATCGTACACTCCCCAAAATATAAAAAACACTTCCCAGTTGCAACTATTACAAACAACAGTATGAGCCCGTTGACCTTCTAGAAACTTAAACTGCAGCTCAGTTCGCTCATAGTTGAGGTAAAGGCTAATTAGCTTTTAGCGTTACTTTAGCTCATTTTGCTGTGTTCGTGTTAGTGTGTGTGCGCGTGTGTATAATAAAAGTCAACTACAGACTCCCCAAATGCTGTAATAAATTAAGCATGATGAGTTGACTTGAAACTGTTTAATGTTGCACTTTTTATATGTAGAAGAAAGGTTTTGTCATTTCATTTAATCAAAGCAACAACTTGAGGCAGTTTAATGTGGATTAACGTGGGCAGAATTATTATAATGTTCCCAATGTTAAAAGGATAAAGCCATTGTTTACAAATTTGGTAGATAAATAACCCAAAAATTTATATTTTGTTGTTTTCTTACTGTACCGAAAAATGAACCGAACCGTGACCTCTAAACTGAGGTACGTACTGAAACGAAATTTTTGTGTACCGTTACACCCCTAATATATATATATAAGTATATATATATATATATATGTATATATATATATATATATAGTTAAAGTACCAATGATTATCACACACACATTAGAAGTGGTGAAATTTGTCCTCTGCTTTTGACCCATTCCCTTGTTCACCCCTTAGGAGGTGAGGAGACCAGAAATCATTTTGGTGAGTTAACCCCCAATTACAACCCTTAATGCTGAGAACCAAGAAGGATAAGTAATTTTTATAATCTTTGGTCTGACTCAGCCGGGGTTTGAACTCACAATTTACCAATCTCAGGGCAGACACTCTAACCACTAGGCTGTGGATGTACACATACACAACCACTAGGTTGTGTATATGCATGTATATGTTCATCCATCCATCCATTTTCTACCGCTTCTTCCCTTTGGGGTCGCGGGGGGCGCTGGTGCCTATCTCAGCTACAATCAGGCGGAAGATGGGGTACACCCTGGACAAGTCGCCACCTCATCGCTCCTGAGTATAAGTCGCACCACCGGCCAAACTATAAAAAAAACTGCGACGTATAGTCCGAAAAATACAGTATATATATACTAGGGGTGTGGGGAAAAAATCGATTCGAATAAAAAATAGCGATTCTTATTTTGTGTGATTCAGGATCGATTCTTATTCTTAAAAAAACCCATCCCATCCATCCATTTTCTACCGCTTATTCCCTTTCGGGGTCGCGGGGGGCGCTGGCGCCTATCTCAGCTACATTCGGGCGGAAGGCAGGGTACACCCTGGACGAGTCGCCACCTCATCGCAGGGCCAACACAGATAGACAGACAACATTCACACTCACATTCACACACTAGGGCCAATTTAGTGTTGCCAATCAACCTATCCCCAGGTGCATGTCTTTGGAAGTGGGAGGAAGCCGGAGTACCCGGAGGGAACCCACGCATTCACGGGGAGAACATGCAAACTCCACACAGAAAGATCCCGAGCCTGGATTTGAACCCAGGACTGCAGGAACTTCGTAATGTGAGGCGGACGCACTAACCCCTCTGCCACCGTGAAGCTCTTAAAAACGATTTTTTTAATTTATTTTTTAATTTAATTTAATATATATTTTTTTAATTAATCAATCCAACAAAACAATACACATCAATACCATAACAATGCAATCCAATTCCAGAACCGAACCTGACCCAGCAACAACTCAAGAACTGCAATAAACAGAGCAATTGAGAGGAGACACAAACACGACACAGAACAAACCAAAAGTAGTGAAATAAAAATGAATATTATCAACAACAGTATCATTATTAGGTATAACATAGCAGTGATTAAAAATCCCTCATTGACATTTTCATTAGACATTTATAGAAAAAAAAAAGAACAATAGTATCACAGTGGCTTACACTTACATCACATTTCATAAGCTTGACAACACACTGTGTCCAATATTTTCACAAAGATAAAAATAAGTCATATTTTTTGTTCATTTAATAGTCAAAACAAATTTACATAATTGCAATCAGTTGATAAAACATTGTCCTTTACAATTATAAAATATTTTTACAAAAATCTGCTATTCTACTAGTATGTCAGCAGACTGGGGTAGATCCTGCTGAAATCCTATGAATTGAATGAATAGAGAATTGTTTTGAATCGGGGGAAAAAAAAATCTTTTTGAATCGAGAATCGTGCTGAATTGAAAACTCGATTTTGAGTCAAATCGTGACCCCAAGAATCGATATTGAATCGAATCGTGGGACACCAGAAGATTCACAGCCCTAATATATATATATATGTATATATATATATACAGTATATATATATATATATATATATATATATATATATATATATATATATATATATATATATGTGCGTGTATATATATATGGATATATATATGTATATATATATATATATATATATGTACATACATATATATGATATATATATGTGTGTATATATACACACATCCATCCATCCATTTTCTACCGCTTATTCCCTTTCGGGGTCGCGGGGGGCGCTGGCGCCTATCTCAGCTACAATCGGGCGGAAGGCGGGGTACACCCTGGACAAGTCGCCACCTCATCGCAGGGCCAACACAGATAGACAGACAACATTCACACTCACATTCACACACTAGGGCCAATTTAGTGTTGCCAATCAACCTATCACATACATATATATATGTATATATAGATATATATATATGTGTGTGTATGTATAGCATGCAGCTTAGTTGTAGTTTTTTTTTTCTGAATTTGGAGGTGTTGAAATCGCCATGTAAAACAGCTACCTACATGGTATATCCAATATATCCCATATACAGTAAATAAGCATTGAGCTAGCGCATTTTTGAAAAGTGAAGCCTTACTTTATGTTTGAGCGTCGTCTATCAGGCATACTTGCTTTGTTAGCACGGTAAATTGCAACATCACCTCGAGGCACTTAGGTTTGGCTGAGTTTGCTCTAAGTGCTTGTTTCCCTGCCAAGTCCTTGAGCCGGCGAATAGTCGGCTTCTGGACGTGACCACGGGCAACAAAGGTATCAAAACATTTTGCCGTTTCATTGTATATGAATCAATATACAGTAATTCCCACGCAAGTACCGGTTTTGGTACCCATCCCTGCCCCTGACCATAATGATTTATGAGAACAATGTTTTGATGCTGTTATGTAATAGAATACATACCAAAATGTCCCCTCTGGTTAGCAATTGTTCAACAACATCGCTGCGTTAAGGAGAAACTATTGATACTTTTACTATTCTAACAGACTTGCTCTGTCATAAACAAGTGGCCATTGAGGGAAGAGGTTGGGAAACAGATATGGATCTACCCCTTCCAGGAACAACTTCATTAATGGCGTCCAAGATCGATGGCTGCACAGGATCTAGGGGCCACGCAGTGATTCTACACTACATCGCAGAGGACAACATGATATTTCACTTTCTACTTGTTATTAAATCTTTGGTCCAGTTTACCTCAAAATTCGTTTTTGTGCCATGTTGAATTGTCACTGGTGGAAGTGTCATTACAAAGTGGAGCTATGTGACATACTACACAGGTCAGAATATGCAATTGACGTGTTGGGTTTTTGTCATTGTTTTCCCCATGTTTGGTTCCTGATACCGATATGCTTGCCATGGATGTTTAGGATGAAGTGAGTTAACTAAGGCGCCGTTTACTCTGTCCCGGGTAAATCACACCTAACCTTATCCGTGTCCACACAAAACAAAACCACCGTTCGAGACCCTCTTGCTTATTTTATGCCAAGCCACATTCAGCACGCGTTCCAACAGCGTGGCTTCTTACAAAAAGAGTGCGGGTACTTTCCTGGCCCGCCTGCAGTCCAGACCTGTCTCCCAGACCTTTGTTAAGAGGGGAGGAATATATTTGCATCTACAATTCACCAACTTGAATATTTCATATATATATATACATATATATATATATATATATATATATACATATATATATATATATATATATATATATATATATATATATATATATATATATATATATATATGTATGTGTGGGAAAAATCACAAGACTACTTCATCTCTACAGAACTGTTTCATGAGGGGTTCCCTCAATCATCAGGAGATTTTAATGGAAGCATTCACATACAATGGTTTATATAGGGCACAGAGTGGGTAGGTACAGGCACACGTAGGGGCGTGGTGGTTGGCTCATGTGTTACCTAGGAGGTGTTTCCGTCTGTGGCGGCATGTTGAAATGATTTCACTGCGCTTGTTGAGGGATGGCAGGTCTGGATGATATATAATAAACAGTTTCTCTTTTAAGCATAGGTTGCATCTTTTATTACCACTGTTGTAAGGTGTGCTGGATGCAAGAATTTGCCATGTTATTGAATAGTCAACATTATTGTCTTTGAGGTTCCAAATGTGCTTGCTGAGTTCTGTAGAATTCCGCAAGGACTGGTTTCTAAAGGAGGCCTTGTGATTATTCCATCTGGTTTTAAACGCTCCTTCGGTTAATCCTACGTACGTGTCGGATGTACTAATGTCCTTGCGCGTTAACCTTTGCTTGGTAAACGACTGATGTTTGTAAACCACCATCGCCCCTACGCCTGCCTCTACCCACCCGCTATGTGCCCTATATAAACCATTGTATGTGAATGCTTCCATTAAAATCTCCTGATGTTTGAGGGAACCCCTCATGAAACAGTTTTGTAGAGATGAAGTAGTCTTGTGATTTTTCCCACACATACATATTGCACTCTACCATGGTATCGAGCACTATTCTCTGGATAATCCAATCAAAATATATATATATATATATATATATATATGAATGAAATACGTGACTTTCAGTGAATTCCTGCTATATATATTTATTTAATTAAAATAAATAGTTGAATTTCAGACGGCACCTATCAAATACACAGTAATAAAAACACAGTTGTTATACTAACTGTACTGTGCATGCTGGTTACTAAAACAAAAAACAACAACATTTACCTTTCACTATTTTAGTAACCTTTGTTCTGCCATTTATTTCTTCATGTTGCTCATCGACGGTGTAATATATTGGGTTGGAGTCAATAACCAGGCGAGGTGATGAAGTCATGTCTCTTTTACTGTGGGCTTCAGAACAGACTCCCTCACTTGCCCAACACCGTGTAAATCGTTGGCCAATCAAAAAGCAACCCCATAACGCCATAGCCAATATTCACCAGGAGATGGCAACAGACCTACTGCCCTCGGTAATGGCACCGTTCCCAAAGTATGTGGGCTCTATTGATAACCTCACTAACAACTTTAACAACGCCCTGCGCGAAACCATTGATAGTATAGCACCGCTGAAGTTAAAAAAGGCTCCAAAAAGGCGTACGCCATGGTTTACTGAAGAAACTAGAGCTCAGAAATTATTATGTAGAAAGCTGGAACGCAAATGGCGCACGACTAAACTTGAGGTGCACCATCAAGCATGGAGTGATAGTTTAATAACTTATAAACGCATGCTTACCTTAGCTAAAACTAATTATTACTCAAATCTCATCCGCATTAATAAAAACGATCCAAAATTTTTGTTTAGTACAGTAGCATCGCTAACCCAACAAGGGACTCCTTCCAGTAGCTCCACCCATTCGGCAGATGACTTTATGAAGTTCTTTAATAAGAAAATTGAACTTATTAGAAAGGAGATTAAAGACAATGCGTCCCAGCTACAACTGGGTTATAGTAACACAGATACGATTGTATATACGGCGGATACTGCAAATATCCAAAATAGTTTCTCTCGTTTTGATGAAATAACATTAGAAGGATTGTTACAACGTGTAAATGGAATAAAACAAACAACATGTTTACTTGACCCACTTCCTGGGAAACTTATCAAGGAGCTTTTTGTATTATTAGGTCCATCAGTGCTAAATATTATAAACTTATCACTTTCCTCGGGCACTGTTCCCGTTGCATTCAAAAAAGCGGTTATTCATCCTCTCCTTAAAAGACCTAACCTCGATCCAGACCTCATGGTAAACTACCGACCGGTGTCTCACCTTCCCTTTATTTCGAAAATCCTCGAAAAAATTGTTGCAGAGCAGCTAAATGAGCACTTAGCGTTTAACAATCTATGTGAAACCTTTCAATCCGGTTTCAGGGCAAATCACTCGACTGAGACAGCCCTCGCAAAACTGACTAATGATCTATTGCTAACGATGGACTCTGATGCGTCATCTATGTTGCTGCTCCTCGATCTTAGCGCTGCTTTCGATACCGTCGATCATAATATTTTATTAGAGCGTATCAAAATACGAATTGGTATTTCAGACTCAGCCCTGTCATGGTTTAACTCTTATCTTACTGATAGGATGCAGTGCGTCTCCTATAACAGTGTGACCTCGGACTATGTTAAGGTAACGTGTTGAGTTCCCCAGGGTTCGGTCCTTGGCCCTGTACTCTTCAGCATCTACATGCTGCCGCTAGGTGACGTCATACGCAAATACAGTATTAGCTTTCACTGTTATGCTGATGACACCCAACTTTACATGCCCCTAAAGCTGACCAACACGCCGGACTGTAGTCAGTTGGAAGCGTGTCTTAATGAAATTAAACAATGGATGTCCGCTAACTTTTTGCAACTTAATGCCAAAAAAACGGAAATGCTGATTATCGGTCCTGCTAGACACCGACCTCTATTTAATAATACAACTTTAACATTTGACAACCAAATAATAAAACAAGGTGACTCTGTAAAAAATCTGGGTATTATCTTCGACCCAACTCTCTCCTTTGAGTCACACATTAAAAGCGTTACTAAAACGGCCTTCTTTCATCTCCGTAATATCGCTAAAATTCGCTCCATTTTGTCCACTAAAGACGCCGAGATCATTATCCATGCGTTTGTTACGTCTCGTCTCGATTACTGTAACGTATTATTTTCGGGTCTCCCAATGTCTAGCATTAAAAGATTACAGTTGGTACAAAATGCGGCTGCTAGACTTTTGACAAGAACAAGAAAGTTTGATCATATTACGCCTGTACTGGCTCACCTGCACTGGCTTCCTGTACACTTAAGATGTGACTTTAAGGTTTTACTACTTACGTATAAAATACTACACGGTCTAGCTCCAGCCTATCTTGCCGATTGTATTGTACCGTATGTCCCGGCAAGAAATCTGCGTTCAAAAGACTCCGGCTTATTAGTGATTCCTAGAGCTCAAAAAAAGTCTGCGGGCTATAGAGCGTTTTCCGTTCGGGCTCCAGTACTCTGGAATGCCCTCCCGGTAACAGTTCGAGATGCTACCTCAGTAGAAGCATTTAAGTCTCATCTTAAAACTCATCTGTATACTCTAGCCTTTAAATAGACCTCCTTTTTAGACCAGTTGATCTGCCGCTTCTTTTCTTTCTCCTATGTCCCCCCCTCCCTTGTGGAGGGGGTCCGGTCCGATGACCATGGATGAAGTACTGACTGTCCAGAGTCGAGACCCAGGATGGACCGCTCGTCGGGACCCAGGATGGACCGCTCGCCTGTATCGGTTGGGGACATCTCCACGCTGCTGATCCGCTTGAGATGGTTTCCTGTGGACGGGACTTTCACTGCTGTCTTGGAGCCACTATGGATTGAACTTTCACAGTATCATGTTAGACCCGCTCGACATCCATTGCTTTCGGTCCCCTAGAGGGGGGGGGGTTGCCCACATCTGAGGTCCTCTCCAAGGTTTCTCATAGTCAGCATTGTCGCTGGCGTCCCACTGAATGTGAATTCTCCCTGCCCACTGGGTGTGAGTTTTCCTTGCCCTTTTGTGGGTTCTTCCGAGGATGTTGTAGTCGTAATGATTTGTGCAGTCCTTTGAGACATTTGTGATTTGGGGCTATATAAATAAACATTGATTGATTGATTGATTGACAACATAGAATCGCTCTATTGCAGACGGCGTCGCCATGGCTGTAACTTCCTCGTTCTTCTGCTTTATTCAAATCCGTAGATGTTGTAACGTGATTGGGCAGGCAAGCTGTATATATAGTGGGAAAGCGGACGTGAAAACAGGCCGTCCCCACTCACGTCCGCAAGGAGCTGGAGGGGGCGTGGCCTCCAGCTCTGTCTGAATTTCGGGAGATTATTTATTTCGGGAGGTTTTCAGTAGAGGCGCTGAATTTCCGGAGTCTCCCGGAAAATCCGGGAGTGTTGGCAAGTATGTCCTGATGGGTCCTGGTTAGTGCCTTGCATGGCAGCTCCCGCCATCAGTGTGTGAATGTGTGTGTGAATGGGTGAATATGGAAATACCGTCAAAGCGCTTTGGGCTCCTTAAAAAGGGGTAGAAAAGCTCTATACAAGTACAACCATTTACCATTTATCTGAGGCTTCATAAATTAATCCATCCTTATTAGACACGTAAACAATGTGACAAAGAACATTTTACATCAATCAAACTAGGGATCTAGATATCTGGTGTCAGGACTCAGTCAAAAATAGGACTCAAATGCTGAGGTGGGGAATAACCTGGCAGGCTTTTATTTTGAAAAGTTCACTTTTCACCTTTTAAGTCAGAGCAATACAATAACAGCTATAAACCTTAAGTAGGCGAAGAGGTTTCACAAAATGTGAACAAACCAAAAAGCACTCCAAAAGGAGGAAACATAATTATCTCTCTCTGACTACACTAACGAGGAATACTACTATGAAATTTACACAACAAAAAAGACGCTCCAAAAGTAGGGGGAAAAAAAGGGCTATAAAGCTTCTACGCTGATTCTTATCTAGAAAAATAATTAACAAAAGGTCACTCAAAAATGAAGAAAAAGAAGAGACGATATAAGTAAACTGAACTCACCACTTTGATTTGAAAACTTAACAAACAAAAATTCACACTCTTATTAAGAGGAGAAAAGGAAAACTCAAAATACCCGTCCATCCATCCATCCATTTTCTACCGCTTATTCCCTTCGGGGTCGCTGGAGCCTATCTCAGCTACAATCGGGCGGAAGGCGGTGTACCCCATCGCAGGAAAACTCAAAATACCAACAGGATCTGGATAACAAGACGAGACAAGGCTTGGGTATGACGCTGGATATGCACAAGATATTCTGGCACAGAACAAAGGGAGGCGTGGGCTTATAAAACACATGGGGGTAACGGGGAACAGGTGGAAACAATCAGGGATGACATCAGACTGATGACACATAAGGAAGGGCAAGTGACCTGAAACGAGAGGAGAGTTATTTTTCAAACTCAAACATGAAATTCACAAGACACAACAAAACCAAGACAAGACATGACATCTGGTCAGAACAATCCTCGTTATTTTGCCTTCACCTTCATGGTCCATTGGATTTCGGTGACTTTATATACTCTGGACCTAGACATTTAGTTGGCGACAGACATGGCGGACAATAACTGATACAGTCTGCTTTGCCAATCCAAATGCATTCGCTGTTTTCCGTAGTTTTCCCTCGTCTTCCCTTGACGGCCAGGTAACACAAAGCACCTTCTACCTTTCTTATCAAATCCACGGGAGCCCGCATTCTCGTTATCTCTCCTTCGACAAATTGTTTTTCGGTTAGTAGAATCACAGCTGACATTGGAAAGTTCTCTTTGCCGTCTGAGAAATGTTGTATCCCAAATAGCTGCAATCGCTTTCTCTTAAGGTATTCATGTGTGTTTTCCACGAATGTCTGTACATGTAGAACACGGGCATGTCTGGATGACTCGCCTTCATATTTCCAGTGGTTATTTCCAAGTTACGAAACCGCCTTATTATGAAGCTGGCTGTGGCGCGATCTGTCTGGCGTCACTTCCTGTGTGGGTTGCAGTCTTTCTGTCATCACTTCCTCTCTGAACTCAGTTTGTAAACGATCAATGAGTCCATACAAAGCTAAGTGCCGGAGATTCAAGACATAAACGGCGGCCTTAGCCGTGTAAAAAATCGTTCGAGGAGGGGACCTTAAACGCTAGTTTAGTGTGGCTGAAACCGGGCTTAGGCTAAATAATTATTCGTTTAAGGCAGTGGTTCTTCACCTAGTAGGAGGTACCGAACCCCACCGGATTCATATGCTTATTCACCGAACTCTTCTTTAGTGAAAAATAAAATGTTTTTTACTTAATTTAATCTTAATTTATAAATAATAATCATGAAATTATGTAATTATATGAAAGAAATACTAATAAAGATATTGTCATGATCTGTGATCCGGATCATGTTTTGTTTAGTTATGTTCTGTTAGTTTTGGACTCCCTTAGTTCCTGTTCTGTGCACTTTGGGCATATCTTTTGGTTTCCATGGGTACTTATTGGTTTCACCTGCCTCTGATTAGTGTTCTGCATGTTCACCTGCTGTTGAGCACTAATCAGAGAGCAACTTATGGTGTGGGTTCATTGTGTTTGCGGTATGCAACTATCACGTTGATTTATTCCTGTTCATGATTCCTGATCTTGATTCTGTGCTAAGCCTGTGTTTCCTTAGCTTCCCATGCGATCGGCACGTTTTTCTTTTGTTTGTTCTGTCTTTTTGGTAGCTGGGAGATTTATGTTAATAAATCATCTCCTACCTCACGCTGTCGTCCGGAGCCGTCCGTTCTGCATTTCGGGAGAACAAACCCCGACCGACCTCGCCAAACGTGACAGAATGAAGCCACCCCGACCGACTGTGGCGAGCCACGTGAATAAGTAGCTCTCCGATTAGTGCTCAACAGCGGGTGAACGTGCCGAGCACTAATCAGAGGCAGGTGAAACCAATAAGTACCCATGGAAACCAAAACAAACACCCAAATTGCACAAAACAGGAACTAAGGGAGTCCAAAACAAACAGAACATAACTAAACAAAACTCAATCCGGATCACGGATCATGACAGATATATTTTACAAATAGAAAGTTACAGGAATGTAAACATGATCCCATGTTTACATCTCATTGTGCAACATGTGAATGTTTAAGTGGGAACTAATTGCGATATCTGAAAGGGGTACAAATTATTTCCAAAGCAGGACCCCCACCCAGACATACAATACTAGTACACAGCTCCTGAAAAAACAATATGTTTTGTTGTTGTCATACTAAATGGGCCAAAACACTTGTACTACAAAATAATCTCATGGAAATTACTGCTGTCATTTGACTATAATAATAAAACATCCATCCATTTTCTCCAGCTTATTCCCTTCGGGGTAGCAGGGGGCGCTGGAGCCTATCTCAGCTACAATCGGCCAACACAGATAGACAGACACCCTTCACACACTAGGGCCAATTTAGTGTTGCCAATCAACCTATCCCCAGGTGCATGTCTTTGGAAGTGGGAGGAAGCCGGAGTACCCGGAGGGAACCCATGCAGTCACACATGCAAACTTCACACAGAAAGATCCTGAGCCCGGGATTGCACTCAGGACTACTCAGGACCTTCGTATTGTGAGGTAGACGCACAAATCCTTCTGCAACCGTGCTGCCCCATTAAAAACATTTAACTTGTTATTGAGTCAGGTTTGGGACAAGGGTGCTGCTGGTGTGGCAACAGTGCATGTGCACGTCTGATGTCGCTCACATGCGCGCCACTGAATGCTTAAGGAGTTTTTGCGTTTGCTCACGTATATAGAAAATTAGAGAGGACATTATTTGGGGGTATCCATAATATGCCGATAGGGAAAAGTTGTTATTTACACAATGAGTTGGGTGTGTCTTGACCTCCGCGGTGGAGGCTCCGCCGAACCCCTGGGGCCGACTCACCGAACCCCTAGGGTTCGATCGAACCCAGGTTAAGAACCACTGGTTAAGGTGGATGCTCAGCCGAATCCCTGAGGCCGACTCACCGAACCCCTAGGGTTCGATCGAACCAAGGTTAAGAACCACTGGTTAAGGTGGAGGCTCTGCCAAACCCCTGGGGCCGATTCACCGAACCCCTAGGGTTCGATCGAACCCAGGTTAAGAACCACTGGTTAAGGTGGAGGGTCCGCCGAACCCCTGAAGCCGACTCACCGAACCCCTATGGTTCGATCGAACCAAGGTTAAGAACCACTGGTTAAGGTGGAGGCTCCGCCGAACCCCTTGGGCCGACTCACCGAACCCCTAGGGTTCGATCGAAACCAGGTTAAGAACTGCTGGTTAAGGTGGAGGCTCCGCCGAACCCCTGAGGGCAACTCACCGAACCGCTAGGTTTCGATCGAACCCAGGTTAAGAACCACTGGTTAAGGTGGAGGCTCCGCCGAACCCCTGAGGCCGACTCACCGAACCCCTAGGGTTCCATCGAACCCAGGTTAAGAACCACTGGTTTAAGGGGTTAAACGACATAGTGTAGATATGGCCTAGATGCCATTAATGAATTATGCAAATGGGGGGAATATCACAATAAGCACTTTGTCACTTGTGAACTCCGTGTCATTGTTCAAGGTTTCAGTCTTTGGGGCGATCATAATAGAGCCATTGTAGCACAACACCGATCTCAGTGCTTCTTCTTCTCTGATTATATCTTATCTGCCATTGCTGTTGGCTTGTCTCACTTCCCTTCAGCGCAGATAAATGTTGTGGAGCTGGTCAATGAGCCATGAAGCACTCTTGATTAATTGAAAACTCTAAAGAGATAAAGACCTCACTGCTGCTTCTAAACCACGGAGCGCAAAATGAAGGGGAGGGGGGAAAGAGCTAATGGAACGAAAAGTTAGGAGTTAGTGGATTATACTCTATTTGCATTTCCGGAAAACGTTCTGCACGCCTATTAAAGGTGGTCGAGTTGTGAGCAAGTATTAGAAAACCTGCAAGTTTTTCAGGGATCACAACAGGTGTCTGATAATGTCTTTTTTGCCGATATCCGATATTCCGATATTGTCCAACTCTTAATTACTGATTCCGATATTTACGGTCGTGGAATTAACACATTTATTATGCCTAATTTTGTTGTGATGCCCCGTTGGATGTATTAAACAATATAACTTTACCATAAATTGATTAACGTGGACCCCGACGTAAACAAGTTGAGAAACTTATTCATGTGTTACCATTTAGTGGATAAATTTTATGGAATATGTACTGTACTGTGCAATCTACTCATACAAGTTTCAATCAATCAATCAAAAACAAACAACTTCAACTCCAGTTATGGAAAAAAGTGCCAACATGGCACTGCCATATTTATTATTGGAGTCACAAAGTGCATTATTTTTTTTTAACATGCCTCAAAACAGCAGCTTGGAATTTGGGACATGCCCTCCCTGAGATAATCCTGATACCCACTACAACTATGGGAAATACCTTACTTCTACTTTCACAAAGTGCATTATTTTGTATTTTTTTATACATGCCTCAATACAACAGTTACAAAAACAATGAAAGCACAAAGCTTCAGTCCAGAGTATACTAGAGCATACTTGCCAACCTTGAGACCTCCGAATTCAGGAGATGGGCGGCGGGGGGGGGGCGGGGGGGGGGGGGGGTTGAGGTGGGCGGGGTTTGGTGGTAGCGGGGGCAGCGGGGTGTATTGTAGCGTCCCGGAAGAGTTAGTGCTGCAAGGGGTTCCGGATATTTGTTCTGTTCTGTTTATGTTGTGTTACGGTGCGGATATTCTCCCGAAAGGTGTTTGTCATTCTTGTTTGGTGTGGGTTCACAGTGTGGCGCATATTTGTAACAGTGTTAAAGTTGTTTATAGGGCCACCCTCAGTGTGACCTGTATGGCTGTTGACCAAGTATGCCTTGCATTCACTCATGTGTGTGTAAAAGCTGCATATATTATGTGACTGGGCTGGCATGCTGTTTGTATGGAGGAAAACTGGACGTGACGACAGGTTGTAGAGGATGTAGAGGATGCTAAAGGCAGTGCCTTTAAGGCATGCCCCCAATATTGTTGTCCGGGTGGAAACCGGGAGGGGCATTGAAATTCAGAAGTCTCCCGTGAAGATCAGGAGGTTGAAACCGACACTGATAATTTCGGATATTACATTTTAAAGCATTTATCGGCCGATAACATCGGACATCTCTAGTCACAGGTGCTGGTTTCTGTCGACCCCTGCTACAGGAAACTCAATTTGAAGAGGAAACCACATAACATTTTCTTAATTGTGCAAATGTTACTGTAACTGCGTTTGTATAAATAGATTTGTCCCGTGGAAAAAGCTGGAAATATGTTTCTTGACTCAAGTCAACTCTCATTTCCCCTTCTTGCCCTAGCTGAAATATAGGTGCTCAACGAAGACTCGGGTTTAACTGATTCACCAATACTCAACAATGACTTAAATTTCACTGATTCATGATACTCAACAAAGACTTAGATTTCACCAACCTGTGGTACTTGAGAAAGAATTATGTTTCACTGATTCACTATTACTCAATGAAGACTTGAGTTTCACCGACTTGTGGTACTCGACAAAGACTCGAGTTTCACCAACCCGTGGTTCGACAAAGAATTAAGTTTCATCGATTCACTATTTCGCGACCAAAACACAAGCTTTGACGAAAATGTGAGTTTCACTGGTTCCCTATTATTTGACGAAGATAGGAGCTTCAAGGACTCATAGTGCCAACGAAGACTCAAGTTTCAATGATGAACTATTTATTTGACAAAGACTCAGGTTTCACTGATTCATTGCTCTCGACAAAGACTCAAGTTTTACAGACCTATGTTACACAACGAAGAATTGTGCTTCCCTGATTCACAATTACTCGATGAAGACTTGAGTTTCACTGGCTCGTAGTTCGACAAAGACTTTACTTTCACTGATTTCCTATTACTTGACAAAAATACAAGCTTCAGGGACTCGTTATCGATGAAGACTCAGGTTTCACTGACTCACCAATACTCAACAATGACTTAAGTCTCACTGATTCATGATATTCGAAGATAACTCAAGTTTAACTGATTCACTATTCATCAACGAAGACTCAAATTTTATCAATCTATGGTACTTGACAAAGACTCAAGTTTCACCAACATGTAGTTCAACAAAGACTTGAGTTTCATTGATTCACTATTAGGCGATCAAGACACAAGCTTCAAGCACTCATGGTTCAACGGAAATTTTGGTTTCACTGACTCCTTATTAGTTGACGAAGGCAGGAGCTTGAAGGACTCATAGTGCCAAACGAAGACTCGAGTTTCATTTATGAACTATTTACTTGAAAAAGACTTAAGTTTTACTGATTCATTGTTCTCGACAAAGACTCAAGTTTTACAGACAAAGAATTGTGCTTCACTGATTCACAATTACTCCATGAAGACCTGAGTTTTTCTGGCTCATTGTTCGACAAAGACTTGACTTTTACTGATTCCCTATTACTTGGCGAAGATACAAGCTTCAAGGACCCGTAGTCGATGAAGACTCAAGTTTCCCTGACTCATCAATACTCAACAATGAATTAAGTTTCACTGATTAATTATCAATCAATCAATCAATCAATGTTTACTTATATAGCCCTAAATCACTAGTGTCTCAAAGGGCTGCACAAACCACCACGACATCCTCGGTAGGCCCACATAAGGGCAAGGAAAACTCACACCCAGTGGGACATCGGTGACAATAATGACCAAGTGGGACGTCGGTGACAATAATGACTATGAGAACCTTAGAGAGGAGGAAAGCAATGGATGTCGTGCGGGTCTAACATGATACTGTGAAAGTTCAATCCACAATGGATCCAACACAGTCGCGAGAGTCCAGTCCAAAGCGGATCCAACACAGCAGCGAGAGTCCCGTTCACAGCGGAGCCAGCAGGAAACCATCCCAAGCGGAGGCGGATCAGCAGCGCAGAGATGTCCCCAGCCAATACACAGGCAAGCAGTACATGGCCACCGGATCGGACCGGACCCCCTCCACAAGGGAGAGTGGGACATAGAATAAAAAGAAAAGAAACAGCAGATCAACTGGTCTAAAAAGGGAGTCTATTTAAAGGCTAGAGTATACAAATGAGTTTTAAGGTGGGACTTAAATGCTTCTACTGAGGTGGCATCTCGAACTGTTACCGGGAGGGCATTCCATAGTACTGGAGCCCGAACGGAAAACGCTCTATAGCCCGCAGACTTTTTTTGGGCTTTGGGAATCAGTAACAAGCCGGAGTCCTTTGAACGCAGATTTCTTGCTGGGACATATGGTACAATACAATCGGCAAGATAGGATGGAGCTAGACCGTGTAGTATTTTATACGTAAGTAGTAAAACCTTAAAGTCACATCTTAAGTGCACAGGAAGCCAGTGCAGGTGAGCCAGTACAGGCGTAATGTGATCAAACTTTCTTGTTCTTGTCAAAAGTCTAGCAGCCGCATGTTGTACCAACTGTAATCTTTTAATGCTAGACATGGGGAGACCCGAAAATAATACGTTACAGTAGTCGAGGCGAGACGTAACAAACGCATGGATAATGATCTCAGCGTCTTTAGTGGACAGAATGGAGCGAATTTTAGCGATATTACGGAGATGAAAGAAGGCCGTTTTAGTAACGCTTTTAATGTGTGCCTCAAAGGAGAGAGTTGGGTCGAAGATAATACCCAGATTCTTTACCGTGTCGCCTTGTTTAATTGTTTGGTTGTCAAATGTTAGAGTTGTATTATTAAATAGAGTTCGGTGTCTAGCAGGACCGATAATCAGCATTTCCGTTTTTTTGCAAAAAGTTAGCGGACATCCATCGTTTAATTTCATTAAGACATGCCTCCAGCTGACTACAATCCGGCGTGTTGGTCAGCTTTAGGGGCATGTAGAGTTGGGTGTCATCAGCATAACAGTGAAAGCTAACACCGTATTTGCGTATGATGTCACCTAGCGGCAGCATGTAGATGCTGAAGAGTGCAGGGCCAAGGACCGAACCCTGGGGAACTCCACACGTTACCTTAACGTAGTCCGAGGTCACATTGTTATGGGAGACACACTGCATCCTATCAGTAAGATAAGAGTTAAACCAAGACAGGGCTAAGTCTGACATACCAATTCGTGTTTTGATACTTTCTAATAAAATATTATAATCGACGGTATCGAAAGCAGCGCTAAGATCGAGGAGCAGCAACATAGATGACTCATCAGAATCCATCGTTAGCAATAGATCATTAGTCATTTTTGCGAGGGCTGTCTCCGTGGAGTGATTTGCTCTGAAACCGGATTGAAAGGTTTCACATAGATTGTTAGACGCTAAGTGTTCATTTAACTGCTCCGCAACAATTTTTTCAAGGATTTTTGAAATAAAGGGAAGGTGAGACACCGGTCGGTAGTTTACCATGAGGTCAGGATCGAGGTTAGGTCTTTTAAGAAGAGGATGAATAACCGCTTTTTTGAATGCTAAGGGAACAGTGCCCGAGGAGAGTGATAAGTTTATAATATTTAGCACTGATGGACCTAATAATACAAAGAGCTCCTTGATCAGTTTCCCAGGAAGAGGGTCAAGTAAGCATGTTGTCTGTTTTATTCCATTTACACGTTGTAACAATTCCTCTAATGTTATTTCCTCAAAACGAGAGAAACTATTTTGGAGGGCAGTATCCGCCGTATATACAATCGTATCAGTGTTAATAGAACCCCGTTGTAGCTGGGACGCATTGTCTTTAATCTCCTTTCTAATGACTTCAATTTTCTTACTAAAGAATTGCATAAAGTCATCAGCTGAGTGGGTTGAGCTACTGGAAGGGGTCCCTTGTTGGGTTAGCGATGCTACCGTACTAAACAAAAATTTAGGATCGTTTTTATTACGGTGGATGAGATTTGAGTAATATTTAGCTTTAGCTGAGGTAAGCATGCGTTTATAAGTTATTAAACCATCACTCCATGCTTGATGGTGCACCTCAAGTTTAGTCGTGCGCCATTTGCGTTCCCGCTTTCTACATAATAATTTCTGAGCTCTAGTTTCTTCTGTAAACCACGGGGTGCGCTTTTTTGTAGCCTTTTTTAACTTTAGCGGTGCTATGTTATCAATGGTTTCGCGCAGGGTGTCGTTAAAGTTGTTAGTGAGGTTATCAATAGAGCCCACATACTTTGGGAATGGTGCCATAACCGAGGGCAGTAGGTCAGCAAGAGTTGTCGTTGTGGCCGTATTAATGTTGCGGCTGCTATAGCAGTTATTATTATTATTAGTTTGACGAACATGCGTCTGAACCTCGAATTTTATAAGGTAATGATCGGACAATACTTTAGTATACGGGAGTATCGTAACTTTGGAGACGGTGATACCCCTGACAAGCACTAGGTCTATCGTATTACCGTTGCGATGCGTGGGTTCATTTATTATTTGTGTGAGACCACAGCTATCAATTACAGTCTGGAGCGCTACGCACGGTGGGTCCGATGGGGTATTCATATGGATATTAAAGTCCCCCATTATGATTATATTATCGGCGTGTGTCACAAGATCAGCAACGAACTCTGAGAATTCATTGATAAAGTCCGAATAGGGCCCTGGGGGGCGGTAGATAACAGCCAGGTGTAGAGGCAGCGGTGTGACAGACTTCATAGTAAGCACCTCAAACGATTTATATTTATTATTTATGTTAGGACTAAGGTTTAAGTTTTCATTGTATATTAGTGCGACCCCCCCCCACCCCTTTTAAGCGGACGGGCAATATGCGCATGTGTAAAGTCAGGAGGACATGCCTCATTTAGCGCAAAAAAGTCGTTTGGTTTAAGCCAGGTTTCGCTGAGACCGATGACGTTAAGATTGTTGTCTCTGATAATATCATTAACTAATAACGTTTTGGGAGACAATGATCTTATGTTTAAAAAACCTATATTATAGGTAGTGGGCTGTTTTAGGGAGTTTTTGATCAAATTATCCGTAGTAGCAATATTAATAATGTTGTGTTTATTATGCCCAGTGCATTTAGTATAGTTACGACCATATCTAGGAATTGATACGACAGGAATTTTCCGATTGTTTGTTTGTTGCTTTGATAAACTGCACGCATCATGGTTAGCCACCTCAGTAACGGGGATTTTCCGATTGTTTGTTTGTTGCTTTGATAAACTGCACGCATCATAGTTAGCCACCTCAGTAACACACATGTCCAACTCTGAAACACTCAAAGCAGAAAAAACTTGTTCTAATTTAACTGACTCCTTACCCAGACCAGTAGTCTCGCATTTTCCATTTAAATCTGGCTGCAGGATGGAGGGAAGTGGTGTTCTGTGGGGATTAGCCTTCTGCTTTGTTTTTAGCCCCGCTCGACATCCGCGTTTCCGATCACACCGCTGGCGTCTGCTCCGTAGACGGCCCCCGCTGCTACTAGACTCCCCTGGTTCACAGGCCGCTGGATGTAGCCGCCGACGTATTCCCATGCTAGTTAGCATGTTTAGCACGCACGCGTCTATCAGTCCAAAACGGCCCGATATGTCCACATCCAGAAGTGTCTGGCGGTCGTACGTGATCACGGAGTGACCACGATGTGAGCCAGCCATAAAGTCTGTGGAATTGTCCGGTATTTCTGCCAAATGTTTCATCTTTAGCAGGAGCTCCGCGAGGACGCAGCCCGTTCGGGCGCCGCCATCTTGGAAAAAACTATATACTCAAAGAAGACTCGAGTTTTAACAACACATAGTATTCGAACAGCCAGGTTAAACAGACTCATGGTTTTACAAATACTTGAGTTAATTGATTCACTTTTACTCGACTAAGACTCGAGTTTCACCAAATACTCGTACCCAGGCAGCCACACATTTCACTGATTTACCATTACTCCACTAAGACTTCAGTTTCAAGGATAAATGGCTTAACGTAGACTTAAGTTTCACTATAAACCAGAAAAGGCTTGAGTTTCACCGACTTAACGTTTGAAGGCTTGTGTTTCACTGATTAATTATTACTTGAAAAAGGCTTGAGTTTCACAGACTCATATTTCGAAGACTCAAGTTTTAACGACTCATGGTTTGACAAATACTCAAGTTTTACAGATTCACTATTACTCAACAAAGTTTCAAATTTCACCAGTTCATAATGCCAACGAAAACTCGAGTTTCATTGATTTAAGGTACTTGACATAGACTCAAGGTTTACCAACCTACTGTATGGTACTCAGCGAAGAATTGTGTTTCACTGATTTACTATTACTCAACAAAAAACTTGAGTTTCACCAAGTCATGGTACTTGATAAAAATTCGAGTTTCATCGACTCATGGTTCAACAAAGATCTGAGTTTGATTTCCTAATAGTTGACAAAGACACAAACTTCAAGGTCTCATGGTACTCGACCTACACCCAAGTTTCACTGACTCATTGTTCCACAAAGACTTGAGTTTCACTGATTCACCTTTACTCAATAAAGACTCGTGTTTTACCATATCCTGGTACCAACAAAGACATATTTCACTATTACTTGACACTGACTTGAGTTTTACAGACTCATGGTTTGACGAAGACTCAAGTTTTACTGATTCACTATTAGACAAAGACTTGAGTTTTACTGACTCATTGTTCTACAAAGACTTGAGGTTCACTGATTCACCTTTACTCGACAAAGACTTGTGTTTTACCGAATCCTGGTACCAACAAAGACTTACATTTCACTAACACTCGACAATGACTTGAGTTTTACAGACTAATGGTTGGACAAAGACTCAAGTTTTACTGATTCACTACTAGACAAAGACATGAGTTTCACAGACTCATGGTGTCAAGAAAGACTCAAGTTTCACTGATAAACTATTACTAGACAAAAACTCTGGTTTCACTGACTCATGATACTTCACAGAGACTCAGGTTTCTTTTCACTGACTCGTGGGTAGTAAACTTCAATGGAAGATCGAGTTTCACTGACCCGTGGTTGTTGTGAGTCACGAACGACTTCTCGAGTTTTTTTTTCAGAAACGGCAATATGTGATCAGGCTTCAAAGAGTAAAAGGTTCATTTTGCATTTTATTGTAGCATTGCGCTGTTCAAGCGTATGTCTTTTGTCGTGATATTGTTTGGATTGTTATTTGTGTGTAGTTTCTTGAGACTTCAATCAATCAATCAATCAATGTTTATTTATGTAGCCCTAAATCACAAATATCACAAAGGACTGTACAAACCACTACGACTACGACATCCTCGGAAGAACCCACATAAGGGCAAGGAAAACTCACACCCAGTGGGTAAGGAGAATTCACACCCAGTGGGACGCCAGTGACAATGATGACTATGAGAAACCTTGGAGAGGACCTCAAATGTGGGCAACCCTCCCCCCCTCTAGGGGGCCGAAAGCAATGGATGTCGAGTGGGTCTAACATGATACTGTGAAAGTTCAATCCATAGTGGCTCCAACACAGCCGCGAGAGTTCAATTCAAAGAGGATCCAAGACAGCAGCGAGAGTCCCTTCCACAGGAAACCATCCCAAGCGGAGTCGGATCAGCATCGTAGAGATGTCCCCAACCGATACGCAGGTGAGCGGTCCATCCTGGGTCCCGACTCTGGACAGCCAGTACTTCATCCATGGTCATCGGACCTGACCCCCTCCACAAGGGAGGGGGGGACAGAAGATAAAAAGAAAATAAGCGGCAGATCAACTGGTCTAAAAAGGAGGTCTATTTAAAGGCTAGAGTATACAAATGAGTTTTAAGGTGAGACTTAAATGCTTCTACTGAGGTAGCATCTCAAACTGTTACCGGGAGGGCATTCCAGAGTACTGGAGCCCGAACGGAAAACGCTCTATAGCCCGCAGACTTTTTTGGGGCTTTAGGAATCACTAATAAGCCGGAGTCTTTTGAACGCAGATTTCTGGCCGGGACATAAGGTACAATACAATCGGCAAGATAGGATGGAGCTAGACCGTGTAGGATTTTATACGTAAGTAGTAAAACCTTAAAGTCACATCTTAAGTGCACAGGAAGCCAGTGCAGGTGAGCCAGTATAATTTAAGTTACTTAATTCAAACTTAAATTTTGCTAGATATTTTGGACGTAATTTTATTACAATTTCACACCATTTCATCCTAACACATTACAATTTTGCAGTATGGTTTTAGCTACATTTGTTTAGTTATTATTTATATAGAGGATTCAAAGTAGAGAAGCAGAGAAGACGAGTACCTGATTCACTTCAGCGAGCGACTCATAAAAAAACTCGAGTCAGTAAAAGGAATGGAGTTTCCAATCACTATTGGCCAATAAAATATATTTTCTTCTTAGACAACAATTGCCAAAGACTATCACCGTATTGGATGTCTTAACACTTTATTGTGGTCTTCGAATAAAAGATGAAGAAATGCAAGGTTTGACGAGTCCTCTGCGGCTTTTAATTCAGACATTTTCCAGCGGTCAGTACCCTGAGGCGCGACTTTATCTGTGACATGGAATTGAAGGAGAATAACAAAAAAAAACCCTGGTGTTTCTTCTTCTGCCATGGCACCGACTTCCATTGCTTTCCTTTATCACCTCATTAGCGCGCAGCCCAGGAGTATTCTTCAAGGTGTTGTAGGCGAAACACAGCCAGATGCATGTTCTCAATACTGCCACTTTATTTGTTCCCTGCTGTTCACAGACGGTTCCGGCATCCTTCGAACCGCTGCTGTCGCACACCTGCACTATTGGGAAAACATGTCGTACAGTACACAGCGCAGGTATCCCCTGCAATAATTCAGACCTCTGTCTTACAAAAGGTTTCGAACCAAAACAGTCCCTTTTACCCCTGTATCGCACTGTCATCCCTCTCAGGGGAACGCATCGTTTTTTTTCTCGCATTCAAACCCAACACGAGGGTGGGGACTCGGGTGAAGACGCCGTGTACAGAGCGTAGTTTGACAGCAGGAGCTGTCACATGGCATCTTTATTATGTTAAATGAGGAGTCCTGGAGGACTGCGCAGGCATCTGTTCCTTGTCTTTGACGCAACTTCAGTCATATAGGAAGGAATCCAGTTCACCCGCGTGACAGGAGCAAATGTGACATAAAGGAACGATGCAGAAGAAGAAGTAGAAAGTCAACGGTTGTTGGAGGATTCACTGGTTTAACATTGTTCGGATATCTTTGTTTGTTTGGACTCTACTGTTCCGTACTTGTACAAACATTCTCTTGTGCTTTTGAATGATTTGATCATATGTTTATTCCAAGACACCTACTACCGACCACGCAGTCTGATAGTTTCTATATCGATGAAATAATAACATTGCAACACATGCCAATACGGCCTTTTTAGTTTACTAAATTGCAATTTTAAATTTCCCGCGAAGTGTCGTGTTGAAAACGTCGTGGTATGATGACGCGTATGATGATGCGTGCGTTTGACGTCACCGGTTGTAGCGGACATTATTTTCCAGCCCGATGCAAGCTATAAGTAGTCTGCTTTAATCACATAATTACTAGGGTTGCACATCTCTCTCTGATAAACAATTCGATATGCATCTAGATACACAGGTTACGATTCGATTAAAAAACGATATCATTTTATTACAGACCGATTCGATTCGATTCTGAACAATACGATTTGATTTGACGGTTAATATTCAAGACTCCAAATCCCCAAGCATTGCGGCTTTATGGCACTGGCAAAAAAAACAGAACAACAAAATCACATGTCAATGTATTTATTTTTAGACATGGACCAAAAAAAGTCTGGCTGAATTGTAGGATGGGAACTCCAGAGGTAAAAGTAGCACAGAATAGTAACAACAAAGTGCAATATTTCAGCCTGAGCATAGTTTTGAACACCAGAGGTAGGTAATAAAGATTCAATATTTCAACCTGAGCATATAGTGTTTTGAACACTAAAGGTAGGTAACAAAGATTCAATATTTTAGCCTGAGCATATAGTGTTTTGAATACTAGAGGTAGGTAACAAAGATTCAATACTTCAATCTGAGCATATAGTGTTTTGAACACTAGAGGTAGGTAACAAAGATTCAATATTTCAACCTGAGCATATAATGTTTTGAACAGTAGAGGTAGGTAACAAAGATTCAATATTTCAATCTGAACATATAGTGTTTTGAACACTAGAGGTAGGTAACAAAGATTCAATACTTCAATCTGAGCATATAGTGTTTTGAACACTAGAGGTAGGTAACAAAGATTCAATATTTCAACCTGAGCATATAGTGTTTTGAACACTATAGGTAGGTAACAATGATTCAATATTTCAACCTTAGCATATAGTGTTTTGAACACTAGAGGTAGGTAACAAAGATTCAATATTTCAATCTTAGCAAATGGTGTTTTGAACAGTAGAGGTAGGTAACAAAGATTCAATATTTCAACCTGAGCATATAGTGTTTTGAACACTATAGGTAGGTAACAAAGATTCAATATTTCAACCTTAGCATATAGTGTTTTGAACACTAGAGGTAGGTAACAAAGATTCAATATTTCAACCTTAGCATATAGTGTTTTGAACACTAGAGGTAGGTAACAAACATTCAATATTTCAATCTTAGCATATGGTGTTTTGAACAAGTGAAGTGAAGTGAATTATATTTATATAGCGCTTTTCTCAAGTGACTCAAAGCGCTTTACATGGTGACACCCAATATCTAAGTTACATTTAAACCAGTGTGGGTGGCACTGGGAGCAGGTGGGTAGAGTGTCTTGCCCAAGGACACAACAGCAGTAACTAGGATGGCACAAGCGGGAATCGAACCTGCAACCCTCAAGTTGCTGACACGGCCACTCTACCAACCGAGCTATGCCGCCCCAGTAGAGGTAGGTAACAAAGATTCTATATTTCAATCTTAGCATATAGTGTTTTGAACACTATAGGTAGGTAACAATGATTCAATATTTCAACCTTAGTATATAGTGTTTTGAACACTAGAGGTAGGTAACAAAGATTCAATATTTCAACCTTAGCATATCGTGTTTTGAACACTAGAGGTAGGTAACAAAGATCTAATATTTCAATCTGAGTATATAGTGTTTTGAACAGTAGAGGTAGGTAACAAAGATTCAATATTTCAATGTAAACAAGTTACACACCTATAACACATCTCAAAATGTGGCACGGAGTTTTAACTCACCGTACTCTTGGCCGTGTTTCCTCTTTGCATGCTGGTCGAGATTTGTAGTGCTGCCAGTGTACGTCTACGATGCTTGACACAATTTACAAATAGCATGGCTTCTGTTGAGCTTCCCTTTCTTCTTATAAAACCCAAAAACTTTCCACACTTTGGATTTCTGTCTCCCCGATGCGTTGAAAATCTTTCTCGGTCCATTATCACCTTCGGTCGGACTGACGCTTTCGTTCTCCTCCTTCATTTTCTGTGTTGTCCCTTGTTTATCAGTCGTGCTAACACTAGCTAGGCTGATACTGCGTTTGGCGAGTAGCTTCAGCTCTCGCGTTGTTTTAGAGACGCTGGCGCATATTGTAATCTAGCCAACCCATGCAAAGTCTCTGATCCATGACTCTATAACCGATTCAGCTAGGAATTCATGGATTGAGGAGTCTGCTACAGATGCAGACTAATCGCTCACTTGTTGAAACGAATACTCGGTCGCATCGATTTATCGTTCACAACCCTAATAATTACACAGTATTCTGGACATCTGTGTTGCTGAATCTTTTGCAATGTGTTCAATTGGTGGGAAGCTTTTAGCCTTTAGCCACAAAAACACAGCCGGTGTTTCCTTGTTTAAAATTCCCGAAGATGAAGCTTTACTATGGATCAGAGCGGTCAAGCGAACATGGATCCCGACTACATGTCAACCGGCAGTTTTCGGTGAGAAAATTGTGGTAATAAGTCGCCTCCTACCGGAGACATCAGAGGAGCTTCCGTCCTGCTGAAGCTGCCGTGATTTCCCTCAGAGACTCTGGCGTCAAGACACCCGTGGCCACACCCCTCCGACTTTCAGGTACTATTTAATCTCACTAAAACACTAGCAACACAATAAGCAGATAAGGGATTTTCCGTAATTATCCTAGTAAATGTGTCTAATATCGCTCACACTACAATCGCCTTTTTTTTTAATATACCTTTTTTTTCTAGTCGTTCACTCTAAAATCTTTCATCCTCGCTCAAATTAATGGGGATATCGTCGCATTCTTGGTCCGAATCGCTCTTGCTGCTGGTGGCTATGATTATAAACAATGTGAGGAGCCCTACAACCTGTGACGTCACGCGCACATCGTCTGCTTCTTCCGATACAGGCAAGGCTTTTTTATTAGCAACCAAAAGTTGCGAACTTTATCGTCGATGTTCTCTACTAAATCCTTTCAGCAAAAATATGGCAATTTCGCGAAAAGATCAAGTATGACACATAGAATGGACCTACTATCCCCGTTTGAATAAGAAAATCTCATTTCAGTAGGCCTTTAAGTCACTTGACTTCTTCCTTAGAAGGAAGCTGCACTTTTTATTTATTTAAATTTTTTTTTGTAATCATTCACAATCCTACGGAGCCCATATCTGAGATGTATCAGATTGTTTTCATGTCAATGTGAACAGTACAGGCCTCCTATGGACTGTAGGTGGATATAAATTGGAAATTTGGCCACCTGCCTTGACGCACATATGAACTTGAAGTGCCATCCCATGGAAATTTCCAAAATGTTTTGATATTCTGAAGTATTTAAAGTTCCTTTTACTGGAAGTAAGGGGCCAAGCCAAACATCCTAAAAAAACCAACCCCACACCATAATTCCTCCTCCACCAATTTTCACACTCGGCACAATGCAGTACGAAATGTAGCGTTTTCCTGGCAACCTCCAAACCCACTCTGTTCCATCAGATTGCCAGATGGAAAAGAGTGATTCATCAGTCCAGAGAAGAGTCCAGTAGCAACGTGCTTTACACCACTGCATCCCACGCTTTGCTTTGGACTTGGTGATGTATGGCTTAGATCATGGGTGTCAAACTCTTGCCCGCGGGCCAAATTTGGCCCGCCGTGTAATTTCTCTTGGCCCTTGAGGCAATATCAAATTAACACTAGAGCTGGCCCGCCGATGTAACACGGCATTCACCGCTAATACTCTTACTTGCCAACCCTCCTGAATTTCCCGGGAGACTCCTGAAGTTCAGTGTCCCTCCCGAATTTCATCCCGGGCAACAATATTGGGGGTGGGCCTTAAAGGCACTGTCTTTATCGTCCTCTACAACATATAGCCACGTCCGCTTTTCCTCCATACAAACAGCGTGCCGGCCCAGTCACATAATATATGCGGCTTATACACACACACAGGTGAATGCAAGGCATACTTGGTCAACAGCCATACAGGTCACACTGAGGGTGGCCGTATAAAGAACTTTAACAATGTTACAAATATGCGCCACACTGTGAACCCACACCAAACAAGAATTATACATTTTGGGAGAACATCCGCACCGTAACACAACATAAACACAACAGAACAAATACCCACAACCCCTTGCAGCACTAACTCTTCCGGGACGCTACAATATACACCCCCTGCTATCACCAAACCCCGTCCACCTCAACCCCGCCGCCGACAAAAAGCATTCCATTTTTATTTAAATTTTATTTGATATGCCATTGATATTTTTTAATTATTATTATTATTTGAAACTCGATTTTGCATGCCACTATAAAGTTATATACTGTAAGCCTTGCTTGTTCAAGATTCAATGCAAAACGTGATTGGGTCCCTATTAAAAGGTTAATTTGTTTGACCTCGGCCAGCTGCTTTGTTCGGTTTAAAATTTTGGCCCACTCTGTATTTGAGTTTGACACCCCTGGCTTAAATGCAGCGGATCGGCCATGGAAACCCATTCCATGAAGCGCTCTGCGTACTGTACGTGGGCTAATTGCAAGGTCACATGAAGTTTGGAGCTCTGTAGTAACTGACTGGGTAGAAAGTATTTGCACTCTTCACTTCAGCATCCGCCGACCCCTCTCTGTCAGTTTAAGTGGCCTACCACTTGGTGGCTGAGTTGTTGTTGTTCCCAAACTTTTCCATTTTCTTATAATAAAGCCGACAGTTGACTTTGGAATATTTATGAGCGAGGAAATTTCACGACTAGATTTGTTGCACAGGTGGCATCCTATGACAGTTCCACGCTGGAAAATTTCTGCTGCAGTTAAGTTTTTTTTATTAAGTAAACATTGGTGGCAAATTCATAAAGTTCACGCATTTTAGGACGAAACAAAACTATAAAAAAAAAAAGCCAGTGAAATCCCGGAGAGACTGATTGGAGATACCAGTCATGTAAAGGGTGCCAGAAGTTGTGTACTCGCTCAGGAGGAAGATAACCTACAGCGGATCAATGAATGGACTAATATTATTCCTATAAGTATGTTTTTGTTAACATTTCTTGTTATTTGACGTTTTTTTCCCCCTCCGCCTGGTTTTATTGATTAAAATGTAGGTGTGGAAGAGACGTCTGACATCTGACATACACCTTCTTCTTATGTCCCGCTGGGAGTTCTCCCCCCAGCAGTTGGTTGAAAATCAGCGCTAAAAACAGCGTGCCTGGCTCAGTGGGGGTCCTCATCTGGACCTTGAGAACATGCACGGCACAGAATCAAGACTCCAGGGCATAATTTAGCTGCTGCGGAAAAAACAGGTTTAATGACTGAATTACCAGCTATGGTCATCTTGTCACTAATAAAGAACTTCATTCTATTTATGGATACTTTTAATCAGAAAAGCATTCAAACGCCATTGGTGGATCGACACCTGGCATCCACTATTATGATATCAAGTACAGGCATGTACCTGGTCGATATTACTATGATTACGTCAATGTTTTTTTGGCATCAAAACATCTTACTTAATTTTTTAAAATGTATATTATATTTATAAACTCAGGAAATATGTCCCTGGACACACAGGACATTAAATATGATCAATGTATGATCCTGTAACGACTTGGTATCGGATTGATACCCAAATTTGTGGTATCATCCAAAACTAATGTGAAGTATCAAACAACAGAAGAAGAAGTGATTATTACATTTCAACAGAAGTGTAGATAGAACATGTTAAAAGAGAAAGTTAGTAGATATTAACAGTAAATGAACAAGTAGATTAATAATTCACTTGTCCTTAATAATTTTGACAAAATAATAGAATGATAAATGACACAGCAGAATAATAAGCAGACTTTGTTTGTTTATGTCAGAGTTGCCACTGACAGTTTGTTTGTGTTTTAGCTTCTCTGTGTGTTTAGTATTTCCTGTCCTTACTTCCTGTCTAGTGCTCTTATTTTGGTTCAGCTTCCTGTTTGTCTCCCTGTGTCCTGTTTTCACTCAGCTGCGGCTGATTGGCATCTGGTCACACCTGATGTCAATCAGCCAGCTCGTATTTTACCTGCTTTGTTCCTCCAGTCAGGGCTGGATCATTGTATTGTCTTGTCGATGTCACGTCTAGCCGCTCTTGTGATGTGTTATCATTCCTGTCGTGTCATACCTTGTCTTTGCAGCGTAGCGATAAGCTATATTCAGTTGATGTTTGTAGCTTACTGTTTTTTGTTCCCTGCTTCTGTTTTATTTTTCATTATACAAGTACGACTTCTGTTTGCCTGTTCGCTACCCGCTAGCTTGCACGCTAAGCTCCTGTTCGTTATTTTCTAGCTCCCAGGCTAGCTCCTTTTGTTCGATTATCCGCCTCGTGTGCGCTTTGTGTTTCTACGCTTTTGGTTTTGTTTTTGTCTAAGTATTTAATTAAATCATGTTTTTTCATTCCATGCCTGCCTCCATCTCTGCATCTTGGGGTTCGTCATCAAATAACCCTGACAGTTTACTTACTACTACTAAAAGACGAGTTGTCTTGTATGTTGACTATTTTATTTAAGGACAAACTTGCAATAAGAAAGATATGTTTAATGTACCGAAAGAGTATTTGTTAAAATAAAGCCAATAATGCCATTTTTTTGAGGTCCCCTTTATTTAGAAAAGTAATGGTCAGGCTTGGACAAATATAGGACTCAGATGCAGAGGAGGGAACAATCCAGCAGGCTTTTATTTTGAAAGCTACTTTTCACCTCCTGAGTCAAGGCAATACAACATAGGCTTTAATCCAGGGGTCACCAACCTTTTTGAAACCAAGAGCTACTTCTTGGGTACTGATTAATGGGAAGGGCTACCAGTTTGATACACACTTAAATAAATTGCCAGAAATAGCCAACTTGCTCAATTTACCTTTAACTCTATGTTATTATTGATAATTAATGATATTTATCTTTGTGGAAATGCCAATCTTTTTAATGATTCCTCACAACAAATATATATTGAAACAGATAAATATATATATAAAAAAGGGGTATTTCTGTCTGTCATTCCGTCATACATTTCTGTTCCTTCTATGGAAGGTTTTTTGTTGAGAATAAATGATGAAACAAACACTTAATTGAGCGGTTTAAAAGAGGAGAAAACATGAAAAAAAAAGAAAATTAAATTTAAAAACATAATTTATCTTCAATTTCGACTCTTTAAAATTCATCCGAAAAAAAGAAGAGAAAAACTAGCTAATTCAAATCCTTCAGAAGAAAATTAAAAACATTATTTATGGAACATTATTAGTAATTTTTCCTGATTAAGATTATTTTTAGAATTTTGATGACATATTTTAAAAAGGTTAAAATCCAATCTGCACTTTGTTGGAATACATAACAAATTGGACCAAGCTATATTTCTAACAAAGACGAATCATTATTTCTTCTAGATTTTCCAGGACAAAAATTTTTAAAGAAATTCAAAAGACTTGGAAATAAGATTTAAATTTGATTTTACAGATTTTCTAGATTTGCCGGAATTTATATTTTAAAAATTTTAATCATAGGTTTAAAGAAATATTTCACAAATATTCTTTGTGCAAAAAAACAGAAACTAAAATGAAGAATTAAATTAAAATGTATTTATTTTTATTTACAATAACAAAAAATAATTATTTGAACATTGATTTCAATTGTCAGGAAAGAAGAGGAAGGAATTTAAAAGGAAAAAAGGTATATGTGTTTAAAAATCCTAAAATCATTTTTAAGGTTGTGTTTTTTCTCTTTTAAAAGTGTCTTTCAGAAAGTTATAAGAAGCAAAGTAAAAAAAATAAATGAATTTATTTAAAGAAGTAAAGACCAAGTCTTTAAAATATTTTCTTGGATTTTCAAATTCTATTTGAGTTTTGTCTCTCTTAGAATTAAAAATGTCGAGCAAAGCGAGACCAGCTTGCTGGTAAATAAATAAATACATTAGAAAAATAGAGGCAGCTCTCTGGTAAGTGCTGCTATTTGAGCTATTTTTAAACCAGGTCAGCGGACTACTCATCTTGTCCTTACGGGCGACCTGATGCCCGCAGGCGCCGCGTTGGTGACCCCTGCTTTAATCTGACAACTCGGCGAAAAAGGTTCCACAAAAAGGAACAAGCAAAAATCCCTCCGAAAGGAGGAAACAAAAAAATATCAATGGCGAACTATACTTAGCGCAGGATATTATCTATGAATCTTATCAATACCAAAAGACGCTCCAAAAGGAGGGAGAAACAATGGCTATAAAACGTCTTCACTGTTTTTTTTATCTGGAAAAATAGTTAACAAAAATTGAGGAAAAAAGGAGAACTGTAAGAAAAAACTGAAACCCACCACTTCAGCTCCAAAACTACATAACCAAAAATCACTCTGCTTAGGAGGAGAAAGGGAAACTCGAAATGCCAACAAGGGAATTCAGGATCAGGATTGTCAAAGGCAGCACGGTGGTACAGGGGTTAGTACATGTGCCTCACAATACGAAGGTCCTGAGTTGGGATCTTTCCGTGTGGAGTTTGCATGTTCTCCCCGTGATTGCGTGGGTTCCTTCCGGGTACTCCGGCTTCCTCCCACTTCCAAAGACATGCACCTGGGGATAGGTTGATTGGCAACACTAAATTGGCCCTAGTGTGTGAATGTTGTCTGTCTATCTGTGTTGGCCCTGCAATGAGGTGGCAACTTGTCCATGGTGTACCTTCTGCCCAACTGCATCTGAGATAGGCTCCAGCACCCCCAAAATTGGACAAGCGGTAGAAAATGGCTGGATGGATAATCAAAGGTGAGACGAGAGACAAAGCTTGGGCATGAAGTTAGAGAGGCATGAAACAACAAGACATTCTGGCTGAGAACAAAGGGAGGCGTGGGCTTATAAGACACATGGGAGTAATGGGGAACAGCTGGAAACAATCAGGGATCAGGGATGACAACAGGCTGATGACACAGAAAAAAACAACAAGACAAGACATCCCTCACTGGTGTGACAGTATGAAAATTATTTCAGTACTGGTACCAAAATATAATAATAATTATAATGGATTCGATTTATATCGCGCTTTTCCATTGTTAGATACTCAAAGCGCTCACATTGAAGTGGGAACCCATCATTCATTCACACCTGGTGGTGGTAAGCTGCATCTGTACCCACAGCTGCCCTGGGGTAGACTGACGGAAGTGTGGCTGCCAGTTTGAGCCTCCGACCCCTCCGACCACCACCAATCATTCATTCATCATTCATTCACCAGTGTGAGCGGCACCGGGGGCAAGGGTGAAGTGTCCTGCCCAAGGACACAACGGCAGCGATTTGGATGTCAATAGGTGGGAAGCGAACCTGCAACCCTCCGGTTTCTGGCACGGCCGCTCTACCCACTACGCCATGCCGTATACTGGTATGGGGAAAACACTAATGTGGACTAATCGTTGCAGCCCTATTCTTCATAAAAAACTGCAGCTTCTGATGGTCTGCACGGGGCAGCGACGCCAGCCTGCGATAAGGTGGCGACTTGTCCAGGGTGTATCCCGCCTTCCGCCTAAACGCAGCTGAGATAGGCTCCCGCACCCCCCGTGACCCCAAAAATGGACAAGCGGTCAAAAATGGATGTGAGATGAGAAACAAAGCTTGGGCATGAGGCTAGAGAGGCACGAAACGAGACATTCTGGCTGAGAACAAAGGGAGGCGTGGGCTTATAAGAAACATGGGGGTAATGGGGAATTGCTGGAAACAATCAGGGATCAAGGGTGACGTCAGACTGATGACACAGAAAAAAACAACAAGACAAGACATCCCTCACTGGTGTGACAGTATCGACATCATTTTAGTACTGGTACCAAAATATTGGTATGTGGACAACACTAATGTGGACTAATCGTTGCAGCCCTATTCTTCATAACAAACTGCAGCTTCTGATGGTCTCCACGGGGCAGGGACGCCAGCCTGCGATAAGGTGGCGACTTGTCTAGCGCTTACACCGCCTTCCGCCCAAACACAGCTGAGATAGGCTCCAGCACCCCCCGTAACCTCAAAAATGGACAGGCGGTAGGAAATGGATGGAATGATAATCAAAGGTAAGATGAGAGACAAGGCTTTGGCATGAGGCTAGAGAGGCACGAAACGAAACATTCTGGCACAGAACAAAAGGTGGCATGGGCTTATAAGACACATGGGGGTAATGGGGAATAGCTGGAAACAATCAGGGATCAGGGGTGATGTCAGACTGATGACACAAAAAGAAGGGCAGGTGACCTGAAACGAGAGGAGAGTTACTTTTCAAACTAAAACGTGAAATTCACAAGACAGAAAAAAACAAGACAAGACATCCGTCACCGGTGTGACAGTATCAACATCGTTTTAGTACCAGTACCAAAATATTGGTATGTGGACAACACTAATGTGGACTAATCGTTGCAGCTCTATTCTTCATAACAAACTGCAGCTTCTGATGGTCTGCACGGGTCAGGGACGCCAGCCTGCGATGAGGTGGCGACTTGTCAAGGGTGTACTCCGCTTTCCGCCCGAACGCAGCTGAGATAGGTTCCAGCACCCCCCGTGACCCCAAAAATGGACAAAAAGGCTTGGGCATGAGGCTAGAGATGTTACGAAAATTGGAGAGCAAATTGAGAGGAGCACAAGAAGGACTAAAAAGACTGTGGGTGTGTAGGAGGCCAAGACACATGCGAGAGAACTTGCAGTGGATACAAAGTTCCGGCACTGACAGGCCGTCAGCACCCAGACTAAATAGGCCACCTAATCAGCTTTCAGGTGTGCACGATTGCCCAGCGTCAGCTGCACTCCAGACTGTGGGCGAGAGCGAGAGTAAACATGACGTGCAAACAAACACAGAAAAACATGAACAATTCAGTTCACCACAGTACCCCTCCCCTCAACGGACGCCACCTGGCGGCCTACCTGGCTTGTCTGGAAATCGAATATAAAAATCCTTAATCAAATCCTTATCTAAAATAAGAGACATTGAAACCCATGACCGTTCCTCTGGACCGTACCCATCCCAGTCTACCAGGTATTGGAAACCTCTACCTCTTCTTTTCACATCCAAGATGGTGTTAACTGTGAAAGCTGGGTGACCCTCGATCAACCTGGGTGGAGGGGGTGGTACCTCGGAAGGACTGAGCAGGCTGGATGAGACAGGCTTGATGCGGGAAACGTGAAACACTGGATGGCACTTGAGAGACCTTGGAAGGCGGAGCTTGACTGCAACACGGTTAATAATCTTGACGATTTGATATGGTCCAACGAACCTGGGAGCAAGTTTCCTAGAGTCGGTGGCAAGTGGTAAGTTCCGAGATGATAGCCAGACCTCCTGTCCCAGCTGGTAGTTTGGGGCTGGTGTGCGATGTCGGTTGGCTAAAAGTTGGTTCCTGGCTGATGTCTTCTGTAGTGCTGCCCTGGTGTTGCGCCAAGCCTGGTGAGCTCGACGCAGGTGTGCCGTAACGGATGGAACGTCGGCCTTAGACTGGTTAGAAGGAAAAAGAGGTGGTTGGAAACCGTAGGTGATGTGAAATGGCGACAAGCCTGTGGCAGAACTGATGAGGGAATTGTGAGCGTATTCGATCCATGGAAGGGTCTCAGACCAAGTTGAGGGTTGTTGATGACAAGTACACCAAATTTCCGCCTCCAGGTCTTGGTTGGTCCGTTCAGTCTGACCATTGCTCTGTGGGTGGTAGCCGGAGGATAGGCTAGGAGAGGCCCCCAGTGATTCGCAGAATGCCTTCCAGACGGCCGAGGAAAACTGTGGCCCTCTGTCAGATACCACATCAGAGGGGATGCCGTACAGCCGGAAAGAATGAAGTATTAATAATTGGGCTGTTTCGAGGGCTGAAGGTAGCTTGGGGAGACCCACAAAATGGGCCATCTTTGAGAACCGGTCCACAATGGTCAAAATGGTGTCGTTGCCTTCAGAGGGAGGCAGTCCTGTGACAAAGTCCACAGCAATGTGAGACCATGGGCGGGAAGGGATGGGTAATGGATGTAATAGTCCTGCCGGGGCCTGGTGGGATGCTTTGTTCCGGGCGCAGATCCGACATGCTGCCACAAAAGCCTTAGTGTCCACCAAAATGGATGGCCACCAAAAGCGCTGGGAGAGGACGAAGCCAGTGCGACGAATACCTGGGTGGCAAGCAATCTTGGACCCATGCGCCCAATCCAGAATGCTGGGACGGAGCCAAGGAACCACAAATAGCCGACCTTGTGGACAGCCCCGAGGTGATGTGTCCGACCTCAGGGCCTCTAGAACTTGCTGCTCGATGTTCCACTGAAGTTCCCCGATGATGTGTCTCTGTGGGATGATAGGTTGAGGTGAGGAGTTCTCAGATGACGAAGAGTATAGACGGGACAAGGCGTCAGGTTTCCCATTCTGAGAACCAGGTCGGAAAGTGATGACAAAATTAAAACGGTTCAGGAATAATGACCACCTGGCTTGGCGTGGGTTCAGTCTTTGTGCGGTCCTTAAGTAGGCCAAGTTCTTGTGGTCCGTGTAGATCATGAATGGAAGCTCCGCCCCCTCCAGCCAGTGTCTTCACTCTTGAAGAGCCAGGATGACCGCCAGAAGCTCCCTGTTGCCAATGTCATAGTTCCTCTCAGCAGGGGATAGGCGACGAGAAAAGAAAGCACAGGGATGCAACTTCTGGTCGAGGACGGATTGCTGGGAGAGTACGGCCCCTACACCTGAATCAGAAGAGTCTACTTCAACAAAAAACTGGATAGAACGGTCAGGGTAACAGAGAACGGGAGCCGAGGTAAACAATCCCTTTAACCTCAAGAACGCGGAATTGGCTTCGGGTGTCCACTCAAATGGAACCTTAGTAGACGTAAGCCTCGTAAGTGGCTCCGCGACGCGACTAAAGTTTCGAATAAATCGCCGATAAAAATTTGAAAATCCTAAAAATCTCTGAAGATGCTTCCTGGACACCGGAATGGGCCAGTCAACAACTGCATTTATTTTAGCGGGATCAGGTTTGAGTCTACCCTCCTCAATGATAAACCCTAGGAAGGGAATGGAGGAAGAGTGGAACTCGCATTTTTCCGCTTTGACGAACAATTTATTCTCAAGTAATCTTTGAAGAACCAACCGCACCTGCTGCACATGTTCGTCAAAAGTAGATGAATAAATTAATATATCGTCCAGGTAAACGAAAAGAAACTGACCTGTCATGTCCCGAAAAATGTCATTAATAAGACCCTGAAACACGCCGGGAGCATTAGTGAGTCCAAAAGGCATGACAAGATACTCAAAATGTCCGAGTGGAGTGTTGAATGCGGTCTTCCATTCATCCCCCTCTCGGATGCGAACGAGATGGTAAGCGTTACGGAGATCGAGTTTAGTAAAAAATCTAGCAGTCTGTAAGGGAGTAAAGGTCGAATCAAGAAGTGGAAGAGGGTATTTATTCTTGATTGTAATTTGATTAAGGGCGCGGTAGTCAATGCACGGCCGTAGGGACTTATCCTTCTTTTCGACAAAAAATCCCCCCCGCGGCAACAGGTGAGGTCAAAGGACGAATGAGACCCGCGGCAATAGACGTATTGATGTACTCCTCCAACGCTTTACGTTCCGTGTTCGATACTTGGTATAAGCGGGTCGATGGTAACGCCGCACCGGCTAGCAAATTGATGCCACAATCGTATGGTCGGTGGGGGGGAAGTGAAAGTGCACTATCCTATCTAAACACCGCTCTCAAGTCATGATAGTTCTTAGGCACGTTTGTCAGGTCTATGTTCTCTATGATAGCGGTAGGTGGCGATGTGTGAGAACCTGTGGCAGAACGGAGGCAATGTGTGTGGCAAGTAACACTCCAATTAATAATAGCAGCACGAGACCAGTCTATGTGCGGATTGTGTTTCTGTAGCCAGGTTATTCCCAAAATGACGGGCGCGTGAAGGCACAATATAAAAAAATATTTTTTCACTATGATTACCAGACAAGTGCAAGTTGAGTGGGTGGGTCTGGTGGGTAATACTGGCTAACAGGCGCCCATCGAGAGAATACACCTCTTTGGGTTCATGCAATTTTATAACAGGAATCAAATGACGTTTCATTAATTCAAAGTCCAAAAAATTGTCATCTGCCCCAGAGTCAATAAGAGCACAAATGTCTATTTGTTGGTTAGACCAATACAAAGTACCTGTTAGTTGCATTCTGCCTGCGGCCAATGGAGGAGAACGGCGACCTCTGGTGGACGTTTCATCGGGTGATTGCGTGCGCAATCGTGGCCGTGTGGTTGGATGAGGTAGTACCTTGCAGTGGGAGATGTGATGACCAGCAGCCCCGCAGTATAGGCAGAGATGAAGCCGAAGACGGCGCTCCCTTTCGGCGGTGGAGAGTCGGCGACCACCCAATTGCATCGGTTCGTCTCTCTGCCACGAAGGGAAGGTGTCTCCGGGGATGAATTGCTCCGTCTTGTAGACGGTGGGTCTGGCAGGCGCTGAGTGGCTGTTAGGCAGGGCTTGTCTCCCTCGTCCGTCCCTTCTCTCTTCCCGTAGGCGGAAGTCGATCTGCACAGCCAGCTCGATGAGAGAGTCCAAGTCCGTCGGCAGTGACATCAGGATTAATGTATGCCGAATCTCGTCCGCAAGCCCCATGAAGAAAGCGTCTAACAGCGCCGAAGGACCCCAGTCACAATCGGCGGCCAAGGTTCGGAACTCGATCGCGTACTCCGCGACCATCCGTTGTTGGAATATTTGTTTCAAAGTTTTGGAGAAGCTTGCGTATGAGGAAATGGTGGTGGTCTGACGGCTCCACTCAGCAGTAGCCCAGGTGCCCGCCCGACAAGACAGGTGAGTGATGACAAAAGTAACTTTAGCTCGCTCAGATGTGAAAGCGGAAGAGTTAAGCTCAAAGTGTAGTTCGCATTGTGTCAGGAAGTGTCTTACGTCATCCCCATCTCCGGAAAAACGTTCAGGACGGGATAGCCGCATATTGGTGGTTGTAGCGGGTGGCATGGGCTGAGCGGGTGCCGGGTTTTGTCCGGTGGTCGAAGTGGGAACGACGGCGGCTAGTAGTTTGTTCATTCGCTCCAACATGGCGTCTTGCCGCTCCGACAGACTCTGTAGGCCCCGGCCCAGGTGGTCTTGCTGGTCCCCCTGCTGACTGATGCGTTGGGCCTGGCCTTGAAAAGCCCTTTTCCAGGGGTCGGTCTCTGCGGGTTCCGGAACTTTTCTGTTACGAAAATTGGAGAGTGGATCCCAAGGATGCAGAGAGTATGATATAGTTAAGTTCTTCCTTTATTAGGTGGAAGTGGAACGTAGCCAAAACAAAAAGTGATGGTGGAAAATACAAAAACACACCATGAATAAATAACTATATCAAACAACCAAAAATTTAACAGAAAACGCTAGACGAAGCTAGGACAACTTACTTCAAAACACGAAGTAAAATAAAGAAACAAAATGTTAACTAAAGGCGCTAGACAAGGCTAGGGTATAAATAAGCAAACCTGAGAGGAGCACAAGACAGACTAAAAAGACTGAGTGTGTAGGAGGCCAAGACACATGCGAGAGAACTTGCAGTGGATACAAAGTTCCGGCACTGACAGGCCGTCAGCATCCAGACTAAATAGGCCACCTAATCAGCTTTCAGGTGTGCACGATTGCCCAGCGTCAGCTGCACTCCAGACTGTGGGCGAGAGCGAGAGTAAACATGACGTGCAAACCAACACAGAACAACATGAAAAATGTAGTTCACCACAAGAGAGGCACGAAACGAGACATTCTGGCACAGAACAAAGGGAGGCGTGGGCTTATAAGACACATGGGGGTAATGGGGAATAGCTGGAAACAATCAGGGATCAGGGATGATGTCAGACTGATGACACAAAAGGAAGGGCAAGTGACCTGAAACGAGAGGAGAGTTACTTTTCAAACTAAAACATGGAATTCACAAGACAGAAAAAACAAAGACAAGACAGTATCGAAATCATTTTAGTACCAGTACCACAATATCGGTACGTGGAGAACACTAATGTGGACTAATCGTTGCAGCCCTATTCTTCATAACAAACTGCAGCTCCTGATGGTCTGCACGGGGCAGCGACGCCATCCGCTGGACAGCCACACTATTCATCAAAAATGACTTGATTGGACAGTTTTATGGCCTTCAAAGTGCACCTGTCCCTCGGAGGCCACTAAAGGGGGCGCAGACTCTGATGGTCTGAGGTGGAGTCCTGCAGTAATCGTCCCGCTGGCCTTTTGTGGCGTGCACCAAGACAAGATGGGGTGTTGGCGTGGACATTTATATCTCCCCTCTCGTTTTTGGCGCTTCCCCTGCACCCCCTCCACCCCCCCCGGACATTGCATTGTGGGTATTCCTCATTCTTGTCGGAGCAGCCGCCAACATCTGACGCGCCACTTGTTTTATCGCCCACTAAAAGCATAATGCGCCACTCCTCTTTGATATTAAATTATTTATTTATTTTCGCGGCAGCCTCCGAGTCCCCAAGAACGATTAGGCACCTCCGGCCTGCAGCGACAGGATCTCGGGGGATATTAAATATATTGCCGGCATTTGTTTCCCACCTCTAAGTGGATTGGACGACTACACCGACAAATACTCATCCTCCAAAGTAGGAGAGCATCAACAACAAAACAAGGATGTCTTTTGCTCTCCTCTTATTGCATCCGCCCTCCTGCTTGCTTTTATCGTCCGACTTAGATTGCTCTGTTTGGCCGGTATAGATTTTTGTCATGTGACCTGTGTCTTTGTTCTGCAGATGCTACTGAGATTGCATCTGATATGATTAGGACACGTATATGATATGACACTTCATCTAATCTTTTATGATTGTGTTGTTGATGTGTGTGTGTGTGTGTGTGTGTGTGTGTGTCTCAATTGCCTGAAAAAAATATTTTGCAATGTTATTTTTCACTTTGACTCAATTACGGAATCCAATTCCATTCATGCAATGAATTCAAATAGAGATATTTCATTTACTCAAAGATACTTCAATAATCCTCATTCCAGAAGAATATTGTAACAAAAACACTGCAAGCTTCATTATCATAGGTCTTATTTTGGTACTAGGTATTTCTTTTGTGGACGAGGACCTTCTCCGGCTTATTTTGCTACAAAATTATTTCTTACGCTCCCCTTTCCTCCACCTTCTTTGTTTTGTCTTTTCCTGAATTTCTTGTTGCCTCTTTTTGCACCCAGATCTAAACATTAACCGGCCTCAACGAAATTAACAAGATCTTGGGTATGGGGGAACCTGCTTGTCGTGACGGAGTGGTTGTTGCAGCCAGTCGAGGACGTGAAGATATCCACCTATTATGAATTATGACAACAGGACATCTGCTTTTGAGGACCAGTCATAAACAATTTAGAGTGAAAAGCAAATTTTATTTTCACTCGCATACAAAGTATTCTAACTTGGATCGTTCCCCTGGCTTCGAGACTCTCCCGAAGGACAGTGCAGCGAAGGCACAACAAACTCCCTTCTTGTCTCGCATTGACACACACCTGTTGTTGTTGACTTTGGACTAGCGACTGCACAAGCATGCATCCACAAAAACATACCCCACACATACATACTCTACAACCCCAATCCATGCCCTCGACGCAAATCCCATAAGGGTGATGGAAGGATGGTCAGTGCCTGAGAGCTGCTGCCTACCACCATGACCCCCGACTCCCTTCACCAAGTTGCTAGATATTTCGAGATGTACATTGTAATATGCATATGTGCTTGGCTATGGAGTTTTTTTTTTTCCCACACCAGACTGGGCCCCCGAGGAGTCCGGATTAGATTGTATTTTTTTACTCATCCTTCCCCAGCATTTTACATTTTTCCCCATCTTTTACGGAGCCCCTTGAATCTAATCTTGAACGGGTTTGTGCTGAAAACAAAGTTTAGTTGTTCTTGTGCAATGACAATACAGACCTATCTATCTGTCTGTTTATCTATCTATCTGATTGGAGTAAGTGTTGCTCTGGATTGTCGACAAATTGGCAGTTGCCGGCCGTCTTCAAAGTACCCCAAAGCTGCCACAAATGATTGGAGGGTGCAGGCAGAACTGTGGTCACTCTTGTGATTTGGATAACATCGGACTGTCTACCCTGTGAATTTAAGTATCAGTCATAGACAATTTAGAGTAAAAAGCAAATTTTATTTTCACTCGCATACAAAACTTTCTAACTTGGTTCGTTCCCCTGGCTTTGAGACTCTCCCGAAGGACAATGCAGCGAAACAAACTCCCTTCTTGTCTCGCATGGGCACACACCTTTTGTTGTTCACTTTGGACTAGCGACTGCACAAGATCAAGGCGGCGGAACAGAGACACACGGCAGGCTTACACACAAATATGCATCTACAAAAATATATGCCACGGATACATACTCCACAACCCCAATCCATGCCCTCGACGCAAATCCCATAGGGGTGATGGAAGGATGGTTAGCGCCTGAGAGCTGCGGCCTACCACCATGACCCTGCACTCCCTTCCCTCTGTTGCTAGATATCTGGAGATGTACGTTGTAATATGCATATGTGCATTGCTATGGAGGTTTTTTTCCCACTCCCGGCTGGGCCCCTTTGGGAGTCCAGATTAGATTGTATTTTTTTTACTGATCCTTCCCCAGTGTTTTACCTTTTTCCGCATCTTTTACGGGGTGCCTTGTGGCGACCCATCAGCATTCCTGTTCTGTAACCCTGTACACTGTTTGTTTGTCTAATCTTGAACGGGTTTGTGCTGAAAACAAAGTTTCGTTGTACTAGTGCAGTGAAAATAAAGACCTATCCATCTATCTATCTATCTATCTATCTATCTATCTATCTATCTATCTATCTATCTATCTATCTATCTATCTATCTATCTATCTATCTATCTATCTATCTATCTATCCTTCTGATTGGAGTAAGCGTTGCTCTGGTTTGTCGACAAATTGGAAGTTGCCGGCAGCCTTCAAAGTACCCCAAAGCTGCCACGAATGATTGGAGGATGCGGGCAGAACTGTGGTCACTCTTGTGGTTTGGATAACATCGGACTGTCTGCTCTGTGAATTTGAGGACCAGTAATTGACAATTTACAGTGAAAAGCAAATTTTATTTTCATTTGCATACAAAACATTTTAACTTGGATTGTTTCCCTGGCTTTGAGACTCTCCCGAAGGACAGTGCAGCGAATACACAACAAACTCCATTCTTGTCTCTCATGGATTGATTGATTGATTGCAACTTTTATTTGTAGATTGCACAGCACAGTAGAGTACATATTCCGTACAAATTTGTAGATTGCACAGCACAGTAGAGTAGATATTCCGTACAATTGACCACTAAATGGTAACACCCGAATAAGTTTTTCAACTTGTTTAAGTAGGAGTCCACGTTAATCAATTCATGGACACACACGTGTTTTTGTTGACTTTGAACTGACTGGCAATAACGCCAAGGCCGCGGAAGAGAGACACGCATCAGGCTTACACGCACACAAATATGCATCCACAAAAAATATATGCCACACGCACAAAACCTATCCCCCATTGACGCAAATCCCTTAGGGGTGATGGACGACTGGGTAGCGCCTGTAGAGCTGCAGCCTTCCACCGTAGCCCCTACTTCTTCGCCTCTGTTGAAATTCTCAAGATGTATCTTGTATTATGTATATGTGCTTTGCTATGGAGGTTTTGTAGCACAATTAGCATTAGTAGAGCATTTTTGTAATTTTTACACTATTGGTAACACTAGCGAGCAGTAGGACATTTAAAGTGATTTTTGGTTCAGAAAGTATTTTGGTTTATTTGGGTGTGTTGGGGGGGGGGGGGGGGGGGTTGGGGTTGCCCACATATGAGGTCCTCTCCAAGGTTTCTCATAGTCATCATTGTCACTGTCACCGACCTCCCACTGGGGTGAGTTTTTCCTTGCCCTTATGTGGGCTCTACTGAGGATGTTGTTGTGGTTTGTGCAGCCCTTTGAGACACTTGTGATTTAGGACAGTGGTCCCCAAACACCGGGCCCCGGCCGGGCCGCGGCTCGATTGGTACCGGGCCGCAGAATAATTTTTTATAAATTTGTATTAATTTTTTAAAATGTTTTATTTATTTATTAAATCAACATAAAAAACACAAGATACACTTACAACTAGTCCACCAACTCAAAAAAACTCAATTTTTCATGCCCCTAAAAAAAATTTAAAAAAAGAATCCCCCCCCCCCACCCCCCCCACCCCCGCCGGGCCGCGGGACAAATTATCAAGCGTTGACCGGTCCGCAGCTACAAAAAGGTTGGAGACCACTGATTTAGGGCTATATAAATAAACATTAATTGATTGATTGAAGTGGAGGGGCACAACAAATCACAAAAACTGAGCGACACGGAAAGTCAGAACTAAAATATTAAACTGAATGCTAAATTTCAATGAAGACTTGATATAATTGGGGTAATATAGGCTGTTCCTGTTGCACTCGTCAAAAGTCTGGCAGCTGCATTCTGTCCAGTCTGAAGTATCTTTAAAATGGACTTCTTTAAACAAGTAAACACAAAATTACAATAGCAATGCCAAACGAGATGAACTCGGAACGATCATTTCCAGATCCGATTTTGACACATTTCTCACTTAAGAGATATTTCTCAGGTGATGAAAACAGTTCTTGGTCAGTTGATGACATTGACCCTCCAAAAACCTTGACTGATCCAACACAATTCCAAGGTTTCTGAGGCTGGTTTGAATAAAATGCACCCAGAGCACCTTGATCAGGGAGATCTATTTATCAGGGGCAATGGTCAGAGTTTACGTTTTGTTAGAATTTGTCTGAAGGAAATTTTTTTGATGTAGGATACAAATTCCAAGACTTCAGACAAAAAGTGAAAAACTGAATCATTGTAGGAGCAATACAATTGAATATCATTTGCAGAAAAATTATAAGAAACATTTTCAAAACCAAGGATCAACTGGCCAAGAGGCATCAGATACAACAAAGATACAACATGGGCCCCGGAACAGTGCCCTGGGCAACTCCACATGACATCATTAAAAGCAACATTAAAAGTTTTTCCATTGTATGAGAAGTAAACCATCATTACCACCATTATCAAGGCGGTCACCAAAGAAAAATCCATAAATTACCTGCACCATTTTATAAGCTGTAGGGTTCCAAGTGTAAGAAAAAAACCCAGTGAAGTGAAGTATTTTAATATAGCGCCTTTTATATTGTGTTTTCACATAGTTGAGCTTCATTTAAACCAGCGTGGGTGACCCTGGGAGCCGGTGAGTAAAGTGTCTTGCCCAAGGACACAATGGTAGTGACAAGGATGGAATTGAACCTGGAACCCTTAAGTTGCTGGCCCGGTCAACCGAGTCACGACTTCACACAGTTTTTAATGGGAAAGTCTGGGGTAACTAATGTTAAGTTTCCTCGGTTTCCAAGGCAGTATAAAGTAATATTTTTAATGATGTTGATTGAATATGCAATCAGATTAATGTGCGGGACTTTTCGTGATAAAAATGTTTTCGGTGCAATTGCCCAGGTCCATAATAATAAATACTTGAGTACGTTATTATCATTAGTAATGAATATTTTGGTTAAACTATACTGGATGTGTTAATGCCACTTATTAAAACTTTACCTGTACTGAAAATAATGTGTTTTGATGGCTACAACACAATGAAAATGCGTTTATTTTAAAGCTTCATGGAAGAGATTATGGTCAAACTGTGTCTCTTTAAATCCTAAAAAACACCCACCGCCCCGTCCCTCGTCATTGGAAGCTGTAATAAAAGAGAACATTGAGAGAGTTGTCAGTTTTTGCACAACCATCCCATCAGTCTTGTACTAGTCATGTTTATTCATCTGCCCCTCAGGGGACCGGAGTAAAAGGGAGATGATTAAATTCTAATTTGACCTCTATCATAATTCAACTGAGCCTATTATGATGTCAATCATTTGAACCTAATGCTACTGTGAGGAGAGAGTGACTGTGTGGCACTATGAAAAAGGGATTAGAGTCAGTTCGGGGGCCACACTGTCACCGTATCAAATTGTCTTAATCCAAAAAGGTGTTTTTGTTTTTGTTTTTTTCTTCTCCCTCGAGAGAGCACAGCTGGGTTGCATGGTCACTGAATGAACATTTGAACATGTGTATGGACATCAAAGTAGTAATGGACAGGACTACTGCTGGTTGCTTTGCAATGTGTGAAATTGTACTACCTCTGCTGGAAGTGATGTGCTGAGTACTATATATATATACATATATATATATATATATATATAATAACAAAAAATACTACTAAACTATAGAATGCAGTGTGTGACCATAATCCGAGAGTGTGTGGTGTATACTATGCGTGTAATTAATTGTTGTGTATTACCGAGTGTTGAGGAGAGAGAGAGACAGAGAACTGGCAAGGTCCATGTCCAGGCGAGGGTCGAGGATAGGGGCGAGGCAGCATAGTCAGTGCCCGAGCAGGGTTCGAGGAACGAAGGAGGCAGTCAGAATCCAGAGGGGAACGACAAAAGATTACAACGGGACAATTCGAGAAAGCACTGTGGGAGATCAGTAAAGGACTTCAGACATGGAGGGAAACACAGAGAGCAAAAAAGAGCATACAGCTTGTGTCGGCGTATGGTACAAAATAGAGAACTGAGTTCCCACGTGGATCCTTGGGTCCACTGGTTTATACAGCTCCCTCATCAAGACCAGGTTTGCTGATTCGTGATTGTCTGCAGGCTTGCTGCTGTGTGGGCGTGCTGCACTCAGCGTGAGTGGGGGCGTGTCCGGGTGAGCAGCCAGAGGAGGAACTGTGACACTCAGTTGCAGGAGGAAAGCGGGTTTGAGTCCGCGCCATAACAGATATGGCCTAAAAATAAAAGATCAGATTTTTTCACCAAAAATTTGATTTTGGATTTTTAGGTTGTTTTTACATCCAAGTGACTGAGATAATTCAAAACATTTTTTTTTCTTTAATTTGCTCAAAACTAGTAGTTGAAATGACACTGCATACACTGCATCTTATTGCAAGGAAACTTCTAATGTGTTTAATGTTGTTCTATTTAGAACAGATATAACATGTTCTTTTCATGAAATAATTTTTTGAAGAACTTCTGTTTTGAATACAATCAGAATCAGAAATACTTTAATAATCCCTGAGGGGAAATTAAGATTTTGAGCACAATCCCATTGAATGGCAGACGAACATCACAGGGAAACAGAACAGGATCGCTGACGGGTCTGCATACTTCTGGTGCCCTTCATAAAAAAAGATAAGAAACATGTAAACGCTGGGTAGAGGGGTAGGGGGAAGAAACATTTTTGTCCAAGCCTGGGTCCCTGGAGACGGGTCCAGACTGAGGCCAAAGAAAAAAAAAACTCATAGCCATAGCACACATAAACATGTGTGTAAGAGGGAAACATCAAAGAACACTAAGGATATTAAATACATCAAAAGAGCAGAGCTGATGCAACCACCCACTTCTACATACAGCCACAAAACTAATAATTACTACAAGAAAAAAACATATACAAAGTGGTGGCGTCTGCGGTATTCCACGCCATCGTCGTCCGCTGGGGTAGAGGGTGCATGGCCAGAGACAGGAGCAGACCAATAGAGCCGATTCCACCCTCGGCCTTCTACTAACTCTCGACCGGTGTCCAGTCGGCATGGATGAGCGAGGATACGTCCAATGTCCAAATAATACTTTTCTTAACAAAAATGGAGCATTGCAAGCAAATGAATACAAACCATTGTGTAAACGTAAAACTTCTGTTTTAAATAAAATACTTCTGTAAATTGTTCATCCTATGCAAATAAATAATGAAGTAGACCGCTGGGGGGACTTAAGTTTTAGTAAGTGGATAAACAAAGGCTTTTTCTTTGTACATCTTAGTGGGGGTGCAGAGCGGCTGCTTTAGTGAATATTCTCCATTGTGCTTCTTTCTCGTCATACAAGGTACCTCGTGTAAGTGATTCCACCAAAAGGAAGCTGCTTTTTAGCTGGAGTCTGTTGTTGTTGCGGTATTGTTCGCCTCGTAACGAGTTGCATTTGGGGGTCCGAGGTCTTCTCCAAGGTTTCTCATAGTCATTCACATTGACATCCCACTGGGTTGTGAGTTTTTCCTTGCCCTTACAGTGGGGCAAAAAAGTATTTAGTCAGCCACCGATTGTGCAAGTTCTCCCACTTAAAATGATGACAGAGGTCTGTAATTTTCATCATAGGTACACTTCAACTGTGAGAGACAGAATGTGAAAAAAAATCTAGGAATTGACATTGTAGGAATTTTAAACAATTTATTTGTAAATTATAGTGGACAATAAGTATTTGGTCAACCATTCAAAGCTCTCACTGATGGAAGAAGGTTTTGGCTCAAAATCTCACAATACATGGCCCCATTCATTCTTTCCTTAACACGGATCAATCGTCCTGTCCCCTTAGCAGAAAAACAGCCCCAAAGCATGATGTTTCCACACCCATGCTTCACAGTAGGTATGGTGTTCTTGAGATGCAACTCAGTATTCTTCTTCCTCCAAACACGACAAGATGAGTTTATACCAGGGGTAGGGAACCCATGGCTCTAGAGCCATATGTGGCTATTTTGATGACTGCACCTGGCTCTCATATAAATCTTAGCTGGCATTGCTTAACACGGTGAGTAATGAATAATTCTGCTTGGTAGATAGATAGATGGATAGATAGTACTTTATTGATTCCTTCAGGAGAGTTCCTTCAGGAAAATTAAAAATAGTAATCACAATGTCCAAAATCATGTTCAAAATATAAAACATTTGCATGCATTTTTAATTCAACCATCCGGTTTTTACCCCACCTGTTCAAGAAGTTGCATTAATGGTAAGAAGTATTTTATTTATTGTTGGTTAGCTTCAGAATAACAATGTTATTAAAAAGAATAAGAGACTTATTATACGCCAAAAATGTTGATCTTACTTAAAAATGCACGCATTTAGTCTTAAAAAAAATATTATATGGCTCTCACGGAAATACTTTTTCAACTATTTGGCTTGTATGGCTCTCTTAGCAAAAGAGGTTCCCGACCCCTGGTTTATACCAAAATGGATACATGGATGATACAGCAGAGGATCGGGAGAATGTCATGTGGTCAGATGAAACCAAAATAGAACTTTTTGGTATAAACTCAACTCGTCGTGTTTGGAGGAAGAAGAATACTGAGTTGCATCCCAAGAACACCAAACCTACTGTGAAGCATGGGGGTGGAAACATCATGCTTTGGGGCTGTTTGTCTGCTAAGGGGACAGGAGGATTGATCCGTGTTAAGGAAAGAATGAATGGGGCCATGTATCGTGAGATTTTGAGCCAAAACCTCCTTCCATCAGTGAGAGCTTTGAATGGTTGACCAAATACTTATTTGCCACCATAATTTACAAATAAATTATTTCAAATTCCTACAATGTGAATTCCTGGATTTTTTTCACATTCTGTCTCTCACAGTTGAAGTGTACCTATGATGAAAATTACAGACCTCTGTCATCATTTTAAGTGAGAGAACTTGCACAATCGGTGGCTGACTAAATACTTGTTTGCCCCACTGTATGTGGGATTTGAACCGAGGATGTCGTTGTGGCTTGTGCAGGCCTTTGAGTGACTTGTGATTTAGGGATGTATAAATAAACATTGCTTGATTCCTCGTTTTTAATGAATACTTAGGCCTGCTACGCTACCCTATTTCAATGTTGGTCATGGTGGTACTTGGAGAGCCACATTTTTTTTCTGAGGTGGTACTTGGTGAAAGAAGTCGGAGCGCCTCGAGATTAGTGAATGCTTACGGCCATTAAGTTCCATGTATTTATGAAAAGTACATTTATTGTATGTGAGTAATATAAGACTTTTATCAGCAGTTCCAGAAATATCATGCTCGGATGTCCAGCTGTTTTTATAAATTACTCGCACATGGATGGACGTTTTTTTTTTTGTTTGTTTTTTTGGTCTTCTGCAAAAGTGCAAGCTATCGTTAATGTTGTTTTCGTCAAATAAAAAACAAGCAGCAGGCGGCGATGTGGGCTGCAAATGCTTCGTCTCTTCCCACCGTCATGTCCCCTCTCTCTTGCTTTGTACTGTTTCTCTTTTCCATGTCTTCTCTTCCCTCCACTGAGCCATCGTCTCTCATATGTCTGGCTTTGATTGATGTCTCGTCTGAGGCGGGCGCTGGTGATGCGGGCATAAGCGCCGTAAGGCTCTGATTAGATTACAGTCTTTTTTGCCGAGAAGCGGGATTCATGCATTTTCATCATTAGGGAGAAAGCATTTAAACAATAACTGATGGAGGGTAAAAATGTATGACAGGCACAGTTCCATTAGGGCCTTTGTTATTAACTGGGAGCAGGGCTGTGATTGGCTGAGGTCTTGGATTAGGGCCTGCTATGTGGAACCTAGGGTTGTATGGTTATAGTACCACGATACTAATGAATCATTTTCGGTACTATACCGCAGTGGACCCCAACCACCGGTCGATTGGTACCGGGCTGCAGAATAATTTTTTATTATTATTATTATTTTTTTTTAAATATTTTTTATTTAAATTTTTTTTATTTTATTAAATCAACATAAAAAAGACAAGCTACACTTACAATTAGTGCGCCAACCCCAAAACACTCCCTTTTTCATGACAAAAAAATGAAAATAAAATAATTTGTCCCGGCGGGCCACGAGACAAATTATCAAGCGTTGACCGGTCCGCAGCTACAAAAATAATAATAATAATAATAATAATGGATTAGATTTATATCCATCCATCCATCCATTTTCTACCGCTTATTCCCTTTCGGGGTCGCGGGGGGCGCTGGCGCCTATCGCGCTTTTCTATTGATAGATACTCAAAGCGCTCACAGAAAGGTTGGAGACCACTGCTATATCCGTCCCGCACCTCCCCATCACGCCCACGTTGAAGTCACGTTGTGACATTGCTGGTTTACGAGCCGACGAGCATGTTCGGCGGCACACAGTCACGGAGTACTATCAAGCAGACACAGTGTGTAGACAGAAAAGGGAGAACGGAGGCATTGTGGGTTAAAAACTAACGATAAAGGTGAAGTTATAACACTCTAACGCCCTCAGGTAGAGACACATTAAGATATGGTTAGCAAGCTAGCGGCTAACGTCCATCCGCCGTCTGCAGTGTTTTAGCTACTTCTAAATCACTAATTCTTGCCTCCAAGGTGACAATCAATCAATCAATCAATGTTTACTTATATAGCCCTAAATCACTAGTGTCTCAAAGGGCTGCACAAACCACTACGACATCCTCGGTAGGCCCACATAAGGGCAAGGAAAACTCACACCCAGTGGGACATCGGTGACAATAATGACCCAGTGGGACGTCGGTGACAATGATGACTATGAGAACCTTGGAGAGGAGGAAAGCAATGGATGTCGAGCGGGTCTAACATGATACTGTGAAAATTCAATCCATAATGGATCCAGCACAGTCGCGAGAGTCCAGTCCAAAGCGGATCCAACACAGCAGCGAGAGTCCCGTTCACAGCGGAGCCAGCAGGAAACCATCCCAAGCGGAGGCGGATCAGCAGCGCAGAGATGTCCCTAGCCGATACACAGGCAAGCAGTACAAGGCCACGGGATCAGACCGGACCCCCTCCACAAGGGAGAGTGGGACATAATAGAAAAAGAAAAGAAACGGCAGATCAACTGGTCTAAAAAGGGAGTCTATTTAAAGGCTAGAGTATACAAATGAGTTTTAAGGTGAGACTTAAATGCTTCTACTGAGGTGGCATCTCGAACTTTTACCGGGAGAGCATTCCAGGGTACTGGAGCCCGAACGGAAAACGCTCTATAGCCCGCAGACTTTTTTTGGGCTTTGGGAATCACTAATAAGCCGGAGTCCTTTGAACGCAGATTTCTTGCCGGGACATATGGTACAATACAATCGGCAAGATAGGATGGAGCTAGACCGTGTAGTATTTTATACGTAAGTAGTAAAACCTTAAAGTCACATCTTAAGTGCACAGGAAGCCAGTGCAGGTGAGCCAGTACAGGCGTAATGTGATCAAACTTTCTTGTTCTTGTCAAAAGTCTAGCAGCCGCATTTTGTACCAACTGTAATCTTTTAGTGCTAGACATGGGGAGACCCGAAAATAATACGTTACAGTAATCGAGGCGAGACGTAACAAACGCATGGATAATGATGTCAGCGTCTTTAGTGGACAAAATGGAGCGAATTTTAGCGATATTACGGAGATGAAAGAAGGCCGTTTTAGTAACGCTTTTAATGTGTGACTCAAAGGAGAGAGTTGGGTCGAAGATAATACCCAGATTCTTTACCGTGTCGCCTTGTTTAATTGTTTGGTTGTCAAATGTTAGAGTTGTATTATTAAATAGAGTTCGGTGTCTAGCAGGACCGATAATCAGCATTTCCGTTTTTTTGGCATTGAGTTGCAAAAAGTTAGCAGACATCCATTGTTTAATTTCATTAAGACACGCCTCCAGCTGACTACAATCCGGCGTGTTGTTCAGCTTTAGGGGCATGTAGAGTTGGGTGTCATCAGCATAACAGTGAAAGCTAACACCGTATTTGCGTATGATGTCACCTAGCGGCAGCATGTAGATGCTGAAGAGTGCAGGGCCAAGGACCGAACCCTGGGGAACTCCACACGTTACCTTAACGTAGTCCGAGGTCACATTGTTATGGGAGACCCACTGCATCCTATCAGTAAGATAATAGTTTAACCAAGACAGGGCTAAGTCTGACATACCAATTCGTGTTTTGATACGCTCTAATAAAATATCATGATCGACAGTATCGAAGGCAGCGCTAAGATCGAGGAGCAGCAACATAGATGACGCATCGGAATCCATCGTTAGCAATAGATCATTAGTCATTTTTGCGAGGGCTGTCTCCGTGGAGTGATTTGCCCTGAAACCGGATTGAAAGGTTTCACATAGATTGTTAGACGCTAAGTGTTCATTTAACTGCTCCGCAACAATTTTTTCGAGGATTTTTGAAATAAAGGGAAGGTGAGACACCGGTCGGTAGTTTACTATGAGGTCAGGATCGAGGTTAGATCTTTTAAGAAGAGGATGAATAACCGCTTTTTTGAATGCTAGGGGAACAGTGCCCGAGGAAAGTGATAAGTTTATAATATTTAGCACTGATGGACCTAATAATAGTAAGTTTCTTACAAGTATCAGCCCTGCAGGACGAGGAATAGGTAAATGTTTCACTACACACCATAGCTCACGGGTGTCAAAATGTAAACAAAAGCAATTGGTGGATCTACACCTGACATTCACTGTAAGTACAGACACGTATCTAGTCGATACTACTATGATTATCAATTTTTAGGCATCACAACATCTTCTTTCGTTTTTTTCAAATGTATATTATGTTTATAAACAAAGGAACTCTGTCCCTGGACACATGAAGACTTTGAATATGACCAATGTATGATCCTGTAACGAGTTGGTGTCAGATTAAATACCCAAATTGGTGGTATAATTCAAAACTAATGTAAAGTATCAAACAACAGAAGAATAAGTGATTATTACTGTGACAGTCGCTTGCCGTCGTCGTGTGGGTTACGTGGATCACTTCAGCACAGGTTTGACTCTTTATTTTTCAATAAAGTAGTTCTCTGCAGCTTGGATCGCTCTTTGAGCTGCTCCTCCGCTGCTCGTTCCGGTCTGCTTTTCAGCTGCCGTGTCGTCATCTCTTGTGTGCTGATCTCTGTTGCTCTCGTTTCTCCTGCACTGCCGCGGACACTCCACCTCCTTCTCCTTTTTTGATCTTTCCTCGTTCTCCCCTTTTATACTCTGCGAGGAGATAGGTAGATTGTGAGCCGGTGTGTCAGTCACGCACCTGATTTGAATTGCAGCGGCGTTGCTACCGGCACGCTCCGCCTCTCCGTTCCGCCGCATTCTCCGCCTCCTTGCCGCCATCTTGAGCAGGGCCACAGCGTGTCCTGCCCCGCCGTTGGCCCGTCGGCTCCGCCTCTCCACGATTACATTTTAACAGAAGGGTAGATAGAACTTGTTAAAAGAGAAAGTAAGCAGATATTAACAGTAAATGAACAAGCCGATTAATAATTAATTTTTCACCACTTGTCCTTAATAATGTTGACAACATAATAGAATGATAAATGATACAATATGTTATTGCATACGTCAGCAGACTAATTAGGAGCCTTTGTTTGTTTACTTACTACTAAAAGACGAGTTGTCTAGTATGTTCACTATTTTATTCAAGGACTTAACTGCAATAAGAAACATATGTTTAATGTACTGTACCTAAGATTGTTTAAAAAAATAAATCCATTAATGCGATTTTTGAGGTCGTCCCCTTAAAGTACCGAAAAGTACCGAAATAATTTTAGTACCGGTACCGGTACCAAAATATTGGTATCCTTACAACACTAGTGGATACAGGCGGCGTCTATCACTGTCAGTCTTTGTGGATTGAGACGCTTTGCAGAAGGAAGACCCATGTTTTATGAAAACGTAGATGAACACATGGCCAGGACCGTGAAGTACGCCTGCACACGCTCTGCTCGTTTCACAGGGCTTCAAGGCGAGCCGCTGATGCTTTTTCTTGCCACGCAAGCTGTAAATATACTTGATTTGAACAGTTTTTTAAATGGTGACATTTGCAATAATTACCTTAATTTCATTGTGGCGCCTGTGATTCAAAATGTGAATATTTGTGCAGCCGTACTTGTACTTGTCAGTCAAACAAATAATGCAAGAATAGAATCAGAATCGGACATACTTTATTAATCCCTGAGGGGATATTAAAATTTCCAGCACAATCCCATTCAAGATCAGACAAACATTACAGGGAGACAGAAAAGGATTGCTGACGTGTCAGCTATTTTCCGGCACTCCTTACAAAAAAAGGTGAGATACAGGAAAAAAGTGGGTGGAAATAAAAAAAAAAAACATACAAAAAAATAAATAAATAAGTGAAAAAAAAAAAAAAAATCCTTATAGAAGCATCTATAAGGAAATACCGTGGGAGTCCACTCTGCATGGTACAGTGGGACCTCGATTTACGAACCTAATTGGTTCTTAACTTTTGTATATTGAATCAGAATTCCCCATAAGAAAAAATGTGAATATCAATAAAGGGTTCCAGCCTGGAAAAAATTCCCTATTTTATTTTGTACACTTTGAACACAATGTTGTATATCCAACCACATTAAAACGGGGTCATGGATCAACTATGTAGGTAAACAAGTCAAAACAACAACAAGAAACAGCTGTATGTTCTGCTCACAAAAATCACCATGATGCACTCAGACAAACAAAAATCACAAAAACCATATTGATACAGTAATAAACATTTAAAAAGTAAAATGCACACATATTAACAACGGAAAAGAGCTGACGAGTAAAGAGCAGACAGAGGGAGGGAAAAAGTACAGGATCGTACGTGTCTGCGTGTTTGTGCTTTGCAAGTGTAAGGGGCCGATCTGGAACAAGAAAATTGATACTGTCTTTTCCTTCTCCTGTGAAATAATTCTGTTTTCGCATCTTTTCCAGGAAAAAACTGGCTTCATCGTAATTAAAACTTGATGTGGTTACTTGCTGTGCTGTGGTCATGCTCGTGAATGCCATAAATGTATTCTGTATTCTTGCAAATGGTCTTTATTTATTTGTGGAGAGACGAAGCCGACGGACCGACATGGTCCTACCCAAGATGGCGGCCAGGAGGCGGAGTATGCAGCGGGGCACGCCTGAAGAGACCCTGCAGCAATCAGAACCAGGTGTGTAACACACACACCTGCTCTCAATATTTGCATCTTCTCCTGCTGTATAAAAGGGGAGAAGTAGGAGCAATCGGGGCAGAACAAGTAGGAGAAACAGCAGAAGACCTGACGAGCAAAACCACAGAGAGCCACGGAGCGACCGAGACCAGCACAGGAAAGACGCGGACGACTGAAAAGGAGACCGGCCCAAGCAGAAGAGGTGTAGCTGAAAGAGCGACAGGTCGACACTCCAAGCGACTTATTGAAAAATAAAGAGTCAAACCTGTGCGAAACGATGTCCTCCGTCAATGATCCTTGCAACCCAAATGATGGCGGCAGGAAGCCGGTCACACCTGTATATTATACAGTAAAATTTTGGTGACTGAGTTGCAAGTTTTTTTTTTGTTGTTGTTTTTTTTTAAATGATATATTAATTTTTTACGTACACCGTAAAAAAAAGTTTAGATTTTACAGCAAAAAAACAACAACTGGCAACTCAGTCACCGGAATTTTACTGTATAATATACTGGTGTGACCGGCTTCCTGACGCCAGCGTGTGGGTTGCAAGGATCATTGATGAAAGACATCGCTTCGCACAGGTTTGACTCTTTATTTTTCAATAAGTCGCTTGCAGTGTCGACCTGTCGCTCTTTCAGCTACACCTCTTCTGCTCGGGCCGGTCTCCTTTTCAGTCATCCGCGTCTTTCCTGTGCTGGTCTCGGTCGCTCCGTGGCTCTCTGTGGTTTTGCTCGTCCGGTCTTCTGCTGGTGATCCTACTTCTACTGCCCCGATCCTTCCTCCTTCTCCCCTTTTATACAGCAGGAGGAGATGATTGAGAGCAGGTGTGTGTGTTACGCACCTGGTTCTGATCGCTGCAGCATCTCTTTAGGCGCGCCCCGCCTCTACGTTCCGCTGCATACTCCGCCTCCTGGCCGCCATCTTGCGTAGGACCATGGTTTGTCCTACCCCGCTGTCGGTCTGTCGGCTTTGTCTCTCCACATTAGTATTATTATTTAACTCCACAGTAGTTCCCATCTTTCTACGCTGGACTCTTATTGAGTTACAAAAATGGACAAAATGTGTCAAAAGGCGAAAAAACCAAGAAAAGGCACACATACCGGAGTGTTGCGACGTGACTTCTCCTGCACAGCAAGTGAAGTGGAAAGGCTGTGGCTCCCAAACAAAGTTTCGCCCTGTTTTTCTTGCCTGCAGGCACCTAAATAAACTGTTCGTCCACAGAGACATGGATTGCACATAGAGGCATGTTCGGCTTGATCTAAGTCTATAAATTGCATACAGAGGGCTTTGTAAATCGATGTTCCATTTAAATTTTTGTACATTGTTATTACATTACTTCATAAAAATAACGTAGTTGATGGTAGTAGATTATATTGGCATCTACAAGCATTTTAAATGTTCAAATTGTGGTGTTTTGGTTATGGAAAGAGAAGATTAGCAAGCCTCAACTAAATTGATTGCAGTTTATTTCAATGCGAGCCGTTGATTTGAGATACTGTACAAGTGTTTTGAGTTAAGGGCTAAGTTGGTGTACAACTGTAATTTCACTACTGTACAGATTGAGATACACTATATTGCCAAAAGTATTTGGCCACCTGCCTTGACTCACATATGAACTTGAAGTGCCATCCCATTCCTTACCCATTGAGTTCAATATGATATTGGTCCACCTTTTGCAGCTATTACAGCTTCAACTCTTCTGGTAAGGCTGTCCACAAGGTTGCGGAGTGTGTTTCTAAGAATATTTGACCATTCTTCCAAAAGCGCTTTGGTGAGGTCACACGCTGATGTTGGTCGAGACGGCCTGGCTCTCAGTCTCCGTTCTAATTCATCCCAAAGGTGTCCTATCGGGTTCAGGTCAAATTCATCCACACCAGACTCGTGGCTTTATGCACCTTGCTTTGTGCACTGGTGCATAGTCATGTTAAGAGAGGAAGGGGCCCACTCCAAACTGTTCCCACAAGGTTGGGAGCATGGAATTGTCCAAAATATATTGTTATGCTGGAGCATTCACAGTTAATTTCACTGGAATTACGGGGCCTTGCCCCACTCCTGAAAAAAAACAACCATAATTCCTCCCCCACCAAATTTCACACTCTGCACAATGCAGTCCGAAATGTAGCATTTTCCTGGTAACTTCCGAACCCAGACTCGTACATCAGATTGCTGGGCGGAAAAGTGTGATTCATCACTCCAGAGAACGTGTCTCCACTGCTCTAATTGGTATAATTGGAAGGTCACATGAAGTTTGACCTCTTAGCATTGTGCGCCTCAGCATCTGCTGACGACTCTTTGTCAGTTTACGTGGCCTACCAATTAGAGGCTGAGTTGCTGTTGTTCCCAAACTCTACCATTTTTTTATAATAAAGCCCAAAGTTGACTTTGGAATATTTAGGAGCGAAGACATTTCACGACTGGACTTGTTGCATAGGTGGCATCCTATGACAGTTCCACGCTGGAAATCACTGAGAGTGGCCCATTCTTTCAAAAATCTTTGTAGAAACACTCTCCATGCTGAAGTGCTTTCATTTTATACACCTGTGTCCGGGCCAAGTGATTAGGACACCTGATTCTCATCAATTGGATGGGTGGCTAAATACTTTTGGCAAGGTAGTGTAGTTCAAAATATTACAATATTTAATGTTATTTTTACAATAATGTTATTATTCATCGTACCATGTTATATACAGTTGTGGAAGCTCTCTTCCAGTGGGTCCTCCAGGCCACCGAGCATTGTCATGCGAGCCCGTTTCATGGTTACGATGGACTTTTTTTTTTTCAATAATGTTCTCAGATTTGCTTTTCAGCTATAGTCTGTTGGTCTCTCGCTCGCCCCCTCCCTCCAGCTCTAACAACTCTCTCCTCCCGACTGCTGCCTTTTGCCAGAGCGACAGGTGATTAGATAACTAGGCCCAGGTGGGCCAACTACGCACCTGTCGCTGATTTTGAAGCCGGTCCCGGCACACCCCGCTTCGCTGCAGGCCCGCAGGCCACGCCTCCCTCCACAACCATATACACACATTATTATTTAACACAATGAAGCAAACCAAACCGGCCTGCCAAATATCAATATATGTGTAAACATTCCTTGTTGTTTCACCCAGCAGTAAATGCAGCGTTCTGAAAGTGAAAATGAAAAAGTCCTCCAACTCAACTACCAATTTCCATTTTTAGCTCGCTTATGTGATTGTTTTGGCAACTTTGTTTTTCCCGATTGATTTTGCTGCAATTCCATCGCCTGCGTCCGCTATCTCTATCGTGCTCGGCTTGTTTCACTGGCGTGCGGCGTCACAGTGGACACTATTTCCACTAAAAGATGGAAGACGGGTCCCGTAAGAAGCTTAAAAACCTCCTGGAAGCTGTCGCTTTGGCTTTGGACCCAGCACTGCTTTGGGATTGCTGCTTTATCTTCTCTCAGCCTCGTGATTCCCGGCGAACGGCCGACCACCATGCTCTGCGTGGTCGTCTGTGGCGCGTACAGCGCACACACACACACACACACACACACACACACACACACACACACACACACACACACGCGGCCAGATTAAAACCTTGTCTCTCACACACACACACACACACACACACACACACACACACACACACACACACACACACACACACACACACACACACACACACACACACACACACACACACACACACACACACAAGTGATTCCACCTTTAATTTTATTCATTCAAACTCCTAGGTAACAACAACAACAGCCAGGAGTATCATGGCGTGGAGGTGCTCACTTTTTGGAGTTGAAAAGAATGTAAGAGTCATTGTGTGAGAATAATCCATTAAATCTACCGTAGAATTACCTTGATTTTTATATATTATGTGTCAGGTTCAAACACCGATGACATCTATTAAACTGACAAAGAAGCCAGGAATCAAACAGAGACAGAATTAAATTTAGCTCTATTGAGGAGAAACGTCTGGGCTGTACTCTTTGTACAGTCTGATGAAAGATTGTACGCCTCCTCTTTTATTTGGACTTTCCCTGATTACATGGCAACAGCTAAAGGAAGGGGGTGGGGGGTCATAAACAGCTGCTGCCTTTGGTCACAAAACAGTTCAAAGAAAAGGTGCCTGCAGGGGGGTTAGGTCCTGCTTCCTCTCCGCTGTGTAGATCTCGGGTCATGACAAAATCTTCCTGCGGATTACAGTACATCAAAGAAACCACCACCTTCATGCCTCTTCCCATCCTACACAGTGGAGTTATACAAGCCTTTTGATTGGTAAGATCATAGACAGCTTTTGTCCTCTCGCCGGAAACTCATTGAAACACAAAGTTTCGTGATAACTTAGATAGAATTATTCTGACATTATGGGTGTATATTCTGCATTGAACAAATATAACACAGCTTTTTTTTTGAAGACCATTTTTTGAAAGTTTTGTTTATTTAAAACACATTAATAAACATTTCTGTAAATGTGTGAGTGTTAAAGGGGAAGTGCAATTTTTTGGGGGGGATTTTGAATATCGTTCACAATCATTGTGAAAGACATGATGGATGGATTTTTTCTTAATGCATCCAAATATTAAATTAATGCGATCAAAGGTCCGATTACAATGACACCTACAGGATCCGTTCAATTCTGCCTATGGAGCCCCTAAACACACATCTAAATACCTCTGTTAGGGTTTTTTTATACAGTCGTGATCAAAAGTTTATATTCACTTGTAAAGAACATAAGGTCATGGCCGTCTTGAGTTTCCAATAATTTCCACAACTCTTATTTTTTGGTGATAGAGTGATTGGAGCACATACTTGTTGGTCACAAAACAAAAATCATGAAGTTTGGTTCTTTCATGCATTTATTATGGGTCTACTGAAAATGTGACCGAATCTGCTGGGTCAAAAGTATACATACAACAATGTTCATATTTGCTTACATGTCCTTTGGCAAGTTTCACTGCAATAAGGCGCTTTTGGTAGCCATCCACAAGCTTCTGGTTGGATTTTTGACCACTCCTCTTGACAAAATTGGGCCAGTTCAGCTAAATTTGTGGTTTTTCTGACATGGACTTGTTTCTTCAGCATTGTCCACAAGTTTAAGCCAGGACTTTGGGAAGGCCGTTCAAAACCGTTAATTGTAGCCTAATTTAGCTATTCCTTTACCACTTTTGACGCTTGTTTGGGGTCATTGTCCTGTTGGAACACCCAACTGCGCCCAAGACAACCTCAGGGCGGATGATTTTAGTTTTGTATTGAAGAATTTGGACCTAATCCCCCTTTTTCATTGTCCCATTTAAAGCACCAGTTCCATTGGCAGCAACACAGGCCCAGAGTATAATACTACCACCACCATGCTTGACGGTAGGCCTGGTGTTCCTGGGTGGGATTCCTCCAAACATATTGCTGGGTATTGTGGGCGAAAAGCTAAATTTTTGTTTCATCTGACCACAGAACTTTCCTCCAGAAGGTTTAATGTGTGTTCATGTGATGTCAGATGAAACAAAAATTGAGCATTCATTTAAATAATGCATCACAACTTTTGCTTTTTTTCTTCTTCATCACTGATTATTACTCACCGCAGACTTTATGAGACCCCACAAACATAATAATACATCACTTACTGTACAAGGTCTGCTATTCCATATAACGCGGTAGTGTCATGAACCCTGAAATTTCTCCCGTTTTTCCCCCCACACAATGTTTGTCGCCAAATTATTGCGTATTCACAAACTTACACAATAAATATTTATGAAAGTCACTAAAAAGAAGGACCCAAACTTACAGGTGGATAGTGCCCGCCCCATTCTGTGAAGTGGGAGCACAATCCATCACCCACATCACATCATGCTGGGGCACTATCCACCAAGCAGGTTTAGGCAGCCGAGCTACGAGCATAACTTTATAGAAACGAGAAGGGTAAATAAATAAGGAATTCCATATAACGCACTCTCGAGAATAACGCAATCTGGGGTTTTTTTTTTAGACCCCAAGAACTGCAAAATCTAACTTTGAGTTTTACTTGAGTGGAGCACTAGTGTGCTCTTGTTTGGATTTTTAATTTTCGCACTTGTTCATGATTTATGTGCATGTAGAGGTCAACTCCTTCCTGTCGCACATCTGACCGCTGATTGGTCACACTGCAAAAAGTCAGTGTTCAAAAACAAGAAAAAAATACAATAATTAGGGAAATTTTATTTGAACTAAGCAAAATTATCTGCCAATAAAACAAGACAGTGTGGCTTGTCAAGAGTTTCCAAAACAAGTAAAATTAGCTAACCTCAATGAACCCAAAAATACCTTAAAATAACTATATTTTCACTAAGAATAAGTGCACTTTTCTTGGTAGAAAAAAAAAATTGAGACCTTTTTGCTCAATATGTTAACAAATATTCTTAAAGTAAGTACATGCACTAGTGCCATTCTCTTGGCATAATGATATGCGCTCTGTAATGACTGATTGGCATAGTAATGCCGGGTTTGTCCCTCTGTGGATGCGTTGACAAGAACACAGCAATGGTAAGTTTAAATGATTTATTAAACTTAACAAAAGCAGGCTACGAACAGAAATACTGGAGCTAACAGACAAAATAAACCAAGGGCGCTAGCATAAAAGCGAGGAATAGAAAACAGAAAAACTAAGACTGGCACAAAGGCACACAAAAAGGAAAAACAATTCATCAGCTTGAGAGCTGGAATAAAACAAAGGTTTAGCGTGAAAAGCTAGCGAGAATATACGTACGTGAAGTCAGTCAATACTGTTGCTAGAAGGCAAATTATGAACCCAGACTGAACAAAGAAAAGAGGTAGGCTTATATAGGGAGTAATCAAGGAGAACCAGGTGTGTGTAGAAAACGAGGAGCAGGTGAAATCAATGTGTAACCAAGGTGACTGACAAAACAGGAAGTAAGCTGGTCAGATGGAGAATGAGACAATGGAACAATAAACAATATGTGAAGATCCGTATAACGGATCGCAACACGCTCGGCATCATGACTTTTTTTTTCATGCCTGAAGTAAGAAATGATTACTTTAAAAAAGTAGTTTTATACTTGTGAGTGTTGATGACACAGCTTTGCAACAGTTGATATTCTTGTTTCAACCAGGTTTTTCTTTATATAGGTCATAATATCAAAATATCCAAATATCAGCAACAAGCTGTAATATCTTACTGAGATAATGTAGGATCAAAACCCTTAAAACGAGTAAAACACTCAAACATAAAATCTTATCAGACAGAAAATAGGCAAATATCACCCTTATTTGCATACTTGCCAACCTTGAGACCTCCGATTTCGGGAGGTGGGGGGTGTTGGGTGGGGGCGTGGTTAAGGGGGGAGGAATATATTTACATCTACAATTCACCAACTAGAGTATTTAATTTATATTCCATATATATATATATGTATGTGTGTGTGTATGAAATATTTAACTTTCAGTGAATTCTAGCTATATATATTTATTTTATTAAATATATAAATAAAAGAAATAGTTGAATTTCCGACGGCACCTATCAACTACACAGTAATAAAAACACAATTGTTCTACTAACTGTACTGTGCTTGCTGGTTACTAAAAAAACAACAACACTTACCTTTCACTATTTGACTAACCTTTGTTCTGCCATTTATATCTTCATTTTGCTTGTCGACTGTTGTAATATATTGGGTTGGAGTCAATAACCAGGCGAGGTGATGGAGTTACGTCTCTTGCCGTCAGGTGCCCAACACCACGTAAATCGTTGGCCAATCAAAAAACAACCCCATTATGCTATAGCCAACATTTACCAGGAGATGGCGACAGACAACATAGAATCACTCTATTACAGACGGCGTCGCCATGGCTGTAACTTCCTCGTTCTTCTGCTTCGTCTCCTTGTGTGTGCAGTTTTTTATTGAAATCCGTAGATGTTGTAATTTCGGGAGAAAATTTCTTTCGGGAGGTTTTCGGGAGAGGCGCTGAATTTCGGGAGTCTCCCGGAAAATCCAGGAGGGTTGGCAAGTATGCTTATTTGAGATATTCAATCTTACTTAGATTTCAGTTTTTGAAGTGCAGCTGCTACATGCTGTCAATCATTGTCATGTTTGCAAGACGGCAGTGCCAGAAAGCCAATCAGTGAGCTTGTGGGCGGTCTAAAGGCTACATCCTAAATGTCAGTTTTCCGTCTGGTTCTAGTGTCGGACTTGCTTGGCCTCATTCAATAGCATAACATTATTTATGGATGTTATCAAGTCCATGGGATGAGAACTGCATTTTGAAAAGAATTGGGGCGATGTCCCTCCCTGCATCCCCCTCTAAATTACATCCATGCCTTTGTTGCAAGTGACTTCTTGTCCCGTTGCTGTCGCGATTTGGGTCGCAGCTGGCTACGAGGTTTGTTCCCCTGGGATGCAAACGGACGAGTCCGGACGAAAGCGTGCAGGTAGGAGATGATTTATTTATCATAAATCATAGCAAAACAGAAAACAAGCAAAAGGATGCGTGCCGATCGCATGCGGGAGCTAAGGCAAAAACTTAGCACAGGAAATATAGAAACAAGGACCAGGAATATCCAAACAAAACAGTTGCATTAAGCAAACAAAGAGGTCAGGACGAGTGTGGTTAGAGAGGTGAATAAATAGCTCTCGGATTAGTGGTCGACAGCAGATAAGCGTGCCGACCACTAACCAGAGGCAGGTGAACTGTGCAATCTACTAATAAAAGTCCCAATCAATCAATCAATCAAAGTTGTTGTTTTCATTACCAGATTTGGAGGTGTTGAAATCGCTAATGCTAATCAGTAGCATGCTTGGTTTGTTGGCATGAAAATTTGTATTACTATCTTGAGGCAGGCCGCGATGAATATAGGGCTGGGCCCAGTCTGCAACTGTCATGATCCGTGGCCCGGATCAACGCTTATTCCCTTTGGGGTGGCGGGGGGCGCTGGAGCCTATCTCAGCTACAATCGGGTAGAAGGCGGTGTACATCCTGGACAAGTCGCCACCTCATCGCAGGGCCAACACAGACAACATTCACACTCACATTCACAAACAAGGTTCACTTTAGTGTTGCCAATCAACCTATCCCCAGGTGCATGTCTTTGGAAGATCGAGGAAGCCGGAGTACCCGGAGGGAACCCACGCAGTCACGGGGAGGACATGCAAACTCCACACAGAAAGATCCCGAGCCCGGTATTGAACTCAGGACTACTCAGGACCTTCATATTGTGAGGCAGACGCATTAACCCCTCTGCCACCATCCCCATAGAAACCAAAACAAACCAGAGGTGCACAAAACAGGAACTGAGGGAGTTCAACAATAGCAGAACATAACAAAACATGATCCGGGCCACGGATCATGACAGTTGCAGACTGGGCCCAGTCCTATATTCATCGCGGCCTGCCTCAAGATAGTGCTACGAATTTTCATGCCAACAAACCAAGCATGCTACTGATTAGCATTAGCGATTTCAACACTTCCAAATCTGGTAATGAAAACAACAACTTTGATTGATTGATTGATTGATTGGGACTTTTATTAGTAGATTGCACAGTACAGTACATATTCCGTACAATTGACCATTAAATGGTAACACCCCAATAAGTTTTTCAACTTGTATTAAGTTGGCATCCACGTTAATCAATTCATGGTACACTAAGGCAGAGCAAATTTATTCTTGCAACACAATTCTTACACAAGCCAAGTCAAAGTGCTTTACAGAAAATAATGCACAAATAAAAATAAAATAATCAGAATTGAACTAAGATCACAAAATAGAAACATCAAATACAAATAATCCAAATATCCATTCATTTTCTACTGCTTGCAAATCATATTTCAAATGAAAATCAAAGAGCATACAGTAGATAAAATACTTTCAGGAGGCACAATTACAAATGTTTTTGGCCTAGATTACCCGACGTTTGAGACGTGTCACACATCTTCCGGAAGACTATTTTTAAATTTTGGGAGCATCAACACAGCGTCACTGTGTTTCGTCAACAAAGATTTACCTTGGAATCAAAACGGCTGATATCGATTCCTAAGTAGCGGTAATTGGAACGAAATCGAGGTGGAGGACACAGGTCCAATGGCCATGGATGAAGTGTTGGCTGTCCAGAGACATGACCCGTCTCCGCTCGGGATGGTGTCCTGCTGGACTGGACTCTTACTATTATGTTCGATACACCATGGACTGGACTCTCACTCTTATGTTGGATCAACTATGAACTGGACTCTCACTATTATGTTAGATCCACCATGGACTAAACTCTCACTATTATGTTAGATCCACTATGAACTGGACTCTCACTATTATGTTAGATCCACTATGGACTGGACTCTCACTATTATGTTAGATCCACTATGGACTGGACTCTCGCTATTATGTTAGATCCACCATGGACTGGACTCTCACTATTATGTTAGATCCACTATGGACTGGACTCTCACTATTATGTTAGATCCACCATGGACTGGACTCTCGCTATTATGTTAGATCCACCATGGACTGGACTCTCACTATTATGTTAGATCCACTATGGACTGGACTCTCACTATTATGTTGGATCCACCATGGACTGGAGTCTCACTAGTAGAAGCATTTAAGTCTCATCTTAAAACTCATTTGTATACTCTAGCCTTTAAATAGACTCCCTTTTTAGACCAGTTGATCCGCCGTTTCTTTTCTTTTTCTTCTATGTCCCACTCTCCCTTGTGGAGGGGGTCCGGTCCGATGGCAATGGATGACGTACTGGCTGTCCAGAGTTAGGACCCAGGATGGACCGCTCAACCAGAGTCGGGACCCAGGATGGACCGCTTGCCTGTGTATCGGCTTGGGACATCCCTGCGCTGCTGACCCGCCTCCGCTTGGTATGGTTTCCTGCTGGCTCCGCTGTGGACGGGACTCGCGCTGCTGTGTTGGATCCGCTTTGGACTGGACTCTCGCGGCTGGGTTGGATCCACTATGGATTGAACTTTCACTGTATCATGTTAGACCCGCTCGACATCCATTGCTTTCGTACTTTCCAAGGTTCTCATAGTCATCATTGTCACCGACGTCCCACTGGGTGTGAGTTTTCCTTGCCCTTATGTGGGCCTACCGAGGATGTCGTACTGGTTTGTGTTGTGGTTTGTGCAGCCCTTTGAGACACTAGTGATTTAGGGCTATATAAGTGAACATTGATTGATTGATTGGTATTATGTTACATCTACTATGGACTGGAGTCTCACTATTATGTTCGATCCACTATGGACTGGACACTCACTATTATGCTAGATCGACTATGGACTGGACTCCCACTATTATGCAGATCGACTATGGACTGGACTGTCACTATTATGTTACATCCACTATGGACTGGACTTTCATTATTATATTAGATGCACTATGGACTGGACTCTCACTATTATGTTAGATCCACCATGGATTGGACTCTCATTATGTTACATTCACTATGGACTGAACTCTCACTATTATGTTGGATCCACCATGGACTGGACTCTCACTATTTTGTTAGATCCACTATGGACCAGACTCTCACTATTATGTTAGATCCACCATGGACTGGACTCTCACTATCATGTTAGATCCACCATGGACTCGACTCTTACTATTATGTTAGATCCACTATGGACTGAACTCTCACTATTATGTTGGATCCACCATGGACTGAACTCTCACTATTATGTTGGATCCACCATTGACTGGACTCTCACTATTATGTTACATCCACTATGGACTGGACTCTCACTATTATGTTATATCCACTATGGACTGGACTCTCACTATCATGTTAGATCCACTATGGACTGGACTCTCATTATTATGTTAGATCCACCATGGACTGGACTCTCACTATTATGTTAGATGCACTATGGACTGGACTCTCACTATTATGTTAAATCCACTATGGACTGGACTCTCACTATTATGTTAAATCCACTATGGACTGGACTCTCACTATTATGTTACATCCACTATGGACTGGACTCTCACTATTATGTTAGATCCACCATGGACTGGACTCTCACTATCATGTTAGATCCACTATGGACTGGACTCTCATTATTATGTTAGATCCACCATGGACTGGACTCTCACTATTATGTTAGATGCACTATGGACTGGACTCTCACTATTATGTTAAATCCACTATGGACTGGACTCTCACTATTATGTTACATCCACTATGGACTGGACTCTCACTATTATGTTACATCCACTATGGACTGGACTCTCACTTTTATGTTAGATCTACTATGGACTGGACTCTCACTATTATATTAGATCCACTATGGACCGGACTCTCACTATTATGTTAGATCCACCATGGACTGGACTCTCACTATTATGTTGGATCCACCATTGACTGGACTCTCACTATTATGTTAAATCCACTATGGACTGGACTCTCACTATTATGTTGGATCCACTATGGACTGGACTCTCACTATTATGTTACATCCACTATGGACTGGACTTTCACAATATTATGTTCGACCAACACGACGTCCATTGCATCCGGTTTCCTATAGACGGGTGGGATCACCCACATCTGCGGTCCTCTCGAAGGTTTCTCACAGTCATTCACATTGACATCCCACTGGGTTGTGAGTTTTTCCTTGCCCTTATATGGGCTCTTATGTGGCTTGTGCAGCCCTTTGAGACACTTGTGATTTAGAGCTATATAAATAAGCATTGATTGATTGATTGATTGATTGAAATTGGTTTAAATTTTCAAATTCTCTGCAGCTTTCAAGGTCATTGGTGTTTGTTTGTGTGTGAGTGAGTGACAAGAAGAAAAGCTTGCTGTGGGAATAGTCGTGTAGCGCTCATTGTTGACAATGCTTGTATTTTTAAGGCTTCTTTACATGCGGGAATCTTATTTTCAAGTCAAAAGGTAACGATACAATTCAAATTTTTGTTGGAAATTGCCTTTGAGACCATTTTTGAAGTAAATTTGAAGTAATACAAATGAGGTGGAAAGTAGTTTGAGACAAACTGAATAAGGAAGATTCTCTTATTGTATTTTGTGTCGGTTTCACACATTCGATTGAACACCTGGGTGTGCATCTATTCCAAAAACAACAGGAAATTTGAAAATACATGAATAGTATTATTGAGAAAGGTACAAAGGAACGGATGACTGACACTCGTGATGGACAGTTTTTGAAGAAGAGCGCCAATGAAAGCTGGGATTGTGTTTGACAATTTGGATTTTTTTTTGTGTGTGTGTGTGACAGGAAACATGACTGCTCTAGCTTGCCTGTGGCCCTAATAAGGCTAAGTGGTATAGAAAAATGGATGGATGGAAAAATTACAGGACACAAAAAGACTAACATTGCCTCAACAGTACCAGTGAACCTTTTATTCTATATGCTTAAAATAATACCGTCATAGTCAAAAGTTTACGTACACTTGTAAATAACATAATGTCATGGCTGTCTTGAGTTTACAATCATTTCTACAATTCTTATTATTTTGTGATAGAGTGATTGGAGCACATACTTGTTGGTCACAAAAAACATTCATAATGTTTGGTTCTTTTATGAATTTATTATGGATCTACTGAAAATGTGACCAAATCAGCTGGGTCAAAAGTATACACACAGATAAATGATAAATGGGTTGTACTTGTATAGCGCTTTTCTACCTTCAAGGTACTCAAAGCGCTTTGACACTACTTCCACATTTACCCATTCACACACACATTCACACACTGATGGAGGGAGCTGCCATGCAAGGCGCCAACCAGCACCCATCAGGAGCAAGGGTGAAGTGTCTTGCTCAGGACACAACGGACGTGACGAGGTTGGTTCTAGGTGGGATTTGAACCAGTGAGCCTCGGGTTGCGCACGGCCACTCTCCCACTGCGCCACGCCGTCCCACAGCAATGTTAACATCTGGTTACATGTCCCTTGGCAAGTTTCACTTGACATGGACTTGTTTCTTTAGCATTGTCCACACGTTTAAGTTAGGACTTTGGGAAGGCCATTCTAAAACCTTAATTCTAGCCTGATTTAGCAATTCCTTTACCACTTTTGATGTGTGTTTGGGGTCATTGTCGTGTTGGAACACCCAACCGCGCCCAAGACCCAACCTCTGGGCTGATGATTTTAGGTTGTCCTGAAGAATTTGGAGGTAATCCTCTTTTTTCATTGACCCATTTAAAGCATCAGTTCCATTGGCAGCAAAACAGGCCCAGAGCATAAAACTTCCACCACCATGCTTGACGGTAAGAAATGGTGTTCCTGGGATAAAAAAAAGGCCTCACCTTTTCTCTTCCAAACATATTGCAGGATATTGTGGCCAAACAGCTCAATTTTTGTTTTGAAAAGTGCTCCAATCACTCTATCATAAAAAATTAAGAGTTGTAGAAATTATTGGAAACTCAAGACAGCCATGACATTTTTGTCAGAACTTGAACTTTTCGGCGTGGATATTTTTCCCGAGATGCAAAAGAAGGTGACGGGACTTGGCGTGAAGGTAAATACATGTTTTAATTATACTATAAAAGTGCAAATAAAAGGCGTGCACAAGGCGGGGACACAAAACTTATCTCAGGGAACAAAACTATCACTAAGGCAGAACTATGAACATAAAACAAAAAGACTTATGGTAACGAGAGCAGAGCAGCAGGAACTATGAAGCTTGCATGAAGCAGTAAACATGGCATGAAACAGAGTGAACCGAGCATGAAACAATCAATGACGCAAGAACGACCAACTGAAAAACCAGGCTTAAATAGATATGTCTGATTGACAACAGGTGCGCGAGTCTCATGAGGACAGGTAAAAACTAATGGGTTGTCATGGAAACAAAACAAAGGAGTGAAAAAAACAGGAACTAATGGGGTCTTGAAGTAACATAACACAACTAAGCAAAACATGATCACAAAACATGACAATTACGTTTTTTACAAGAGTATGTAAACTTTTGACCACGACTGTATGTACATTATTTTCCAGGCTATAGCGCTATAGGCTATATAGTGGCTACGCAACACCCACCAAATTTTTGAAAACAACAATCCTTTACATAGATTAGATAAAAAGATTTTGTAAATGTTAATGTACATAGCTGAACTGTTTTTTATTATGTTTTACTTCTGTTACTGTACGTAAAAACCTGCACGGCAACAATACCATTTCCCCATTGCGGGATAAATAAAAGTCTATCCTGTCCTAAACAGACTCAATAACTATTCGGGATAGGATAGGACTGTTAGCATGTAGCTAACATAGCTATATTTCCTGCATATTTATACGTGTCAAACGTTACACATGGGATGGTTTAGTAAGTATGCATTGTTTTAGTTATATTGTAAAACTTGTAAACATGGATTAGAAGAATGAGTAAAGAATAATTTGAGCAAAAAACGCAATTCACGGTTATTTTTCCTGTTCAAAATACGAAACATGAAGTACATTTTCAATCTGCAGCACTTGCAGTTAGCGAACTCGTCCAAAAGATGGCGACATAGAACAAACAATAGAACACCTTTTCAGGGTCTCTCAGTGTTGCATGAAAACTATTTATTCAATTCAAATCCATTTAATCCGATCCACTTTATTTGTCCAGCACATTTAAACAACATAAATGTTTCCAAAGTGCTGCACAACAACATTAAAAACAACATTCAAATATTATCCTTAGCTCCACCAATGACTGAATAAAAAATGAGACCAATATAAAAACAATTGTCACGTTTGGAATGCATTGTGATGCGCGTTGAGTCACCCCAAGATGCAAATGGACCAGGACAGGCAAGGATTGCAGGTAGGAGCTTGGTTTAATATACACAAAGTAAAAGAACGCTGGTACAAAACAGCAAAGAAAGGGCGTGCCGAACGCACGGGGAGTTAGGCTAACACACAGCACTGAAGTCCAAAGTCCAAAATAACGTGCCGAACGCACGCAAAGCTAAGGTGAGACTTAGCTCAGTAAAGACATAAAATATACCAACGTGACTGTTGCGTGAGGCAAACAACGAACGAAGACTGAACAACGGGAGAAGTCCGGCTTGAATACTAAAGTAAACAATTACAAAAAGGTGCGCGTAAGGAAACAAGTAACAGGTGAACAAATCAAGTAACCATGGTGACAACGACAAACAAGGAAGTGCACACACAAACTCAGCACCGGAAGAGTCCAAAACAATTAAAAAAAACGAAAAAGACTTAAAAAAAGCAGATCACAACAACAATGTAAAAATAAATATGATTAAAAACGATTTTAAAGGGTAAAACCAATTAAAACGATAAATAGAAATCAACATTTTAGAAAACACAGAAAACACAGAGGACCAAAGCCAAAGAATAAAAGTGGGTCTTAAGACGAGACTTAAAACACTCCACTGTGGGAGCAGTTCTAACATGGAGGAGCAGAGTGTTCCAGAGCTTAGGGCCGACTACAGACAAAGCCCTCTATCCCCTGGTTTTAAGTCTGCTCTTGGGCACCACGAGCAGGAGTGAAAATTCAAAACATTATGGCCGTTAGAGAAGACAAATCCACAAATCAGTTGCACCGTTTTAAAAACCGCAAGGGAAAAGCGTGGGAAAAAGTATCGGCTTACAGTCCAGAAAATACAGTGACACACAGATATGGTGTGGCAGGTTTTTGTTCTAGGGATTTTCGGATCACGGTTTTTATGCTGCTGATTCATCCAGAGAAGATCGGTGTTTGTAATTGGCAATCGAAGGCATAAATTGGCAACACATTTTTCACAAAAAATGTCCGATACTGATCAGCACATCACTACCTTGTACATTCTTAGAACAAAAGAATGATTCAAGTTCAAAATCAAAGCCATGATTCTTTCGATTCTCACTGATAAACCCTCTTGCAGTTTCTATTGGATCAAGCTGTTTGGATAGTTTTTCAGGATAAATGTCAACGCTTGACCTTCTTTCCAAGTAATTCACTCTGTAACAGACAACAGGCAGACGTCGCCTTGCAGAGGTGTGTTTGCTGCTCTTTCAGTTCCACGGAACACGTATCGACGACGCATGGACCCTGTCCCTCGTGCTCTTTTACACCCCCAGGCAGACAAACACAAAGAAGTCACACTGAACCGAATAGCTTTGCATTTGTAGCATCTCTACATGTCAAAGTCCTGCTTTTTTTTAAATGCTGACTTGATTTGATGAGCATTTACATCATATTTATTACATAGGGTTACTTGTTTTTGGCCTTTCAGTAAATTGTCATTTTTGTTGTTATTCCAATACACATTATTTTCGAAAATATGTTTTTTTTCTCCATGATAAATGTTTGAATTTCCCTAACTATTGTTACTATAACAATCTACAAGGTTAATATAGTTGGTGTCATGATCCGTGGACCGGATGATATTTTTGTATTTTTTTTTTACTTTTGGACTCCTTTACTTCCTGTTTGTGACACCTGAGTTTGTTTTGTTTGCCATTGTTACTCTTTGTGTTCACCTGTCTCTGATTAGCGATCGCCCGCTCACCTGCCCACCGAGAACTAATCAGAAACAGGTGAACACAATGAGTAACCACGGCAACCTAAACAAACTCAGGTGTCACAAACAGGAACTAAAGGAGTCCAAAACTAACAAAAAATACAAAAACATGATCCGGATCATGACAGTTGGCTTCTATTTAATCCCCTTCATTTATCTGATTTCTTTTAGAATATAATAGAATAGAATAGAATTAAAGAATAGAAATTACTTTATTGATCCCTGGGGGAAATTCAGCACCACAGTTCGCTCACAATAGACAATAATAATAATAATAAATAATAATATAATTAATATATAATACATGAATACTATAAATATATTCTACATATAGTCTACATATATTCTGTATTTGAAGTTATCATTACATATATGTATTGTTGCAGTTGAAACAATTGTATTGTTGATAATAGATGTAATTATTGTTATTATTTATTATCAATAGTGCTATTTCTATTGGTATTTTATTGCTCCAGTTGTAGTGTAATAATGCTCATTGACATATCAGTGTTATTAATATTTATTTCACTGACTGTTTCTTTGCTATCACTTTTACCGTCATATTTGTACATATCCTATTTGCTGATGTTGTTCTCTTGTTGTTTTTATTATTTTTGTTGTTGTCTGTCTGTTTTTATCCTCCAATTTCCCCCTCTGTCTTCCTTTTTTTCCCTTTCTATCCCCTCCTGTTCTGGTCCGATTGCACCAAACATTAATATAAATCTATTTAATAAAGTCAAATACAAATAAGGCATTAAGAGAAGTATCCCACACTTCTCTTTTGTAAATCTTTACAGCCAATGTGGGCATCTACATCAACAATGTGATGTGCCCGAGTAGCTGGACAGGACAAAAAAAAAAATAATAATAATATTTTTTTTATTCCACATGTGTATAATACACTGACACCTATTCCACAACAGCTCAAGACCACACAGGAAATAAAAGTCCTTCATTTTTCAAAGATCATAAACAACTTTTAGATTCTTCTTGTTTTGTTATTTTTTTTAAATATATTGGAAAAAGTCTCTCAATAAACTTCAGCCCTAAACAAATGTAATGTTTTTTTGTTTTTTTTCTAACTGTTGAAAGACTTTTGTTCATGTGATGCTCCCGTTTTAATTTGGTATACCCTTGTTAAACTTCAACTTAGACTCGTGTTGTCCGATACCAATATTTTGGTACCGGTACCAAAATGATTTCGATACTTTTCAGTACTTTTCTAAATTAAGGGGACCACAAAAAATACCATCATTGGCTTTATTTTATTATACATTTTTTTTTACTTTTTTTTTTTTTTTTTTTTGAAAGACTTTTGTTCACGTGATGCTCCTGTTTTTAAATTGGTGTACCCTTGTTAAACTTTGACTTAGACTCGTGTTGTCCCGATACCAATATTTTGGTACCGGTACCAAAATTATTTGGATACTTTTGGATAATTTTCGGTACTTTTCTAAATAAAGGGGACCACAAAAAATGCCATCATTGGCCTTATTTTACTATTATTATTATTATTATATATATATTTTTTTAAGTCTTTTATTAACATGATGCTCCCGTTTCAAATTGGTTTACCTTTGTTAAACTTCGACTTAGACTAGTGTTGTTCTGATACCAATATTTTGAAACCGGTACCAAAATTATTTTGATAGTTTTCGGTACGTTTCTAAATAAAGGGGACCACAAAAAATTGCATCATTGTCTTTATTTTATTTATTTTAATCTTTTTTTAAAGCCTTTTTTTCACTCGATGCTCCAATTTTAAATTGGTATGTCCTTGTTAAACTTCGACTTAGACTCGTGTTGTCCCGATACCAATATTTTGATACCGGTACCAAAATTATTTCGAAACTTTTCTAAATAAAGAGGACCACAAAAAATGCCATCATTGTCTTTATTTTATACATTTTTTTTTTACTTTTAATTTTTTTGAAAGACTTTTGTTCACGTAATGCTCCCGTTTTAAATTGGTATACCCTTGTTAAACTTCGACTTAGACTCGTGTTGTCCCGATACCAATATTTTGGTACCGGTCCCAAAATGATTTCAATACTTTTCGGTACTTTTCGGTACTTATCTAAATATAGGGGACCACAAAAAATGCCATCATTGGCTTTATCAATTTATTTATTTTTTTGTAACTTTTTATTTTTATTTTTTATTTTTTGAAAGACTTTTGTTCACATGATGCTCCCGTTTTAAATTGGTATATCTTTGTTAAACTTCGACTTAGACTAGTGTTGTCCCGATACCAATATTTTGGTACCGGTCCCAAAATTATTTCAATACTTTTCGGTACTTATCTAAATATAGGGGACCACAAAAAATGGCATTATTGGTTTTATTTTAACAAAAAATCTTACGGACTTAACTGGAGTAAGAAACATGATTAATGTACCCTAAGATTTTTTTTATCAAAATAAAGCCAATAATGCAATTGTTTTGTGGTCCCCTTTATTTAGAAAAGAAACAAAATAATTTTAGTACCGGTACTGGTACAAAAATATTGGTATTGTTACAACACTAGTGCAACGCCATTCCAAGTTTCGGTCACTTCTTCCTCCCATTCGACTCCAGTACGAGGTCGGATCACCTTATTCCTTTGCTCCACGCCAGACCAAAGTCAGGTCACCTACGTCTCCAGCCCCCTTACCAAATGAGCATCCAAGTTGCTCCAGCACCACTACGGCTTCTCCCCAACTCAGGCTTCCGCTCCATTTCCAGTCCCCGGCGCCACAGCGGACCAAAGAACGGTCGGCGGCCCCTCAGTGGATGGTTACATGGTTAGTTTGACTTTTGATGTTGCCACCTGTTCAGGCAGCCAAGCGTCACGTCAAATGAGGCCATGAGTGAGCTGAGCAGCGGAAATAAGCAGCGTTTGACTGAAGCACCCTTCACGCTACAACCGCATCGCAGGTGAGAGGCACTCAGACACTCACTCCTGTCTACACTCCTGCATAATGTGCTTATACAGAAAGCCTCTGATTGCCTGTTCACCCATTTGTGCTTGTTCTCTTTTAATTGAGGGAGAGTCGTGTAAAGTACATTCAATCTTATTTCAATGACTTTGCCTATTTCATCCATTTACGTACGGCCCTTGAGCTGGATCAGGCCCGCGGACCGGTTTTATCCGGCCTGCGAGATGAGTTTGCCAAGTATAAAAATGAGCCGACATTTTTGAATGTAAGAAACTGCTTGTGGGGGGGCGTGGAATGCGGACCTGCATCGAAGCGGGGTGTGCCAGGACCGGCTTCGAGAAGAGCAACAGGTGCGTAGATGGCCCACCTGGGCGCATTTATCTTACCACCTGTCGCTCTGTTAAAGGCAGCAGCCGGGAAGGAGGGAGTTGTTGTTGATAGTGGAGAGCAAAGACGAACACGAGCACGAGCGAGAAAGAGACAGAGAAAGAAACTGATGGCTGAAAAGCAACAGAGAGAACATTTAGTGAAATATAAAACATTGTTCTCAAAGATGAACGAGGCTGTCATGTCCGTCCTTGGTGGTCTGAAGAACCCGGAGGAGCAAGACCTCCACACTGCTGTTCTAAATGTGTGCACTAGATGTCGCAATAGCAATTATTTGTATCTTTGTAGATTATGCTACATATGTTAACAAAAATAAACCACATGATGTTAGTGCACCAGTCGAGGAAAATGAGCAAACTACATAAATCACATCCTGTAATTCTTTTATATCTTGATTGATTGAAAATCTACACCAATGGATTGACTGATGGGGCAGCACGGAGGAAGATGGTCAGGGCGAATGGCGAGGCGTCAGACGGGCAGCCAAAGAACCAGAGGGAAACAACAGAGGATCACAAGAAAACAGGGGAAGCGAAAAGTAACAGAAGATTAAGTTCCGGCAAGGATCCTTGGGTCCAATGGTCTTTATAGAGCTCGCCCTCATCAGTACCGTACCAGGTGTGCTGATTGCTGATTGCCCACAGCTTTGCCGGCGTGTTGGTGCTATGCGGCCAGCGCGAGCAGGGACGTGTCCTGGCTTGCTGCCACTGAAGGTGCAATTCCGCGCCGTGACAATTACAGTATTTTTCGGACTATAGGTCGCGGTTTTTTTCATAGTTTGGCCAAAAGTGCGACTTATACTCAGGAGCGACTTATGTGTAAAATTATTAACACAATACCGTACAATATCAAATAATATTATTTAGCTCATTCACGTAAGAGACTAGACGTATAAGATTTCATCGGATTTAGCGATTAGGAATGACGGATTGTTTGGTAAACGTATAGCATGTTCTATATGTTATAGTTATTTTTATGACTCTTACCATAATATGTTACGTTAACATACCGGGCACCTTCTCCGTTGGTTATTTATGAGTCATATAACGTACACTTATTCAACCTGTTGTTCACAATTTTTTTATTTATTTTAATTTGCCTTTCAAATGTCTGTTCTTGGTGTTGGGTTTTATCAAATAAATTTCCCCCAAAAATGCGACTTATACTCCAGTGCGACTTATATATGTTTTTTTTTCCTTCTTTATTAAGCATTTTCGGCAGGTGCGACTTATACTCCGGAGCAACTTATACTCCGGAAATTACGGTATAACATCAATCAAAAATAATTGTGATTATTATTTTTGCCATAAATGTCCAGCCCCACTAAAAATGCACCGTTACGTCATGTCAGCACATGAGTCTGATTGCTTTCACATGAGATATCGTGTTTTTTTCTAATGTGAACGACGACATAAAAAGACGGGATTTGACAAAAAAATTCCAAATTCTTCCAATGATTTTAATATCATCCAACTGGAGTCTTAATAAACATATTCCGTACAACGACAGCTGATCCTCTCACATAGGGCAACCAGACTTGCAATTTATGGACCCTTGGTTTTTCTTTCTGCCTCTGAGCAATCCCATTAAATGTAGGAAGCAAAGGGTCAAGAGGCCAAGCAATGTCTTGCTGCCGCTGGGGCAGACTTACACCCGTCGGGACTTGGTAAACATCTTTCTTTAGCTGATTAAAAATGACACCACTTGCAATCATTGCTTCTGACAGGAGGGCTTTGATGACGATGATGTTTACTGTTTATTAAATACATTGTGAAAGCGGAGTGGACAACTAGGGAGTTGTTACGTCATCAACCAATCCTGCAGACAAGATGGAAGATGTAAACAAAGCGTATTTATGGACAAAAGCAGAATAGGCTTTGGTTTTACTGAACAAAATAAGATATTCTACTAATTCAGTCATATAGGGCAGTGGTCCCCAACCACAGGTCCGGGGACCGGTACCGGTCAGTGACGCATTTGCTACCAGGCCTCAGAGGAACATTAAAGGGGAGCATTATCACCAAACCTATGCAAGCGTCAATATATACCTTGATGTTGCAGAAAAAAGACCATGTATTTTTTTAACCGATTTCCGAACTCTAAATGGGTAAATTTTGGCAAATTAAACGCCTTTCTGTTCATCGGTCTTTTAGCGATGACGTCAGAACGTGACGTCACCGAGGTAACACACCCGCCATTTTCATTTTCACATTACAAACAGCTCTGTTATTTTCCGTTTTTTCGACTATTTTTTGGAACCTTGGAGACATCATGCCTCGTCGGTGTGTTGTCGGAGGGTGTAACAACACTAACAGGGAGGGATTCAAGTTGCACCACTGGCAAGAAATCTGCCGCCAGACCCCCATTGAATTTGCCAGAGTGTCTGCATATTTTACCTGCGATGCTAAGACAGACATGGCACAGAGATGTAAGGATAACCTGCAGATGCATTTGCAACGATTAAGTCAACGAAATCACAAAGGTGAGTTTTGTGGATGTTGTTGACTTATGTGCTAATCAGACATATTTGGTCACGGCATGACTGCCAGCTAATCGATGCTAACATGCTACGCTAATCGATGCTAACATGTTATTTACGCTAGCTGTATGTACATTTTAAACTAGATACCCACATTTAATGTGAAACAAACACTTACCAATCGACGGATTTAAGTTGCTCCAGTGTCTCAAGGTGCAAAAGTCCTGATCGTTTGGTCTGCACATTTTACTGGCGATGCTAATAAGGCAGCAATGCTATGGGCCACTTCATTAGGTACACCCATGCTATGACCGAATAGCGTCAATAGCTATTCGCTCAATAGCTTCAATTTCTTCTTCAATTTCGTTTTCACTCTCTGCCTCCATACTCCGACCATCTGTTTCAATACATGCGTAATCTGTTGAATAGCTTAAGCCGCTGAAATCCGAGTCTGAATCCGAGCTAATGTTGCTATATATCTTGCTGTGGTAACCGCCATGTTGTTTGTATTGGCAGCCCTGTATGACGTCACAGGGAAATGGACGGGTGGATATAGCGATGGTGAAAATCAGGCACTTTGAAGCAGTTTTTCGGGATATTCCGGGAGGTGTAAAATTTTGAAAAAAACTTCGAAAAATAAAACAAGCCACTGGGAACTGATCTTTATTGTTTTTAACCCTTTTGAAATTGTGATAATGTTCCCCTTTAAAGAATTTATAAAGGACTTTATTTTGTCCGAATTAACAATGGCCTGTCCCACTAGACCCGGGGTGTCAAAGTTGTTTTCATTGAGGGCCACAACGCAGTCATGGCGCACAATTCAATCAATCAATCATCAATCAAAGTTTACTCATACAGCCCTAAATCACGAGTGTGGACAACTTTTTTTTTTTTTTTTTTGTCCTGTCCAGCTTCTCAGGCAAATCATATAGTTGATGTAAATGCCCATATCGGCTGTTCAGATTTACTTTACAAAAGAGAAGTGTAAGATACTTCTCTTGTTGCCTTATTTGAATGTTACTTTATTAAATGTATTTATATTATCATTTGGTGCAGCCGGGCCGGAGCAGGAGGGGATAGAAAGAGAAAAAAAGGAAGACGGAGGGGGAAATTGTGGGGACAAGAGGGGGATCAGACAGAGAGACAAAAACAACAACAGCAAATACAACAATAACAACAACAACAATAGAACAACATCAGCACATACATAATATGTACAAATATGATCGAAAAGTGATAGCAAATAAGCAGTTAGTGAAATAAATAATATAGTAATGACAGTGAGCATTTTTACACTAAAACTGGAGCAATACAAATACCAATAGAAAAAGCGCTATTGATCATAAACAAAACCAATAGATTACCTCTATTATCAACAATAAAGTTGTTCAAATGCAACGATACGTATACATAATGATAGCTAGAAAGATAATTT
>NC_084632.1:17401677-17469177 GCF_033978795.1 Nerophis ophidion | reverse complement strand
AATACAATGATTTGCAAATCCTTTTCAACCCATATTCAGTTGAATGCACTACAAAGACAACATATTTGATGTTCAATCTCATAAACTTTATTTATTTTTGCAAATAATAATTAACTTAGAATTTCATTGCTGCAACACATGCCAAAGTAGTTGGGAAAGGGCATGTTCACCACTGTGTTACATCACCTTTTCTTTTAACAACACTCAATAAACGTTTGGGAACTGAGGAAACTAATTGTTGAAGCTTTGAAAGTGGAATTCTTTCCCATTCTTGTTTTATGTAGAGCTTCAGTCGTTCAACAGTCCGGGGTCTCCGCAGTCGTATTTTACGCCACACATTTTCGATGGGAGACAGGTCTGGACTGCAGGCAGGCCCGTCCAGTACCCGCACTCTTTTACTACGAAGCCACACTGTTTTAACATGTAGCCTGGCGTTTTCTTGCTGAAATAAGCAGGGGCGTCCATGATAACGTTGCTTGGACAGCAACATATATTTTGCTCCAAAACCTGTATGTACCTTTCAGCAGTAATGGTGCCTTCACAGATGTGTAAGTTACCCATGCCTTGGCCACTAATACACCCCCATACCATCACACATGCTGGCTTTTCATCTTTGCGCCTAGAGCAATCCGGATTGTTCTTTTCCTCTTTGATTCGGAGGACACAAGGTCCACAGTTTCCCCCCAAAAATTGAAATGTGAACTCGTCAGACCACAGAACACTTTTCCACTTTGCATCAGTCCATCTTAGTTGAGCTTAGGCCCAGCAAAGCTGGCGGCGTTACTGGGTGTTGTTGATAAATTTATTTCGCTTTGCATAGTAGAGCTTTAACTTGCACTTAAAGATGTAGCGACAAACTGTATTTAGTGACAGTGGTTTTCTGAAATGTTCCTGAGGGATCAAAGGTCACGGTCATTCAATGTCGCTTACGTCGAAGGATTTCTCCAGATTTTCTGTAGCTTTTGATGATATTATGGACCGTAGATGTTGAAATCCCTAAATTTTGTTGCAATTGCACTTTGAGAAACGTTGTTCTTAAACTATTTGCTCACACAGTTGTGGACAAAGGGGTGTACCTCACCCCATCCTTTCTTGTGAAAGACTGAGCATTTTTTGGTAAGCTGTTTTTATACCCAATCATGGTACCCACCTGTTCCCAATTAGCCTGCACACCTGTGGGATGTTCCAAATAAGTGTTTGATGAGCATTCCTCAACTTTATCAGTATTTATTGCCACCTTTCCCAACTTCTTTGTCACGTGTTGCTGACATCAAATTCTAAAGTTAATGATTATTTGCAAAAAAAAAATGTCTATCAGTTTGAACATCAAATATGTTGTCTTTGTAGCATATTTAACTGAATATGGGTTGAAAATGATTTGCAAATTATTGTATTCTGTTTATATTTACATCCAACACAATTTCCCAACTCAAATGGAAACGGGTTTTGTATAATACAATGCAAACATTTTAATTTCTGTCACTTTATCCTGCATCTTCTTTAAAAGTCCAACATTTTTCCCCGTCAGATTTGGACAACCATCTGTTATCACATCTGCCAGCTTGTCCAATTTCAGTCCTAACATGTCCAAACACGCATTTACCTCTTTGAACAACTCTTTACCCGTGGTTGTCTCTTTAATTGACTGCATGGCTGCCAGCTCCTCTGTGATTTGAAAGTCTGCAGTTATCCCATGTAAGAAGATGAGCAGCTGGGCGGTGTCATGTACATCGCAGCTCTCATCCGAAGCCAGCGAAAAACAGTCAAAGTCGGCCGTTCTGTTCTTTAGCTGAAGCTCCAAGTTTCAAGCGATGGTCTCAACCCGCCTCTTTACTGAGCGTCGGGAGAGTGACACTTTCTCAAATGCGCCCCTCTTCTCTGGGCATATTAGCGCAACAGAGTCCAATAAGCACTCCTTAATAAACTCTCCGTCAGAAAACGCCTTACTTTTTCTGGCGATTTTGTGAAAAATGACGAAACTTGTCCTGACGGCTGCATATCTGGGGGTGTGAAATTTGGCAAAAAGTCCTTGTTGGGTTTGCATCAACCTCCCTTGCGCACGCTTCATCAGACAGATTCCGGTATTTTTCCTCCTGCTTCATCGAATTATATACTTTAAACACAGCAACCTGTGTACCACAAATTAAGCACACGGCTTTACCGTTCATCTCTGTAAAGTTTTACTTGGCAGTCCATGTCTTGTTGAAAACACGGCATTTGCCATCAACTTTTAATTTATTAGCGTGAGCTGACATCTCGGTGGTAACCGGGCATCACTTGTCGCTGTGCACCTTCACTCACAGGTTACACACGGACATACGCCCATAAATAACACTTTTCAAAATAAAAGCGGCACAGTTGTATTGCACGCACAACATGGATTTTTTATTAAATTTATTTTGTATTTTGTGATTGCTGCTGTTCACATTCACTAACAAACGGCCACAAGCATTTGTCCACACGGAAATAATACAAATAACGCTTTTCAAAACAAAATCAGCACTGTTGTATTGCACACTTGACATAGACACTTTTTTAAAATTATTTTGTAATTTATGATTGGGGCCCTGAGATGAGGTGGCGACTTGTCCATGGTTTACCCCCGCCTTCCGCCCGATTATTCCCCCCGTGACCCCAAAGGGAATAAGCGGTAGAAAATGGATGGATGGATGGAATTCATGATTGGCCTCACATCTGACCTAAACTGTAGCTAAAAAGTGGTGGTATTATTTTATTGTAGGATTTCCCATTTGGCTTGAAACTAATCTACTTGATCACAAAGTAATATTTTCTGAAATATATAAACTATTGACAGTAAATCGAGTAAAAAAAACCTGGAAGGACATTCTCAAAAATCAAAAGGATGATTTGAAAATAATATGCAGCAAGTTATCAACAGAGGGTGCTAAGAGCTTTAGGCATTGTTCACCCATTGCCCCCCCCCCACCAACCCACAACCCTCCACCAATCCAACACAACCCTGCAAGTATGGATGTGTGTGTGTGTGAGTGTTTGTGAGAGAATGTGTGTGTATGGTCTGCTGGTGTAGGAGATTAAACAAAGAGGGTTAATATCAATCAGTGTGTGTGTAAACACCCTCATAACTCACTTGAGTGATGAAGCTGTAGTGAGTCAGCCTTTTTTCCTGTATTGCTGCGTGTGTGTGTGTGTGTGTGTGTGTGTGTGTGTGTGTGTGTGTGCTCTAAATGCAGTGCAGGCAGGCTTTGTGTTGCATTGAAAAGTAACATAGCCATCATCAAATGATGTCATACAAATTAATTAGCAGAGAGCTGCTGTCTGTGTCTAAATTACACTCGTCCGCTCACTTTGTCATTTCATGTTGCGTACTTGAAATTTGGGTGGCAACTACTGTAGAGATACATGATTTGTATTTTCCAAGCCGATGCCAACAGCTTCCTGTTTCTCAAGACTGGTACCGATGATGTCGGGTACTCTCATGGCAGTGGTATTTGTAACCCCAAGATGCAGGAACCAGGAGAACGGTGAGCGGGTAAGATGGATTGGACTTCCTTTTTTTATTGTCATTCAGATTTGAACTTTACAGAACAGATAAGAACGACATTTTGTTGCATTAGCTTGTTGTAGTGTGGGATGAAAAAGCAATAAGGTGCAGATATAATTAAATAGATTACTGTACATATGCATCCAGGTTTATGGATGTATGTTATATTGTCTTTTTATTCCAGCGAGCTTTTTTGAGGGGATTATTATAATGCGTTCAAGTGTCTTACGGCCTGTGGGAAGAAGCTGTTACAGAACCTGGAGGTTCTGCTTCAAAGGCTGCGGAACCTCTTTCCAGAGTCCAGCAGTGAAAACAGTCCTTGATGGGGGTGGAAGGAATCTCTGCAGATTTTCCGAGCCCTGGTCAGATGATTGTAATACAATTAAAATAGGAAGAGGAGTCATGCATGCAAACGGTTCTTTACATACAGTCGATCCTCGAGCGCTGAGGAGCAGGCGAGGCAGGGATAAAAAGAAGCCGGCTGATTAGCACCAGGTGTGGCCCGGCTGCCGATCAACAGCAGGTAAGGGGAAAACGGCGATCAGCGGAGACATGCAGAAAATGGAAATCAAAATTGTCACACCGCGGCGAGGGATGTCTTGTCTTGGTTTCTTTTATCTTGTTTTTATTTTGAAAAAGTAACTCCTCTTGTTTCAGATCACCTGCCCTTCCTCCTGTGTCATCAGCCTGACGTCATCCCTGACCCCTGATTGTTCCCACCTGTTTCCCATTACCGTCATGTGTCATATAAGCCCATGCCTCCCCTTGTTCTGTGCCAAATTGTCTCGAGTTTTCGTGCCTGTCTTGCGTCCATGTCCATGCCTTGTTATTTAGTTTTTTCAACCGAAGTGGTGAGTTATTATTTTTCCCTACGATTCTTTCTGTCCTCACATTTTTGAGTGATTTTTTGTTAACCTTTATTAGATTAAGATTAAGTGTAGACATTTTCATAATCATTAATTTCTCCCTCCTGTTGGAGCGTTTTTTGTTAATAAGTTTTACAGCAGATACGGCGCAAATTATAGTTTGTCTTTGTTTTTGTGTTTTCCTCCTTTTAGGAGTGATTCTCAGTTGTTCCCTTTTTTGGAACCTTTTTCGCCGACAGTTTTTGTTATTGTCGACATTGCAGTACTCTGACTCTGGAGGTGAAAGAGTTGTCAAAATAAAAGCCTAACAAAGTATCCCTACTCTGCATCTGAGTTTAATCCTTTGTCCAAGCCTGACAAAAATAAGTGGATTGATAGGAAATAAACACAAAAACAGAAATTAAGTGACAGATCGTCACAGTACCCCCACCCTTCAGGGACAGATTCCTTTGGAACCAAAAGAGAAAAAGTTCAAAAGTCAAGGGAGGGCGGAGGGAGGACCTGGCGGTGGGTCGCCAGGCCTAGTGTTCCAGCGGGGAAAGAGTCAGGTGGCGGCGACGCGTTGATCGCTGCTGCATCTGGCGAGGCGGGCGACCACGGAACGGCCAGAACACCAGTTGTTGATAGCGCGGAGGGCGTCCATAAGATGGCCACTTTCTTGCCGTTTTTGAAAGGAATGCGCTGCATATGCTTAGAATTAGTTAAATACGTACATATTAAATATTATTATAAATGTGTCTTAATTGAGGTGTTTGGATTAAGGGCTTTGTTGGCAGAATAGAGCGACGCTAGTTGGCTCCATTGTAAGCAGACTTTTGATCGCATTTATATAGTATTTAGAATGCATAAAAACTGAACATTTTTTTTATCTGTTCTTCTTTTACATAAGGATTCTGAATGACATGCAAAAGTGCAGTTGCCCTTCGTCAAGGCCTGGACTATGGAGTGGTTTGTTTTCCCGTGGTGCAAAGCGACATGGCGGAAAGGTAACGACATCTTTTAATCTTAACTCGAAAAAAGGAACAAACTAAATGCGCTCACAGCGGAGGTACAAAACTTGGCTATGAAAACAAAAACTTGCACTAATGCAAAGCTATGGACATAAAACAAAACTTGCAAACTATGGCAAGAATTAAGAAAACTGACTTGGAACAAGAAAAGAGTATTAAAAAAGCAGCATGGATAACAAGGGTGTGTAGAGGGTGATGTTGCCAGGCTAACTGCCTGGCAACTACAGGCTTAAATAGGGCTGTGGTGATTAACAGGTGCATGAGTCCAAGTGAATCAGTTGCGTGACATGACAGGTGAAAAATAATGAGTTGTCTTGGTGACAAAAACAAACAAGAGTGCACAATGAGTCCAAAACCCAACAGAACGTGTCCACCATACTTGCCAACCTTGAAATCTCTGATTTCGGGAGGTGGGGAGTGGGGGGCGTGGTTGGGGGGGTGGAGCAGAGGCGTGGTCGGGGGGGCGTGGTTGGGGCGGGCCGTGGTTAAGAGGGGAGGAGTATATTTACATCTACAATTCATCAACTCAAGTATTTCATATATATATATATATATATATATATATATATATATATATATATATATATATATATATATATGAAATACTTGCTTTTCAGTGAATCCTAGCTATATATATATTTATTATATTACATATATGAATAAAATAAATAGTTGAATTTCAGACGGCACCTATCAAATACACAGTAATAAAAACACAGTTGTTCTACTAACTGAAATGTGCATGCTGGTTTCTAAAAAAACAAAAACAACAACACTTACCTTTCACAATTTGAGTAACCTTTGTTCTGCCATTTGCGTACTGGCGGGAGTCACTTGCCGTCAGCTGGGCAACACCACATAAATCGTTGGCCAATCAAAAAGCAACCCGTTAACACTATAGCCAACATTCACCAGGAGATTGTGACAGACAACATAGAATCACTCTATTACAGATGGCGTCACCATGGCTGTAACTTCCTTGTTCTTCTGCTTCGTCTCCTTGTGTGTGCAGTTTTTCATTAAAATCCGTAGATGTTGTAACGTGATTAGGCAGGCAAGCTATTTGTATAGTGGGAAAGCTGACGTGAAAACAGGCTGTCCCCACTCAGGTCCGCATGGAGCTGGAGGGGGCGTGTCCTCCAGCGCCGCTGAATCTCGGGAAATTTTCGGGAGCACATTTTTTCCAGGAGGTTTTCGGGAGAGGCGCTGAATTTCGGGAGTCTCCCGGAAAATCCGGGAGGGTTGGCAAGTATGGTGACCACAAGACATGACACCCTTAAAGGCCTACTTCTGCTCAGAGTCACTGTAGATGCTGGTAAAAGTCGGTAAGAAATTGTAGAAATTGATTCCGAAAAGAACATATTTTGTGGCCCCCTGTTAAAATGAGTTTGAGACCCCCGATGTAGTCAATCTGAATTCAAATTCCAATTCACTCAACCAAATGATAGTTATTGCCCCGTGTATGATAATTTGGAAAATTCTCGAGTTTAATAAAAAAAACCAACACGCTCCACAAATAGTCTTTGAACTAAAACCCAAAATCCTCATGAAGACCATGCGCACTGTGAGCCAGTGCGTACCGTACATAGAAATGCAACTATTAAAGCTTAATGACATAGGACCATTAGCAACAGCAGACACAATCTATCAGCTTGTGAAACAAATATACAAAACATGTTCCGGCAGAAGCCATTAGTCAACTCCAGAATGGCTTGTTTTATTTATGAATTCACAGATGAAATAATACACTATCCGGTCGGAAGTACTACTGTTTGCTTTGCTATCCCATTGAGACTGAACAGGTTATGCGGGGCAACCTCTTAAGTCGGGAGATGGGAAAAACACGCCTCTAAAGTTGCATAAAACAAAAGCAATTCTTCAAACTATCTCACCAGACAGCTCAGAGAACATACGAAGGACAAATTATTTTAAGTGTGATCTGATAACCGTAGAATTATTGCTTATATATCTTTCCAAGGGACGTTACTATCAACATTAAACTTACATTAGAGTAATCAGTATGAAGCTTATGGGGTTACAAACTATTAAAATACATGCAAATAGGTAGAGGTACAGTGGGGCAAAAAAGTATTTATTCAGCCACCGATTGTGCAAGTTGTCCCACTTAAAATGATGACAGAGGTCTGAAATTTTCATCATAGGTCCACTTCAACTGTGAGAGACAGAATGTGAGAAAAAAATCCAGGAATTTACAGTAAAGGAATTTAAAACAATTTATTTGTACATTATGGTGGAAAATAAGTATTTCGTCAACCATTCGAAGGACGTTTTGGCTCAAAATCTCATAAAACATGGCTCCATTCAATTCTATACCTTAACACGGATCAATCGTCCTGTCCCCTTAGCAGAAAAACAGTCCCAAAGCATGATGTTTCCACCCCCATGCTTCACAGTAGGTATTCTTCTTCCTCCAAACACGACAAGTTGAGTTCATACCAAAAAGGTCTATTTTGGTTTCATCTGACCACATTACATTCTCCCAATCCTCTGCTGTATCATCATTGTGCTGTCTGGCAAACTTCAGACGGGCCTGGGAATGCGCTGGCTTAAGCAGGGGGACACGTCGGCACTGCAGGATTCGATTCCCTGTCGGCGTAGTGTGTTACTGATGGTAACCTTTGTTACTTTGGTCCCAGCTCTCTGCAGGTCTTTCACCAGGTCCCCCCGTGTGGTTCTGGGATTTTTGCTCACCGTTCTCATGATCATTTTGACCCCACGGGATGAGATCTTGCGTGGAGCCCCAGATCGAGGGAGATTATCAGTGGTCTTGTATGTCTTCCATTTTCTGATAATTGCTCCCACAGTTGATTTTTTCACACCAAGCCGCTTGCCTATTGTAGATTCACTCCTCCCAGTCTGGTGCAGGTCTACAATTCTTTTCCTGGTGTCCTTCGACAGCTCTTTGGTCTTGGCCATAGTGGAATTTGGAGTCCGACTGTTTGTGGCTGTGGACAGGTATCTTTTATACAGATAACGAGTTCAAACAAGTGCCATTAATATAGGTAACGAGTGGAGGACAGATGAGCTTCTTAAAGAAGTTATGAGTCTGTGAGAGCCAGAAATCTGCCTAGTTTGAAGTGACCAAATACTTATTTTCCACCATAATTTACAAATAAATGTTTTAAAATTCCTACAATGTGAATTCCTGGATTTTTGAAGTGTACCTATAATGAAAATTATAGACCTCTGTCATCATTTTAAGTAGAAGAACTTGCATAATCGGTGGCTGACTAAATACTTTTTTGCCCCACTGTAAAAAGTACCAAGATTAATGTGTTTGACTAACAGTCAAGAATGAGGCTATAGGGTTGCATGGATGCTGCCTGCACTAATGAGCTGTATTATTTATTCGACCCAAATCAACAGTATAATCATTTTGAATACTTTCGAAAATTACAGTATTCTACCTTCAAACCAGGTTCAAAGGCAATTTCAGCTCTCACACCTGACATATTAGCATTTTGATTTAAGTCCATTATAACAAGAACACAAATTTAGCATTTATCCATCCATCATTTTCCTATCGCTTGTCCCTTTTCAGGTCCTCTATTACACTTATGAAACTCAATACAAAACCATGCAAAAACAGCCCAAAACAATTCAATTTACATTTCGTGAATTGACTATTAACCAAATATTAATGATATTGTTACTATGAGCGCTAACACAGACAAATGTGTCTGTTAATACAATACATAAAACCCAAAACCAGTGAAGTTGCCGCGTTGTGTAAATCGCAAAACAGAGTACAATGATTTGCAAATCCTTCTCAACCTATATTCAATTGAATAGACTGCAAAGACAAGATACTTAATGTTTGAACTGGTTGTTACATTTAGCAATTTTGAGCACATTTGGAATTTGATACCTGCAACGTGTTGCAAAAAAGCTGGCACCAGATGCAAAAAAGACCTGAGGAAGTTGAGGAAAGCTCATCAAACACTTATTTGGAACATACCACGGGTGAACAGGCTATTTGGGAACAGTGGGTGCCATAATTGGGGATAAAAATCAGTTTCCATGAAATTCTCAGTCATTTACAAACAAGGATGGGGCGAGGGTCACCACTTTATGAACAAATGCGTGAGCAAATTGTCGAACAGTTTAAGAACAACATTTCATTTGGGGATTTTACCACCTACGGTCTGTAATATTATCAAAAGGTTCAGAGAATCTGGACAAATCACTGCTCATGACCTTGGATACCTCAGGCAGTACTGCATCAAAAAGCGAGATCAGTGTGCAAATGATATCACCACATGATTTCAGGAACACTTCAGAAAAACACTTTCAGTAACTACAGTTCGTCACTACATCTGTAAGTGCAAGTTAAAATTCTACTAAAGCCCTTTATCAACAACACCCAGAAAGGCGGCCGGCTTCGCTGGGCCCGAGGTCATCTAAGATGGAGTGATGCAAAGTGGAAAAGTGACCACTGGTCTGACTAGTCTACATTTCAAATTGTTTTTGGAGACTGTGGACATGGTGTCCTGATGACCAAAGAGGCAAAGAACTATCTGGACTGTTATAGGCGCAAAGTTCGAAAGCCAGTATTTGTGATGGTATGGGGGGTATTAAGGCCCGAGGCCTGGGTAACTTACACATCTCTGAAGGCACCATTAATGCTGAAAAATACATACAGGTTTTGGAACAACATATGTTGCCATCCAAGCAATGTCGTTTTCATGGATGCCCCTGCTTATTTCCACAGGACAATTTTTTCTTCTAGTCCTTCACTCTCATCCTCGTCCACGAATCTTCCATCCTCGCTCAAATAATGGGGAAATTGTCGCTTTCTCGGTCTGAATTGCTCTAGCTGCTGGTGGCCATGATTGTAAACAACTTGAGGATGTGAAGAGCTCCACAACCCGTGACGTCACGCGCACATCGTCTGCTACTTCCGGTACAGGCAAGGCTTTTTTATTAGCGACCAAAAGTTACAAACTTTATCGTGGATGTTCTCTACTAAATCCTTTCAGCAAAAATATGGCAATGTCGCAAAATTATCAAGTATGACACATAGAATGGACCTGCTATCCCCGTTTAAATAAGAAAATCTAATTTCTGTCGGCCTTTAATGAAGGTGTTTGGGTGTTTTTAAGGGCTTTATTGGCAGAACAGAGCGACACCCATGTAAGCGAACTTCTGATCGTATTCACTTACTATTTAGAATGCTTAAAGGCCTACTGAAACCCACTATTACCGACCACGCAGTCTGATAGTTTATATATCAATGATGAAATATTAACTTGCAACAAATGCCAATACGGCTTTGTTAGTTTACTAAATTACAATTTAGTAAACTAAACGTTGTGTAATGATGACGTGTATGCGTGACGTCACAGGGTTTTAGGAAGTATGAGCGCTACGCACACACACAGATAAAAGTCGTCTGCTTTAACGGCATAATTACACAGTATTTTGGAGATCTGTGTTGCTGAATCTTTTGCAATTTGTTCAATTACTATTGGAGAAGTCACAGTAGAAAGATGGAGTTGGGAAGCTTTAGCCTTTAGCCACACAAACACACAGTGATTCTTGTTTAAAATTCCCGGAGCTGAAACTTTACTATGGATCACAGCGCGGTCAAGCAGACATGGATCCAGACCAAATGTCAACCAGCAGGTTTCGGTGAGAAAATTGTGGTTAAAAAGTCAGTTCTTACCGGATAAAAGCTGAGCTTGTGTCGTCCATAGCTGCCGTCTACTCGCCTGTGACACTGCGTGTCAACACCCGGCCGTGGAGACACCCTTCCGATTATCAGGTACTATTTAACTCACTAAAACACTGGCAACACAATAGAAAGATAAGGGATTTCCCAGAATTATCCTAGTAATTGTGTTTAAAAGCATTGGAATACGTCCCAATGCTATCGCATTTTTTTTTAACTCGTTTTTTTTTTTTTTTCAAGTCCGTCGCTATCAATATCCTCAAACACGAATCTTTCATCCTCGCTCAAATTAATGGGGAAATTGTTGTTTTCTCGATCCGAATGACTGTTTTTGTTGGAGACTCCCATTAAAAACAATGTGAATATATGAGGAGCCATCAACATGCTACGTCATCGTCTGCGACTTCCGGTAAAGGCGAGGCTTTTTCAGGAAGTACCAAAATGGTCGAACTTTATCGTCGATGTTCTCTACTAAATCCTTTCAGCAAAAATATGGCAATATCGCGAAATGATCAAGTATGACACATAGAATGGACCTGCTATCCCCGTTTAACTAAGAAAATCTCATTTCAGTAGACATTTAAAGGGGAACATTATCACAATTTCAAAAGGGTTAAAAACAATAAAAATCAGTTCCCAGTGGCTTGTTGTATTTTTATTTTTTATTTTTTTTATTTTACCGGTCCTGGAATATCCCTAAATAAAGCTTTAAAGTGCCTTATTTTCGCTATCTTCGAAACCACTATCCATTTCCCTGTGACGTCATACAGTGCTGCCAATGTAAACAAACAATGGGAATACCACAGCAAGATATAGCGACATTAGCTCGGATTCAGACTCAGATTTCAGCGGTTTAAGCGGTTCAACAGATTACGCCTCTATTGAAACTGATGGTTGGAGTATGAAAGTATTGAAGAAGAAACTGAAGCTATTGAGCGAATAGTTATTAACGCTATTCATAGCCATAGCATGGCCGAATAGCTGCGTTAGCATCGCCGGTAAAATGTGCGCACCAAACGATCAGGACTTTCGCATTTTGTGATAATGGAGCAACTTAAATCCGTCGATTGGTAAGTGTTTTTTTCGCATTAAATGTGGGTGGAAGGAAATGTAATATAGTTGCAAATGCATCTGAAGGTTGTCCATACATCTCTGTGCCATGTCTGCTTTAGCACCGCCGGTAAATAGCATGTTATCATCGATTAGCTGGCAGTCACGCCGCAACCAAATATGTCTGATTAGCACATAAGTCAACATCAACAAAACTCACCTTTGTGATTTCATTGACTTTATCGTTGCAAATGCATATGCAGGTTATCCATACATCTCTGTGTCATGTCTGTCATCGCCGGTAAACAGCATGTTAGCATCGATGAGCGTAGCATGTTAGCATCGATTAGCGAAGCATGTTAGCATCGATTAGCTGGCAGTCACGCCGCAACCAAATATGTCTGATTAGCACATAAGTCAACAACTAAACTCACCTTTGTGATTTCGTATCGTTGCAAATGCATCTGCAGGTTATCCATACATCTATGTGTCATGTCTGTCATCGCCGGTCAAATGTGAAGACACTACAGTACATTCAATGGGGGTCTGGCGGCAGACACTTTTGCATCTTCGGTGCAACTTTAATCCCTCCCTGTTAGTGTTGTTACACCCTCCGACAACACACCGACTAGGCATGATGTCTCCAAGGTTCCAAAAAATAGTCGAAAAATCGGAAAATAACAGAGCTGAGACCCGGTGTTTGTAATGTGTTGAAAACGAAAATGGCGGCTGTATTACCTTGGTGACCTCACGTTCTGACGTCATCGCCACCAGAGCAATAAACAGAAAGGCGTTTAATTTGCCAAAATTCACCCATTTAGAGTTCGGAAATCGGTTAAAATAATATATTGTAGCGGCTGCTACGGGGTGTTAGCGAATGGCTTTGGCCGGGGGGCGGGACTTCCGGGAAGAGATAGGGAAGTGACGTTGTTGATAGAGGGTGTGTGTGTTCGAGTTGCCCTGGAAGTCGGCTGGAAAGACACATGAGTGCTGTTGAATGGTTGTTTTGCATCTTGTGCAATAAAGATACGATAAAACGGAGAAGTTGTATGAACCTGCATTCCTGGGATTATTACACTGGTGTCAGAAGTAAAACGGCGAGTTCGAAGGAGACTTTGTCGCGGTAAGGACGCATTAGCCAGTTAGCTTCAGTCTGTGAGTTAGCTAGGACCGCTAGCCGTTTATCATGTTTAGCTCCGGTGAAATGAAGTATAAAGTGGAGCGGGATGACGCTGTTTTGGAGCGGGTGACTGTCGAACAGCCACGCTACTGCTCGCAGACTAGCGGCTCGTCGACCCGTGAAGATGTAAAGTTGCCGCCGCCGCCGCCAGCAACTTCCCCGCACGGCGCGGCCCCCCCACCGTCTGCTGCATCAGTGAAGACGCCAAAATTTGCCAGTGGATCGGATTGGGAGGCGTTCCACGCTCAATTTGAACTGTTGGCAGACGCTAGAAGGTGGGAAGCAAAGGACAAAGCATTGCAATTGGCTTTGTGTCTAGAGGGAGAGGTTCTTTCGTGCCTCCTGCTGCTGGATCCCGAACAGCAGCGATGCTACGCAGCCCTGGTGGGGGCGCTCAAGAGGAGGTTTGGGAGATGGTCTCAGCCAGCACTTCTAAAAACTGAACTGAGAGGGAGGTGCAGGAAGCCTGGCGAGCCACTCCGGGGGCTCGCTAATGACATTGAGGGCCAGGTGCGCCGTGCATATGGTCACCTGCCTGCTGAGGCACGAAACGAACTCGCAACTGATCTGTTTGTTGGAGCCATTACTCCTCCTGACCTGCGCGTGCAAGTGCAGCTTCAGCACCCGAGGTCCCTGCAGGAGGCACTGGAAGCTGCTGTTGAGAGGGAGATGCTGGGAAGTGCTGCTGCAGCTGGGGAACTGGAAATGAAACCCCATCCAGTGAGGGCGGTGTCGTCACACCCGTCTGGTGACATGGCGCCGGCTTGGGCGACAGAAATTACCGAACGACTGAGGGCGGTGACTCTGCAAAATCAACGTGGCCCGCGCCCCATGCAGGTCTGCTGGGGATGTGGCCAACCTGGACACTTTCGCAGGGAGTGCCCTGCCACTCGTCGTGAGCCGGGAAACGGCGCCGGGCCCGCATAGTCGGGGGTATGCGGGCCCCTACGGCCACCACGAACCCTGACTCGCCAGCACACGCTCGTCAGGCAGGGGAGGGAGCCCGTCAGCACAGCCAGGGGGGAGGGGCTCCATCCCCCCCAGAAGCAGACGACGACTCCCCTTCTTCTACTCCTCGCTTTCTGGCAACCGGAGGAGCCCAGCGGCACAGCCAGGGGGGAGGGGCTCCGTTCCCCCCAGAAGCAGACGACAGCAGTGTGCCACCAATGGCGGTGGGCTGGACTCGAGGGGGCCCCAAGGGAGGGGGCTCCTGCCACGGTGCTGTCTCTGTCCAGGGGGTGCCTACCGCGGGCCTGGTGGACACAGGGTCATCAGTAACGCTGGTAAGACCAGATGTTCTGCCCAGCAGTATACCACTTGAGCCTACAGCAGTACAGCTCCACACAGTCACTGGCCAGCTTGTTCCTATGGTGGGGAAGGGGTTCCTGTGGTTGTGCGTGGGGGGAAAAAAAGTCCGCCATCTAGTTTGGGTGGCAGACGTGCAAGACTGCTGCATCTTAGGGCTGGACTTCCTCCAAGTCACTGGGTGCCTGCTAGACATGGGGCGGGGTACACTTAACTTCCCGGGGGGCCCAACAGTTGCCATGAGTACCCTAGTTCCCGGGCCCCTTCCCGTTTCACCGCATGCCTCTGTATTCTGGTTGCCTCACACCGCACCAAATTACTACTCCTGCCCTCACCCTGTCTCCCTTCAGCCAATGAGGGGGGAGACCGAGCTGTTTACTACCCGGGGATGCCAGCCCCGGGCAGCCCCGGCGACATCCCCTCGCCCACCGCCGGGTCCCCCGGTCGTGGGAGAAGGGGTGTGGAGAGAGGAGTACGGAGACCTGGAAAAACAGCAACAAGAACAGCTGAAACAGCTGCTGATGGAATTTCAGGGCAGCTTTGCAACGAATGAGAATGAAGTGGGAAGAACCCACTTGGCAGAGCATGTAATAGACACTGGCTTGGTGCGGCCCATCAAGTGTCACGCGCGCCGCATCCCCCTCGCTCGGCAGCAGGTATGCGACAAGGCCGTGGATGACCTGCTGCGGGCCGACTTTATTGAGCCGTCTGAGAGCCCCTGGGCGGCACCTGTGGTCATGGTCGCGAAGAAGAAGGCTGATGATTGGCGATTCTGTGTAGATTACAGACGGTTGAACGAAGTGACCACAAAGGACTCTTACCCCCTACCCCGTATTGATGAGTCCCTGGACCTAGTTTCCGGCTCTTCGTGGTTCACCACTCTGGACCTTAAGAGCGGATATTACCAAGTACCCCTTTCTCCCGAATCTCGCCCTAAATCCGCCTTCTGTACTGGCCGGGGCTTGTGGCAATTCAAAGTCCTTAGTTTTGGGCTCTGTAATGCACCCGCCACTTTTGCCCGGCTTGTGGACAAAGTACTGGCTGGTATTCCACGCCAAGAGTGCCTGGTATACCTGGACGACATCCTGGTACACGGGCGTTCTTTCGAAGCAGCTTTGGGGTCCTTGAGGAGAGTCCTGGAGAGGATTCGAGCAGCGGGCCTTAAACTGCACCCTGAGAAATGCAGTTTCATGCGACGAGAAGTAACCTTCTTGGGACATGAGCTGGGTGCCGATGGCATTGGCGCCATGGGTGAGAAAGTGCGGGCCGTGAGAGACTGGCCCTCCCCTCGAGACCAAGGACAGCTGAAGAGCTTCATTGGGCTTGCCTCTTACTACCGGAGGCACGTGCGGGGTTTTGCTACAATCGCCGCGCTCCTATACCGTTTGCTGGAAAGAGGCAAAGACTTTGTGTGGTCCGAAGGGTGCCAGGAGGCATTCTGGGGGTTGAAACGGGCCCTGTGTGAGGCCCCGGTACTCGCCCCACCTGACCTCGCCCTGCCCTTCTTACTGGACACTGATGCCAGCGGAGTGGGGGTGGGGGGTGTACTCGCACAGCCGTGGCAGGAAGGGGAGAGGGTTGTGGCATACTTCAGTCAGAAACTCACAAAGTCGGAGCGTAATTACTGCGTCATCCGCCGAGAACTGCTGGCCGTGGTGGTCTCTATCAGACACTTTAAATACTACCTGTGTGGCCTCCCCTTTGTGATTAGGACTGACCACTCTGCCCTCCAGTGGCTAATGACTTTCCGGGAGCCGGAGGGGCAGGTCGCCAGGTGGTTGGAAGAGCTACAAGGATACGACTTTAAAATAGAACATCGGCCGGGCGCTCGCCACTCCAACGCGGACGCACTCTCTCGCCGGCCGTGTGCAGCAGACGGATGTCGTTACTGCGAGTGCAGGGAAGCTCGGGAACAAGAGCGGCGGGCGGAAGGCGCTGAGGGTGTGGCCGTCAGTCAGGCTGATAACGTTGCCTGCAGGGAACTACAGACTGTGACGAACACTGATTGGAGGCACGCACAGGAGGGTGACACAGACCTCCATCCTGTCTTGCAGTGGGTAGAGGCTGGGCAGCGCCCGCCTTGGGAGGCGGTGGCACCATTCTCCAAGGCTACCAAGGGACTTTGGGCCATGTTTGACTCACTGCGGGTGTCCCAAGGCGTGCTGCAGCGGGCATTTAAGGCCGCGGCCACGGGTGAAGACCAGTGGCAGGTGGTGGTGCCAAAGGGACTGCAAGGGGCGGTGCTTAGGGCAGTGCATGGGGAAGGTGGGGCTGGACATTTCGGGGTCGCCAAAACACTTAAGCGGCTGCGACAGGGGTTCTATTGGGGTCGGCAGAAGAGAGATGTGGATGATTTCTGCCGCCGCTGCGACCCCTGCGTTGCCCGCAAAGGCCCCACTGGGCGCTCACAGGCGCCGCTCCAACAGTTCCCAGTGGGGTGCCCCATGGACAGGGTGGGGGTTGACATTACGGGGCCCTACCCACGGTCGGGCAAGGGGAACCGCTATGTCCTTTCCGCCATTGACTATTTTACAAAATGGCCAGAGGCATACGCCATTCCCAACCAGGAGGCAGAGACCATTGCTGATGCCCTGGTGGGCGGCATGATAAGTTGGTTTGGCGTTATGGCATCTCTGCACAGTGACCGGGGCACGAACTTTGAGTCCCGGGTGTTTTCCGCCTTGTGCGAGCGCCTGGGTATCCACAAAACCCGCACTACCCCATTGCACCCTCAGACTGATGGGTTGGTGGAGCGTTTCCACCGCAACCTGGGAGACCAGCTCGCCATTGTCACCTCCCGCCACCAGCGTGACTGGGACGAACACCTACCGCTGGTGCTGATGGCGTGTCGCTCTGCTGTCCAGGAATCCACGGAGTGCACACCGGCGCTTCTCATGCTAGGGAGAGAGATGCGCACACCAGCAGAGCTGGCCTTTGGCCGCCCTCCTGATGCCCCGGCCTTCGCTGCAGGACCAGAGTACGCCAGGAAATTACAGGACCGGCTGGACTCAGCCCACAGTTTTGCTCGGGAGCGGCTGCAGGAAGCTGGTGTGAAACAAAAACGCTACTATGACATGACGACCCGAGGGAGGGACTTCGTGCCAGGCGAGTTGGTCTGGGTTTACAACCCGATTCGGAAGAAGGGCCGCAGTCCCAAGCTGGACAGCAAATGGACAGGGCCCTGTAGGATACTCCAGAAGCTGGGAGAGGTTGTGTATCGTGTCCAGCTGCCCCCCCGGGGAAGGAAAGTGGCCCTCCACAGAGACAGACTAGCCCCCTACCGGGGGGGTCCCCCTTCCCCTGCACAGGTGACCTCTCCCTTGCCCACCCAGCCCGTTCCCAATACCCCGTTTACGCCCCAGGGAGAACCAATTTCCCCTCCCCCTTGTGTCCCCCGCCCCTTCCAGCTCCCTCTCGAGGACTGGCATACCTGACCCAGTTGTCCCATTCCTGGGGACTGGAAGGGAGCGGCCGAGGCGGAAAAAGAGGCCTCCGGACCGCTTGCAAGACTTTGTGGTGTCCTTAGACTAGGGAAAATTGGGTGGGGGTGTTGTAAACCTGTTTTGTGTGATGTAAAGGTTACGTTGTCTACATTGTTTTGTTTGCACTAATGTGTTGCTCTGATTTACATGCTGTTGTGATGTCACCAAATGTTGCCTTACGGGTCAGTCCTCGAGGGCGAGGACTTTTTGTAAGGGAGGGGTGGTGTAGCGGCTGCTACGGGGTATTAGCGAATGGCTTTGGCCGGGGGGCGGGACTTCCGGGAAGAGATAGGGAAGTGACGTTGTTGATAGAGGGTGTGTGTGTTCGAGTTGCCCTGGAAGTCGGCTGGAAAGACACATGAGTGCTGTTGAATGGTTGTTTTGCATCTTGTGCAATAAAGATACGATAAAACGGAGAAGTTGTATGAACCTGCATTCCTGGGATTATTACAATATGGTCTTTTTTCTGCACCATCAAGATATATATTGAAGCTTACATAGGTCTGGTGATAATGTTCCCCTTTAAAAAAAGAAAAATTTATGCAGTCTTGTCTTACATAATGATTGTGAATGATGGGTAAAACTACAAAAAAAAAGTGCAATTCCCCTTTAAGGATGAAGAGGTTGCACTTGATGAATCCCCCCATCCAGCACGCACGCCAGCAACAGAAACCGACTCTCAGGATGTGTGGGCATCCTGGTTACCGCACCATACATTCAATTACAGTCGCCCACAAATGACTTGAAGAATCTTAGCCAGTGTGAGCCTACATGCAAACACTCTCCTCCTCCCACTCGTGCCCCAGTCTCGCTCTCTTTCTTTGTCGTTTTTTTTTTTTTTTTTGGCATCTCTAATATCAAACGCTGTACTGTAGCTATCTTTTATTTTTTTTGCTTGTTCCATGTTTGGAGAGGAGGAAACGCCTTCTATTGTGCAACCTTAAACACCCACTTCAGTCACGGGTGGATACTGTAGAAACTCGGCTAACATGCGTTGGTCTTCCAAGGCACTCGCAATTCCCGTAACTCTACGCGTGATTTACACGGCCCCGTAAGTGCGGCCGAGCATTCTGCTTGGATTAAAACAAAGCGCAAATTCCCAAGTGAAAATTACACACACGCCTCTGCTGTGTTGGAAAATGTTCTGGTTAAACACACACACACACACACATAAACACGCATACTGGTTATCGTTTGGAATAGAGACAACATTTTTTATCCTGACTTGTGGAGACCACCCTTTCAACACCGCGGGCACCAGGTAGCCCGTAAGGACCAGATGAGTCGCCCGCTGGCCTGTTCTAAAAATAGCTCAAATAGCAGCACTTACCAGTGAGATGCCTCTATTTTTTTTAAATTGTATTCATTTACTAGCAAGCTGGTCTCTATTTGCTTGACAGTCTGCCCAAGGTCAGCTGTGGCTATAAATGTAGTTTACCACTACCAGATTGTAACTGTGGAGCAAACTATTAACAGGCTGAGGCTAAATCGTAATTACCCCCCGTCACCCCCTTAACCCTTCCCCTTTTGTCTTACCCTTAAAATAGACCGGCCATGTGTAAAAATAAAAACAAAACACAAACGTCATAGTTTTCAGAAGCTACAAGGTCATGATGACAAGCCCCTTAAAAAAAAATAGAAAAATTAAAATACAAAAAAAATAAAATTTGAAAAGGTTTAAACCACATTCTAAACATGGACTTTTGTAAATTTTGAATGTAGATTAGTAGTTTAATAATTCATGAAATAGCGTAAATCCTAATTCAGTTCACTTAATGTCTAACATTGTAGTTAACTGGCTCATATAACAAGTGTTTAAAAAAAAAAACACCATTGTACAAAGTGTACGTGGAGTAAAAAATTATTTGATAGTAATGTTTAAAAAAGTAGCTATTAGTGCCTCAGTGGCCTAGTGGTTAGAGCAGGGGTCACCAACGCGGTGCCCGCGGGCACCAGGTAGCCAGTAAGGACCAGATAAGTAGCCCGCTGGCCTGTTCTAAAAATAGCTCAAATAGCAGCACTTACCAGTGAGATGCCTCTATTTTTTTAATTTTATTTATTTACTAGCAAGCTGTTCTCTATTTGCTTGACATTTTTAACTCTAAGAGAGACAAAACTCAAATAGAATTTGAAAATCCAAAAAAATATTTTAAAGACTTGGTCTTCACTTGTTTAAATAAATGCATTTATTTTTATTTACTTTGCTTCTTATAAATTTCAGAAAGACAATTTTAGAGAAAAAATACAACTTTAAAAATGATTTTGGGATTTTTAAACACATATACCTTTTTACCTTTTAAACTCCTTCCTCTTCTTTCCTGACAATTTAAATCAATGTTCAAGTATTTTTTTGTTTACTTATTGTAAAGAATAACAAATACATTTTAATTTAATTCTTCATTTTAGCTTCTGTTATATTTGTGAAATATTTCTTCAAACTTATTATGATTAAATAAAAAAAAAAAATCTGGAAAATCTAGAAAATCTGTAGAATCAAATTTAAATCTTATTTCAAAGTATTTTGAATTTCTTTTAAAATTTTAGATCTGGAAAATCTAAAAGAAATAATGATTTGTCTTTGTTAGAAATATAGCTTGGTCCACTTTGGTATATATTCTAACAAAGTGCAGATTGGATTTTAACCTATTTAAAACATGTCATCAAAGTTCTAAAATTAATTTTAATCAGGAAAAATTACTAATGATGTTCCATAAATTATTTTTTTATTTTTTTTCAAAAATATTCAAAGTAGCTAGTTTTTCTCTTAATTTTTTTCAGTTGAATTTTAAATTTTAAAGAGACAAAATTGAAGATAAACTGTGTTTAAAAATTTAATTTGCATTTTTTTCGTGTTTTTTCCTCTTTTAAACCATTCAATTAAGTGTTTTTTCATCATTTATTCTCTACAAAAAACCTTCCGTAAAAGGAAAAAAAAATGTACGACGGAATGACGGACAGAAATACAATTTTTTTTTATACATATACATTTATTTATTAAAGGGAAATTAAGCAAATTGTCTATTTCTGGCAATTTATTAAAGTGTGTATCAAACTGGTAGCCCTTTGCATTAATTAGTACCCAAGAAGTAGCTCTAGGTTTCAAAAAGGTTGGTGACCCCTGTTATATATCAATGATGAAATATTAACATTGCAACACATGCCAATACGGCCGGTTTAGTTTACTAAATTGCAATTTTAAATTTCCCGCGAGATATCCTGTTAAAAACGTCGCGGAATGATGACGCTTATGTTGACGCGTGCTTGTGATGTTATTGGTTGGAGCGGTCATTTTAGCCCAGCATCACTCACGGCTGAAAGTCGTCTCTTTTCATCGCATAATTACACAGTATTTTGGACATCTGTGTTGTCGAATCTTTTGCAATTTGTTCAATTAATAATGGAGACTATAAAGAAGAATGCTGTTGGTGGAAAGAGGTGGATTGCAGCTGCTGTTAGCAAAACAAACACAGCAGGTGTTTCTTTGTTTGTTGTGAAGCTTTACTATAGAACAGAGCGGTCAAGCGAACATATTTCTCTACCACATGTCAACCAGCAAGTTTTTGGATGAGAAAATTGTGATATTAAGTCGGCTTTTACCGGAGACTTGAGCGGAGTTTGCGTCCTCCTGCAGCAGCTGTCAAAAAGTCAGCTGTGACTTTCTTGGCTCCTCCATGGCTTCCATCAGAGACACTGGCGGTCACCGCAGCCCTCCGACTTTCAGGTATGACTTTATAATCTCACCAAAACACTAGTAACACAATAAGCAGGTAAGGGATTTTCCAGATTTATCCTAGTAAATGTGTCTAATAAGATCTGAATTGCTCCCACTGCAATCACCTTTTATATTTTTTCTCTCTAGTGTTTCACTCTAACTTTCCTCATCAACGAATCTTTCATCCTCGCTCAAATTAATGGGGAAATTGTCGCTTTCTTGATCCGAATCGCTCTTTCCGCTGGTGGCTATGATTATAAACAATGCGAGGATGTGAGGAGCCCTACAATCCGTGACGTCACGCGCACATTGTCTGCTACTTCCGGTACAGGCAAGGCTTTTTTTTAAGCGACCAAAAGTTGCGAACTTTATCGTCGATGTTCTCTGCTAAATCCTTTCAGCAAAAATATGGCAATATCGCAAAATGATCAAGTATGAGACATAGAATGGACCTGGTATCCCTGTTTAAATAAGAAAATCTTATTTCAGTAGGCCTTTAAATCTCTGGATTAATTAAGTAATGTGCTGATCATACTTACTGGGGACCCTGGGGAAAAAGAGTTACTATGGTTCATGGGGACCAAATTGAAATAATTTTGCATAATTCACAGACATTTTTGCATGACTAGAAGAAAAAAGTTCAAATTAAATGTGACATGATCCTCAGAATCATTTAAAAAGGTTTCTCTTTAGGGGACCTTTTTTTTTGTCCCCATACCGTCAGAGGTCTCCTAAAGGTGACTGTGTAAACAGAGCGATGTCCTCATTAGGTAAGCATTGCCAGAACACACACACATACACACACATACTGGTTATCACTTGGAATGGGGACCAAGTTTTTAATCATCCCTTGTGGGGACCAACCTTTCTACAGGTTGTGGAGGCATACAAAAAGTAGGTAAAATGGCCACTGCCCAGTTAGCTCATGCACGTCTTTAAATCTCTGGATTGATGAAGTAATGTGCTGATCATACTTACTGGGGACCCTGGGGAAAAATAGTTATTATGGTTCATGGGGACCACATTTAACTAATTTTGCATAATTTACACAAATTTGTACGTGACTGCAGAGGACCATTAAAAAAAAAAAAAGTAAAAATTAATTATGACATGATCCTCAGAATACAGCACTACAGCTGTCCTCTTATAGGAAGATTCACCACTTAAATGTTAAAGCAAATCCTGCATCTTCTGTGACATTACTGTCAGGTTCAAAGACTGATGACATCTATTAATCAGACAAGAAGCAAGGAATCATGCAGAGACAAAGTTCAATTTAGCTCATGAGGAGACACGTGTTTTCGGCTGTATTCTAGTTTCAGATCCAAACTACGTTCTAAAAAATCAAACCCTCGCGCCTCCTCTATTTATTAGGAAAGTCCCTATTACATCACTGTCGCTGAGGGAAGGGGGTATAATCGACAACTCCAGTTAGACACAATATATCATTATACGAAAAATGCAAATATGTTGACACTTGGTGCTATCGCCCAGTCTCAGCTTTGTCTGGCCCCGGTACACAATGTTCAGCCTTGGTAGTCAGCAGGCCAAGTACTGGTGCCATCACCCAGTCTCTGCTTTATCTGGTCCCGGTACCCAATGTACGGCCTTGGCAGTCAGCAGGCCGAGTCTGGACAAAACACTGATAAAAAGAGGCTAGCATTCTCTTGGATTGCTAGCTCTGCACAAATACAGAAATACAAATTCAGCACAAATTGAAAATACTTTATAGTAACGGCCCTTAGGCATAAAGTTATGAGGATAATATATACATAATAATTTTAAAAAATACTGAAAACTCCTAATTAGCAGTAATGAAGTTGTCTGCAACTCCATAGTTGGATGGAAAAATCTGACTGTGAATCATACTTATCATACTTAATAATGTCTCATACTTAATATGTGTGAAAATATCATCCTAAGGAACACTAAAACAGGTTTTGTTTTTGTAAAAATATACTAGTTTTAACTAAGGATGGATACCATACACCAGGGGTAGAGAACCTATGGCTCTAGAGCCAGATGTGGCTCTTTTGATGACTGCATCTGGCTTTCGGATAAATCTGAGCTGACATTGCTTGACACGATAAGTAAGGAATAATTCCACTTGTAATCACAGTGTTAAAAATAACGTTCAAAATATAAAACTTTCTCGTGCATTTTTAATCCATCCAACCATTTTCCAACGCACCTGTTCAAGAAGTTGCGTTAATGGTAAAAAGTTATTTATTTATTATTGGTTAGTGTGGGGCTTGCCCACCTGGGGGTTCTTCACACCACTAAGCACCGACATGAGAGCCTGTTCCAGGGTTACAATATTGTTTTATTTTTCAATAAGTCTCTCAGTTGCTTTCCAGCAATTGTCTTTTTCTCTTTCATTCTTGCTCGCACTCTGGCTCCAGCCCCAACCCCAACCCCCGTCTCTCCTACTGGCTTGCTGCTAATTTCGAGGCCGGTCCTGGCAACACCCCGCTTCGCTGCAGGCCCGCAGGCCACGCCCCCTTACAGTTATTACAAAGAATAAAATACCTACTATACTCTAAAAATTTTACTTAAAAATGCACGCATTTAGTTGTGTTCAGTGTTAAAGAAATATATTATATGACTCTTACGGAAACACATTTTAAAATATTTGGCTTCTTGGCTCTCTCAGACAAAAAGGTTCCCGACCCCTGCCATACACTATTAATGCCAGGATAACAAATGTTTCACTTTTAAAGAAAATTAATTTTCTCTTTTCCCAATATTTGAAACATGTAAACAAAATAACCGAAATGTCCCTGTTGTGGGATCAATAAAGGATTATCGTATCTTACCTTAAACCACAGAAATAAAATACAAACTTGTTGCAACTTTTATTTTTAACAACATTGAACATAAAGAACATAAAAAAAACTGTTTTGCTTGATCCGGTCTTGCAGATTATCTCTTAATCTACTATTTTACCGGCAATATCCTTTTGTAAGCCTTAATACGGTTGGACACATAAAACTTCAATGCTTGCCATTTCCGGTTTTGGAGTGCTTCCGGTTCGGCTCCTAAACATTTTAAACAGTCACTCTTTGCTCGTACAACACCAGAAAATCACTTAGGCATCTTCAGAATGGATCTGACTCTCATGTAAAAGAAATTCCCTTTAGGGCACCTGTTTTTTTGTCCCCGTACCGTCAGAGGTCCCCTAAAGGTGACTGTGTAAACAGAGCGATGTCCCCATTAAATAAGCATTGCCAGAACACACACACACACACACACACACACACACACACACACACACACACACACACACACACACACACACACACACACACACACACACCGCCTCCCGAGAATTTTCCCAGTGTGTGTCCCCTCTCCATCTTTCCTGCTCCTTCTGTCTCTCCCCAGGGTACCCATGATAGCGACTGATGTAGCCAGCAATTTATATTGCCGAAAGAGGCGTATGAAAAATACGGACGATATCCCGCAATGGGGATTCCGAGTGTGAAGGAAGGTTTTCTCGTGGTGAGGCAGCTAAAGAGTTAGTCAGAGTGCTCTCGTGTTAAGATGTGGCGATGACCACACAGCCTCTCTGGTCTTCGATGGTGTGCTACAATAATACCCAGGATGAAAAAATGACGATCTTGTTTAACACTTTAAATTTGAAGAAGATGACCAACCCAAGCAGTTCTTGCATATACTCTATATTGCCAAAAGTATTCGGCCGCCTGCCTTTACTCACATGTAAACTTGAAGTGCCATCCCATGGAATTGTTCAAAACTTTTTGGTATCCTGGAGCGTTCAAAGTTCCTTTCACTGGAACTAAGGGGTATGATAGCAAAATTACTTGTACTCGTTTTAATTGAAGATGTTCTTTGAACGGGTCGCCAAAAGTTGTTTATTTGGCTCAGGAATGTGACACTTAGCAAGAGATCTATTATCTGATTAAGCTCTGTCTCCTGTGTCTTTGATGTAACATGTGGACTATAGTTGACGTGGGCATGTGTTTTCCCTCTTCCTTACCCCCAACAGAGCTAAATTGTTCCCGTTTCCTGAGTGACCCCCCTCCTCTGGGCAAACGACACCCTCTCCCCTTCACAGGACTTTGGGTATTCATTCCACTGGTGTACTGTATGAAAATGAGCATGGAGGGTGGGACTTCCGAGAATGTATAATTGTCATGTCAAATTCTAAAGGAGTTAGAACAAGCTGGAACGAACAGATGTGTCGTTCTGGTTTGGTCTCGCTTTGCAAAGCTTGTTATTATTTGTTTGTTATTTTAATACATCATTTTAAAGCTATTTGTCACTAAAGGATCGTCTTTAAGAAATTTCCACGACAGGGGCCAAGCCCAACTCCTGAAAAACCAACCCCACACCATAAATCAGGGGTAGGGAACCTATGGCTCTTTTGATGACTGCATCTGGCTCTCGGATAAATCTGAGCTGACATTGCTTAACACAATAAATAATGAATAATAACATTCTCACACATTTTTATGTTCAAGAAATTGCGTTAATGATAAGAAGTAATTTATTTATTATTGGTTAGTGTGTGTCTTGCCCTCCAGGGGGTTCTTAAGACCACAAAACACACACATGAGAGCCTGTTTCAGGGTTACGATATTGTTTTAATATTCAATAAGTCTCTCAGTTGCTTTCCAGCAATTGTCTTTTTCTCTTTCGTTCTCGCTCGCACTCTGGCTCCAGCCCCAACCCCGTCTCTCCTCCTGGCTGCTGCTTATAACATTGCGACGGATGATTAGATAACAAGGCCCAGGTGGACCATCCACGCACCTGTCGCTGATTTCGAGGCCGGTCCTGGCAACACCCTGCTTTGCTGCAGGCCCACAGGCCACGCCCCCTTCCACAGTTAGCGTCAGAATAACAAATTTATTAAAAAGAATAAGTGACATATTTTACTCTACAAATGTTGGTCTTACTTAAACATGCACGCGTTTAGTTGTGTTTAGTGTTAAAAAAAATATTACATGGCTCTTACGGAAATACATTTTAAAATATTTGGCTTCTTGGCTCTCTCAGCCAAAAAGGTTCCCCGACCCCTGCCATAAATCATCCTCCACCAAATTCCACACTCGGCACAATGCAGTCCGAAATGTAGCGTTCTCCTGGCAACCTCCAAATCCAGACTCGTCCATCAGAATGCAAGACTCAACAGTCCAGAGAAGGCGTTTCCACTGCTCTAGAGTCCAGTGGCTACATGCTTTACACCACTGCATCCCACACTTTGCATTGGACTTGGTGATGTACGGCATAGATGCAGCTGCTCGGCCATGGAAACCCATTCCATGAAGCTCTCTGCGTACTGCACGTGGGCTATTTAGAAAGTTACATAAAGTTTGGAGCTCTGTAGCAACTGACTGTTCAGAAAGTCTTTGCACTATGCACTTCAGCATCCGCTGACCCCTCTATGTGAGTTTACGTGGCCTCCCACTTGGTGGCTGACTTGCTGTTGTGTAGTGGAATTTCTGACCTTTTCAACCATATTTTGTGTCTGTCGAAGTCCAAGAGGAAAGCCTGTCAAAAAGCCTTAAGAGGTCTGCTCTTTTCTTTTTTTTCCTATTTAGAACCATTGAAGGAGCATATGTAGGTGAAAGTTGAACTTGTGGTCGGGCTAACCATTCTACAAAATGTTTTGATTGTATATTATGACTAAGGGATTCAAGGATTTTGCAGTACACACAGGTCCAAAACAACGGGACCTTGACACAAGAGGGGAACACATAAATGGGCAAGTAGACCAGGCCTATGTATGATTTTGCTTGATTCTGGATCCTCCGGAGGACGTTGTCTGTTTGCATGGGCAATTCTATCCAACTTGTACTTTTTGATAATGGGTAAATAAAACTTTTATACTAAAACCACTTTGTTTGCTGTTTAAAGGGGAATATTATCACCAAACCTATGTAAGCGTCAATATATACCTTGATGTTGCAGAAAAAAGACCATGTATTTTTTTAACCAATTTCCGAACTCTAAATGGGTGAATTTTGGCAAATTAAATGCCTTTCTGTTTATCGGTCTTTTAGCGATGACGTCAGAACGTGACGTCACCGAGGTAACACACCCGCCATATTCATTTTCACATTACAAACACCGGGTCTCAGCTCTGTTATTTTCCATTTTTTTGACTATTTTTTGGAACCTTGGAGACATCATGCCTTGTCGGTGTGTTGTCGGAGGGTGTAACAACACTAACAGGGAGGGATTCAAGTTGCACCACTGGCAAGAAATCTGCCGCCAGACCCCCATTGAATTTGCCAGAGTGTCTGCACATTTGACCGGCGATGCTAAGACAGACATGGCACTGAGATGTATGGATAACCTGCAGATGCATTTGCAACGATTAAGTCAACGAAATCACAAAGGTGAGTTTTGTTGATGTTGTTGACTTATGTGCTAATCAGACATATTTGGTCACGGCATGACTGCCAGCTAATCGATGCTAACATGCTACGCTAATCGATGCTAACATGCTATTTACGCTAGCTGTATGTAGATTTGAAACTAGAAACCCACATTTAATCCGAAACAAATACTTAGCAATCTACAGATTTAAGTTGCTCCAGTGTCACAAGATGCGAAAGTCCTGATCGTTTGGTCTGCACATTTTACCGGCGATGCTAATAAGGCAGCCATGCCACGGGCCACTTCATTAGGTACACCCATGCTATGGCCGCATAGCGTCAATAGCTATTCGTTCAATAGCTTCAGTTTCTTCTTCAATTTCGTTTTCGCTATCTGCCTCCATACTCCGACTATCTATTTCAATCCATGCGTAATCTGTTGAATCGCTTAAGCCACTGAAATCCGAGTCTGAATCCGAGCATATATAATGTCGCTATATCTTGCTGTGGTAACCGCCATGTTGTTTGTATTGGCAGCCCTGTATGACGTCACAGGGAAATGGATAGTGGTTTCGAAGATAGCGAAAATAAGGCACTTTAAAGCTTTTTTTAGGGATATTCCGGGACCGGTAAAATTTTGAAAAAAAATTCAAAAAATACAACAAGCCACTGGGAACTGATTTTTATTGTTTTTAACCCTTTTGAAATTGTGATAAAGTTCCCCTTTAAGCTTTGGACCAGCCACCACAGTTGTTCCCAAACTCTTCATTTTCCTTATAATAAAGTTGACTTTGGAATATTTAGGAGCAAGGAAATTTCACAAATGGATTTGTCTCACAGGTAACATCCTATGACAGTTCCACGCTGGAAATCACTGAGAGCGGCCCACTCCTTCACATATGTTTGTAGAAACAGTCTCCATGCCTAAGTGCTTGATTTTATACACCGGGCCAAGTGATTAAGGCAACCTGATTCTCATCATTTGGATGAGTGGTCAAATACTTTTGGCAATATAGTGTACATGTGTTGTCATGGTGATGTAGTGCAGTGTTTTTAACCATGTGAGATATTGTCTGTTGTGCCGTGGGAAATTATTCAACTTCACCAAATTGGTCCGAAAATATTGTTTGAAAATCAGTAATTATAATCTGCAAATAATGTGCTATTGTCATAGAGCTTGGCAGGGTAACCATGTACTACTCCATATCAGTAGGTGGCAGCAGGTAGTTCATTGCTTTGTAGAAGTCGTAACGCGTCGAGGATGGTTTGTCGTGCTCCCAATATGCAGAGCACGGCGGAAGACGGCGTGCAGGTGAAAAGGTATGTCATGCTTCAACCAAAAATGAACCAAAGGATAAGGAATAGGCACTGAAGCATAGGGACTGCTATGCAAAACAAAAGCAAAACTGAACTGGCTACAAAGTAAACAAAAACAGAATGCTGGACGACAGCAAAGACTTACAGCGTGGTACACAAAGTACATCCCTACATGACATGACAATCAAAAATGTCCCCAAAAAGAAGGATAGCGTCTGCACAACTGAAATAGTCTTGTTTGCCAATACAAAGCAGGTCAGGCAATAGCACTCAAAGGAAGGTGTGAAGCTGCTACAGGAAAACACCAACAATACAGGAAAGGCCACCAAAATAACGGCACAAGACAGGAACTAAAGCACTACACACAGGAAAACAACAACAAACTCAAAATAAGGAACGACAACCTTGTGATCAAAAAAATGTGCCTTCACTCAAAAAAGGTTGAAAACACTGATGCAGTATGTGTACGCACGCTACAACAGCTTCTTCTTCCAGGCTGGATGTGAGTAATAATCTGCAGATGATTATCTGTAAATGTTGTTTCACTAATTTAGTGTAATCGCCATGATGCTATTTGGGGTGTTAAGAGTTCAGATTAGTGCAAATGTTTGACCGCTGACAGTTTGACATTATCTGTCAAAAATCCCCAACAACAACCAAACCAATTACTGTATTTTCTGACCTATAGAGCGCACCAGTATACAAGCTGCAGCAACTTTCACAATAAAAGCACCAGGCGCTACATCCTGCTTGACTGGAATAAACTAAATAATATTAATATTTATAAGACTCTCAGTTACACCTACTTTTATCCCTGTGGTTATTGTGCATATCTTCTTTAACCCATATTGTTGCCTTTCAGGTGTTTTACCTTCTTAAAACATTATACCGGGCGGTATAGCTTGGTTGGTAGAGTGGCCGTGCCAGCACCTTGAGGGATGCAGGTTCGATTCCGCTTCCGCCATTCCAGTCACTGCTGTTATGTCCTTGGGCAAGACACTTTACCCACCTGCTCCCAGTGCCACCCACACTGGTTTAAATGTAACTTAGATATTGGGTTTCACTATGTAAAGTGCTTTGAGTCACTAGAGAAAAGAGCTATTTAAATATAATTCACCTCACTTCACTTATCCTAAGCTAGTTAGCAAAGCATAACTCCTTTTTCCACCAGATTCTGTAACGGCACAGAGTAAATGACCGATCTAGCTTTCATGAATATTAATACTCTTAAGTTTTATTGAGGGTTTTGTCATGATCCGCTATTTGGATCATGTCATGTTCTGGTTTGGGTTCGGTTTTCTTTTTGTTATCACAGCCTGTTTGTTATTTGACGTCCTTAGTTCCTGGTGGCACTTTCTGTTTTGTTTCTGTTGTCATAGCGGCATATCTCGGTTGGTAGAGCGGCCGTGCCAGCAACTTCAGGGTTGCAGGTTCGATTCCCGCTTCCGCCATCCTAGTCACTGCCGTTGTGTCCTTGGGCAAGACACTTTACCCACCTGCTCCCAGTGCCACCCACACTGGTTTAAATGTAACTTAGATATTGGGTTTCACTATGTAAAGCGCTTTAAGTCACTAGAGAAAAGCGCTATATAAATATAATTCACTTCACTTCATAGTAACTCATTAGTGTCTCCTGTCTCTTGTTTGTCGTTCCGCACTTGCCTCCTAATTTCCCTTCCTATTTATGCCTGTCTTTTTTTGCCCTTCGGCCTCGGAGTGTAGTTCGCTTTACACGCAACAGGTGACGTCGCATTCCCGCATTGTTGAAAACACCTTTCGTACTCGATTAGCTTCCATGCTATTTTGTTTGTTCGTTTCCTTAGCTCACATGCTAGCGTCTTTTGTTTCTTCTAGCTCATGCTAGTTCTGTTGGTTTGCTTATAGTGCCATTGTGCAAGTCTTTTTGTTCCTAGTCTGTTTTATAGTGTGTAAATAAATCATCATTCTTACCTTCACGGTGTGTTCCATTCCGCTGCACCCACGAGAGAACGCAACTTCACCACGATGCCAGCAAAACGTCACAGTTTTTTTACAATCCTCAAAAAATAGATTCTGTATCTGCGACTAATACTGGTTGCTGTTTAATCCTTTCGGAGGTTTTTGTGACGTTTATTTTCGCTTCCATGGCACACTGCTGTACGGGAGACATAAAAAAGTTTGTGACATGAACTAAAAGTGACGATACTGCGACAATCCTCATCTGTCATGCTATTTGTTGTCCACCTGTTGAAGATCTGTGCAGTAAAATTAATATAATATACGCTAAAATTCAATTACTCTCGACTTATTCTCAAACAGCATGCATCAGCTTAGTTAAGATATTTTGCGTTGTTTAAACTGCTAAGGGGGGAAACGCAACATCTGATTATATTTAGGTTACATGTCATGGAAGTAAACAACCAATATTTGGAATAATAGCATATATTGGAAGTAATTACACGTCAAAATAAAAGCTGCATATGCTTTGCATTATCATTAGTCTGCAACCCGCTTCCCTGTGGCGAAGCGGATCCTCTCACCAGGGAAATACTGCAGTACACTCTTCATTATAATCTGCTGCAAAGCCATTCCATTATTTATAATCAATACGCAATTATCCCACAGGCACGGGAATATCTTGTTTATGTTGTGTTTTTTTTTGCTCCAGTTGACCTGTGGTTGAGCTTAGAAGAGAATGGAGAATAGTTGTTTTGGTGGCAGCTGCCTTTTTTGGGACAATGTATGGTTATGGTTATGGTTATGGTATGAGTTTATTTCGAACATGCATACGTTACAGTGTGCTTACATAACATATTTCCCGTTTCTTGTTACACCACGTGCAGAAACGAGTAAGAAGAAGCAGAGCTTATTTATTCATACATCTTTTTTAGTTTCATCGCAATTTCTTGGAGATTTTTCTACTCAACAAGTACAAGTAAATGCGGAAATAATAAATAATGGTCCCATAAATAAATAGTCAAGTAAGTAGGGATTCATTCAATCAGAAATTATACTTTCATTTTTTTTTAATAAAGTTGAAAACGTTTTTTTTTAGGATTCTTCTTCTTTGTACTTTGTAAACACTTTGAATTGGAACAGTTTCTTAAAATGGGCCGTGTGTGTCGGGGTGCGGTGGGGGGGCGTGGCCTGCAGACCTGTAGCCAAGCGGGGTGTGCCAGGACCGGCTTCGAGCTGCTGGTGGTTGGTTGCCGCCTCCTCCGCGAGCATGCCCGCGAAAGCAATCAGGAGGTCGGCCTCCCCCGTCTCCGGTGGTCCGGCCATGTTGGACGCCAAATTGTGGAGGTTTCTTTCTTCCGGGTTCTTCGGACCACCAAGCACTGACATGACAGTGTTGTGAAATGTTCAAGGGTGTGACCCCAGGAAGCAGAAGCGGGAGGCAAGGTAGAATACAAAAAGGAAAAAAATTTAACAAGTCCAAAAAGGGGTAACAAAAGGCAATGGGGCAGAAGTGCACACCATGAATAGTAAAAAAAACAGGTTCCTCTGTGGTCGGCGGGTTAAAAGCCAGGGCACACTAAGCACAGCAAAAGTCCTCTTTAAATCAAGGAAGCTAGGAAACAAACACAACAAGGTTAAGATTAACAGGACTAAGAAAAAGCAACGTACCAAGACTGATGAGGCGAAGCAGGCACATGTATGTGCAGGGTTCAGGAAACATTAACCGGCAAGGTCAAGCTGTGAGTGACGAGCCTAAATACTGGTGAACTAATTGCAAGCAAGTGCGCCACAAGGTCCGCCCCTCGCCGAGGACGAATCACTAAAAAACACAGGTAAAAAACACAGGTGCAGACAAGGAGAAGGCAGGAACACACTAAAAACACAAAAGACAGTTCCTTTCAGGGCTGAAAACATTGTTTTATTTTGCAATAAATTGTCTCTGATGTGCTTTTCAGCAATTGTCTTTGCGTTGGTCTGTCTCGCTCTCGCTCGTGCTCCAACTCCACCTCCTCTCTCCTCTCTGGCTGCTGCCTTTCAACACAGCGACAGGTGATTAGATAATCAGTCCCAGCCTGGCCATCAAAGCACCTGTCGCTGATTTCAAAGCCGATCCTGGCACACCCCGCTTCGCTGCAGGTCCGCAGGCCACGCCTTCCTCCCCCACAGACCACATTACTACTTTGGTAGTAATATTTTGGTACCGGTACTTAAATTATTTCGGTACTTTTCGGTACTTTTCCAAATAAAGTAGAACACAAAAAAATTTATAATTGGCTTTATTTTGACAAAAAATCTTAGGATACATTAAAAATATGTTTCTTATTGCAAGTTTGTCCTTAAATAAAATAGTGAACATACTAGACAACTTGTATTTTTAGTAGTAAGTAAACAAACAAAGGCTCCTAATTAGTGTGCTGACACATGCAGTACCATATTGTATCATTTATGATTCTATTATGTTGTCAAAATTATTAAGGCTAAGCGGTAGAAAAATAATCTACTTATTCATTTACTGTTAATATCTGCTTACTTTTCATTTTAACATGTTCTATTTGTTAAGATGTAATGATCAATTATTCTTCTGTTGTTTGATGCTTTACATTAATTTTGGATGATACCACAAATGTGGGTATCAATCCGATACCAAAGAGTTACAGAATCATACATTGGTCATATTCAAAGTCCTCAATGTGTCCAGGAACATATTTCCTGAGTTTAAAAAGATAATATATATTTAAAAAATCAAAAGAAGATGTTGTGATGCCAAAAAATATCGACGTAATCATAGTAGTATCGACTGGATATGTGACTGTACTTGATATCATCACAGTGGATGTTAAGTGTCGATCCACCAATGGCATTTGTTTACATTTTGACGCCAGTGAGCTACGGTGTGTAGTGAAGCATGATTAGCTATTCCTCGTCTTGCAGGGATGATACTCGTAAGACACTTACTTTATTTGTCGCCATGGAGACCAGGACTAGTGATTTAGAAGTAGCTAACACACTGCAGACGGCGGTTTCTCATTGTATCCCGTTGGGTTGAGTTTTTCCTTGCCCTGATGTGGGATCTGAGCCCAGGATGTCGTTTTGGCTTGTGCAGCCCTTTGAGACACCCGTGATTTAGGGCTATATAAATAAACGTTGATTGATTGATTGATTGATTGATTGATTGATTGATTGATTGATTAACTTGTAATCTAAACAGTGAACTGTAAAAAAATAAAAAATCAGACCTTGAAAAAAATCGGATTCGGGCAACTTTGGCCTGCAGTGTAAACATACAGTATTTCCTTGAATTGCTGCAGGGCATATAGTATGCGCCTGCCTTGAATGACTGCCGGGTCAAACTCGCTTCCCAAAATAATTAGCACATGCTTAGTATCACCGCCTGGTCAAACTCTTGACGTCACGAGTGACACTTCCCCTCTCACCATTTTCAAAATGGAGGAGGCTGATTTCAATACCGGTAATTTGAAATCGCATAAAGGGAAGAAGATTAAGAGCTATTCAGTAGGATTTAAGGTCCAGGCTTACATCACACTCAAATTTTTACTGCATACCTTTGGTAAGTGCCGGAGTGAGAAGAGGTTTTAAAATAACTAGCGCATGCTTACTTTTACCGCATGCCTTTGGTAAGCGCAGGAGTGAGAAGAGGTTTTAAATTAATTAGCGCCCCGGCAGCAATTCAAATAAATACGGTAGTCCATGTGAAGTTTGTTATTAAACTTTTATATGCATTTTCTTTCTTTTTCTGCATTTTTGGGTGTCTGGAAGGGATTTATTGGATATACATACTAATCTTATGGGAAAACAATCCACAACAATTCCAGATTCTGAACGTGTGTCCAGGCTTCTAACTTACTTCGATAAATTAAACAAGAAGTTTCATGACAATTTAATGAACATTAATGATTAGTTTTAGCTCTCTATATTTACTTTAGGTATGAATGGAGGACAAAGTCCTGGTAGTTATAGATGGTAAAGGATAGCCAATCAATCTGAATGACAAACATTTCCTTAGCCGGAAAGGAACAAGGTCAAGTGCATGGTTTCTTGTCCCCCGAGCTGCATTGCTATGTTTCAAATCTAAGTGGATCACTGCCTCTCTTCCCCTCGGTCTGGAGCAGCGGTGAGACATTCAATATTCCCATAAGACGAGGCGCTCTTTCAGTTGGGGGAGGAAAATGCCCCGAGTGTTTAACCCGCTCCCCGCCTTCTTCCTCCTGTGATTGGTCACTGGTCTAAAAAAGTAATCTCCCGTTGCGTTATTGATCGAAAAACTCACAGGAGAGCTGGCTGTAACATCGGACACCGTGGATCTGCTTGTGGATTGCGTCTGCCTGTCGACACTTCAAATTGCCGTGGGGACAAACCGGCAATGAGCAAGATATTCAATATGTCAGTTGCAGTTAAAGGTGGTGCTGGGGATTATCAATGGGAGGCCAGGTAACCAAAGAAGGAGAATATATGCAAAACCCCAGCAATTTTCATAGAGAATTGATAATTGTCCGACATGTTGCTGGTAATGTGACCTGTCACATTTCCACCCAAATAAATGCCTTTGATCATCTTTACATTTTGTGTAGGATTTCTGACTCGGGGACACATTTTCTGCGCGTACATATCAATCAATGTTTACTTATATAGCCCTAAATCACAAGTATCTCAAAGGGCTGCACAAGCCACAACGACATCCGCAGTACAGAGCCCACATAAGGGCAAGGAAAAACTCACCCCAGTGGGACGTCGGTGACAGTGACTATGAGAAACCTTGGAGAAGACCGCATATGTGGGCAAACACCCCCCCTCCCCCGTCTAGGGGAGACCGAAAGCAATGGATGTCGAGCGGGTCTAACATGATGTTGTGAAAGTCCAGTCCATAGCAGGGGCGTCACTAGACCTAATACTGTACTGGGGCACACCTGGGGCACAAATAATTCATGTGAGCGTGCAAAGCGCGCAAGCAAAAACATTTTTAGCACTTATTTATCATAAAAAATACATAAATAGTGCTTTAAACTATGAAATCATATCATATTATGTTGTATGGATCTTTGATTAACCACCTGAAATTAACTAATGCATTTGACCTACTTGTGCACGTTTTTACTCCAGACTTCTAAAGTGCTACTGGTAAAAGCAAAAAGGAAGAGCAATGAATCTTTTTGAAATATATATTGCAGTAATCATTTGCAAATTTAACATCTACAAAAGAAAAACAAAAAATAAAGCACCCCTACATCTCTGGGTTCTTTTATATTATTTAATTTCCATTTCTGGCAATGTGGCTAATCCTATTTCAGATACACAAAACTGTGAAATATACACAGAACAATAAAGCCACCGTAGTAGAATAAATGAACAACTGTTGTGTGTCTGTTCAGGGAATCATTTTCTGAGAAGTAAACTGGAACGTCTCGTTTTCATTTTTGCAAAGTGGTCAATCACTCTGGACAGACATGGAAATATTACAGTAACTGTTATACAGTTGACCAGCTGCTGGGTCGTGACATAAAAGTGGATTGTGTGTCATTTTCAGTGAGTCGCAGTCAGATGTGTGCATGGAAAAAAAAAAGTTTAGGGAGAAAAAAATCAAATTGTGGCAACAAAACCAGATTATTTTAGCCTTTTTTCTAGTGACTATTAGTGAGTATTTTAGCAAAAGGCAAACCGACTAACACATTGGAGGAGGACTCAGGACAGACATGGAAATATATTTAAAACAAATCTAAATGGGGCAACAAAACCTGATATTTTTTGCCATTTTTCTGAAAACAAATACAGAAATGTTACTATTTTTTCTGGAAACAAAACCAGATGCTTTAGCTGTAGCCATTTTTCTGGTGACAAAACAAGATTATTTTAGTCAAAGTCGCACCGATTTACAAGACAAGTCTACTGTGCTATTTTTCTGTGAAATAAATTTGAATGATTTAAAAATTGGCTCACGACTTGATGATATGGAAAAATGTTTTTCTTCCTCAAGATAAACCATTTGAGAAGCACTCAACTCACACATGCTTACTCCAAATCATCATTGATGCAGAACCAGCAGACAATAACAAACATTATGTTTCATGTTCATTGGAAATTCCCCTGACAGCTCGTACAGCAAATAAATATGTTTGTCTTGATACAAGGAATAACGTTAGCTAACTTAGCATCAACTTAAGACAATGATGTTGCCTAACTAGCTAGGACTTCACTTATATCTCTCATTCCTGCTGCTTCTTGCTGCGGGCGAATAACTTTCTTAAATCCATCTAGGAGTTACAGTTTGAGTCAAATAAAAATCTAAATATTTATGAAAAATGTTTATAAAAAAATACATATATATATTTTTATTTATTTATTAAATCAACATAAAAAAACACAATATACACTTACAAATAGTGCACCAACCAAAAAAAACTCCCTTTTTCATGACAAAAAGGTCCCTTTTTCATGACAAAGAAGAAAAAAAAAGGATGGATAGATAGATAGATAGATAGATAGATAGATAGATAGATAGATAGATAGATAGATAGATAGATAGATAGATAGATAGATAGATAGATAGATAGTACTTTTTTGATTCCTTCAGGAGAGTTCCTTCAGGAAAATGATGTAATGATAAGTGTGACCAGTAGATGGCAGTCAAACATAAGAGATAAGTGTAGGCTGCACTATGATGGCAATATGACTCAAGTAAACAACACCAATATTTTATGTGTTCCATTGAAAATATAGAACATTACACACGGCGCTCAAAAACAATCAAAATGTTTTAGTATGACTTTGGTAAGCTATGAAGCCGCACCGCTTGATGTGCTTCAACATATGAGTATTATTATGCCATTTATAATATAACGTAGTGTGAAGTTCTTACTTATATCTATCAGTAAATTCTCCATGAAAGCGCTAAAACATACCGGTGTAGTGAGTTTACATGATTCATCCAAGGAACTTTAGTTAGTAGAGAGTTCCAGTCGGGGGGTTTTCACTGGACACATTTCCGGTATGGTTGTTTCCGGATGTGGAGAAGCTGCTCCGTTATTGATTTAAGTAAAGTCTGAACGTCATTAAAACAGTTAGCTCCATCTTTTCACACTTGTTCCATTCCCGTCCTTGCACGCTACACCGCTACAATAAAGATGAAGGGGAGAAGACGCTGCCGAAGGTGAGCCAAGTAAACAGGACCGCCGACAAAACGGCACATCCGGAAGACCAGAAGAAGTAGACCACAAGGAAGTGACTTCAATTTAGAAAAAAAAAATACAAATAATAATCCTTTGCTGCGCCCTATAATTCGGTGCACCTTATATCTGAAAAAATATCAAAAATCGTGCAGTGCACCTGCCGATGAATGCAACTCCCAGTGGGCCCTATGGTCCGGAAAATATGGTAATTGACTAATGAACATTATCACATCATTTACTCAGAAAGTATAATCGAAAATAGTGTAGGAAAAAACAATAACGTTTATTTGTACATTTTTTAGAATGTGCTTGTTTTTTTGTTTTTTTTTAAAAGAAAACAATCTTAAATTGTCATTAATTTTAAATCAGCATGCCAGGATTTTTCCAGTCCGGCCCACTTGGGAAAATATTTTTCACCATGTCGGCCCATTAGCTAAAATGAGTTTGACACGTCATATCTACTGTTTTCCCGTCGGTTCTGCGCCTTAAACCAGAAGTACAAGTGCTGTTTTGTGTACTAGTCGTCCGTAGCATTTCTACTTGCATGGTTTCTTCATTCACCACTCTATGCAACGTTTTTAAGTTTTACAATACAACTAAAACAATTCATACTTACTAAACTGTCACAGGTTAAGTATTAGTGTTTTCATGCATATTTGTATGTGGTATTGTAATGTATTCCAGCTAGCTTTGTTAGCATTAACTAATATGCTAACACATCTATAAGTGTCTGTGCTAGTAATATTAACTTACAATTGCATTCTTTTTTGTAATGTTTCAGTTTCACAAATTCCTCTGTAAATTCACCAAAAATGTCTCCATTGAGTCTCTATTGAGTCTGTTTAGCTGATTGAAGAGCTATATTGCAGCTAGTGGGTCTATTACAAGTAATTCTGTTTTGTTTGATCAGCCGTTTTACTGCTATGTTACAGACATTGTTTGGAAAGAGTTGAGGTATGTAAATAAACATTTACAAAATCTTTCTGTATGAATAGCGTACATTTGAGCGGCTCATCGTTTAGTGCCACGGATATATGGAAAAAAAAATGTTTCCTTATAAAATATAGCGGCTGCGGCCTATTTACAGTAACTGCGCTGTATAGTCCGGAAAATGTAATCGTTTCCAAAAACTGCAACCGAGACCAAATCATACTAACCCAGGGGTGCCCATTACGTCGATCGCGATCGACTGGTCGATCTCGGAGGGTGTGTCAGTCGATCTCAAGCCAGGCATTAAAAAATAGACATAAAAATGAGCAATCATCAATCATACCAAGACTTCACTTTCGTCAGTTGTTTGACATTCTCGGCACCGGAGGATCTTGTGAGATGACGATGGCTGCTGCAAGCTCATATTTAAGAAAAAAATCACTAACAGGGCGGACGCAGAGAAACACATTTTATTTCTAGAGACTCCGTACCTACTGTCAAAACTCTAAAGACCGACTGCACAGTTCCTGTCTTCACCATAAAAGACCTGTTTCATCCTGCCTGTGCTAACAAAATAAGAGTCTCAGAAAGCTAGCATCCACAAGCTAGCAAGCTACGGAGTTTGATGCCAATGTATTTCTCCCCCGCCCTCAGCGACCGCTTTCTCACTTGCTTGCCCACCCGCACACTCACTGACGTCACTCACCTGCTGCCAGACATTAAAGGGCCACACACATATGCTACTCTCATAACAAAGTGTTTAAAAACGAGTATACAAGTTGGACAAATGAGATGCCAAATCCAACCACTTTCATGTGGTATTGGACAGAAAGGAGGACATTTTTTTTCCTCCATTTGAAAATGCGGACGTTATCAGCACCACTGTCTAATTCCAATCAATGCAAGTCATCAGAATCAAATACACCAACTTATATTCTTGTCTTCATGAAAGAAAGGAATCTATGTGTGTTAAACATGCTTGTATTATCATTAAACACCATTAACTTGTTAACAAAAATGTCTCTTTCATAAATAAATAAATATAAATTATAAATAGGAATGAGGTAGATTTCCTCGACTTGGTCAGTTGAAAAGTAGCTCACCTGCAGAAAAAGTGTGAGCGCCCCTGTACTAACCCAAGCAATTTTTCTCCAAATGAATAATGTAAATCCACGTAATCCGTTCTCGAAACACACACAGTTTTTTTTTAGCAAGTTTAAATGCAGAAAACTCACATTTCTGGGGTTTTGAGCTTATTTTCTTTGTTTATTGTTTCTTCCTGTCGAGTGCTCTTATTTTTATTCCATTACCGGTTTTGGTTGTGTCTTCAGTTACCACTGTTTCCAAGCACTGTTCTCCACACCTGCTGTTGATTGGTAATCAGGGGACTCACCTGCCTCTGATCATTAATCAGGTGAGTTCCTCCGCCAGTAGCTATGTGCACATGGACACATTTAATCAGATTAAAAGCCTAACTGAAATAAAAATTCTTGATGTAAACATGCCATTCTGAATATTCTGACAAGTTCGGATCAACATTTCATCCAGATTGAGACGGTTGGTTTATGCCGAAAGTCATTCAGATTGTAGCAGATGAAAACACTTCTTCCAAAATTCGGGTTAGAATTATCCCTACTGTGCTTGTCTTTGATGTCAGTTATACTTTGGTGGTCCAGCAGGCACTAAATTGAATAGTCTCGGAATAAAGTGAATGTCTTGCTACCGTCTCCCCCAATTCAACATGTACAGAAGTAGGGTTATATGCTGGTAAGTTTTTTGCTTTAAAATGTGACTAGGAAAAAAAAAATGATATGGAGTGTCATGTAACAGTAAAAAAAAAGGGATCCAGTTGTCATCCAAACGAGCTGTTTTATTCACGACAGTACAGCTAATTCCACTGCTAACTTCTCGGGTCAAACATATATACAGAATGTCGTAACATAAAGACATGTCGCAACTCCTACATAATCACCACATTAAAAGCACCGAACTACATTTCAAAAAGAGAGGTAAAACAAAAGTAGTGAACAGAAGAAACACAATTTGCGCACGCATTTATTCACAAAGTAGTGACCCTCACCCCATCCTTATTTGTGAATGATTGAGCATTTCATGGAGGATTCTTTTTATACCCAATCATGGCATCCACCTGTTCACAATTAACCTGTTCACCTGTGGGATGTTCCATATGAGTGTTTGATGAGTGTTACTCTACTTTCTCAGTCTTTTTTGCCCGATTTTTTGAAACATGTTGCATGCATCAAATTCCAAATTAGCTAATATTTCCAAAAAATAACATAGTTTCTCAGTTCGAACTCTAAGTATCTTGTCTTTGCAGTGTATTCAATTGAATATAGGTTGAAACAGATTTTCAAAACATAGATAGGCTCCAGCACCCCCCGCGATCCCGAGAGGGACAAGCGGTTGAAAATGGATGGATGGATGTATTTTGTTTTTATTTAAGATTTTTACAAAACGTGCCAACTTCACTGGTTTTGGGGTTTGTATAATTAACGCCCTCTGACAATGACATAACACCAATATAGTCACCTTTACACTCGTTTCACCAAATATGGTAACCTTGAGTGTGCTTCACTGTAGATTACAGTACCAGCAGAATCCTCTAAGTTTCATCAGAATCAGAATCAGAAGAGCTTTTTTTGCCATTGTTTGAGAACGGGTTGACAAACTAGGAATTTTACTTGGCGCAATCGTGCAAAATACAACACATATAACATAGCATAGAATAACATGAGCTGTAACTGAGCTATCAGATCGTGTTATTGTTCATGTGCCTGATGGCCGAGGGGAAAAACTGTTCAGGTGGCGGGAGGTGTGGGTCTGGATGGACCGTAGTCTCCTGCCTGAGGGGAGAGGGGAGAATAGTTTGTGTACAGGGTTAGAAGAGTCAGCTGTGATCTGACCCACATGTCTCCTGGTCCTGGAGGAGAACAGGTCCTGGTGGGGTGGGAGTTTGCAGCCAATCACCTTCTCAGCAGCACGTACCATGCGCTGCAGTGGAAGCTTATCCTGGACTGTGGCGCCGGGGAACCACATACCGATGGCGTAGGTGAGGATGGAATCGATGATGGCTGAGTAGAACTGCAATAGCATCTCAGTCGGCACCTTCGGTTTCTTCAGCTGCCGCAGGAAGTACATCCATCCTGGGCCTTCTTGATGAGGGAGCTGATGGTCGGCCTCCACTTGAGGTTCTGGGTGATGGTGGTGCCCAAGAAACGGATGGAGTCCACAATAGAGATGGGGATGGGAGAGTCAATCAGGGTGAGAGGGGATGGTGGGGCTTTGATTTTCCTGAAGTCCAAGATCATCTCCACTGTTTTCTAGGCGTTCAGCTCCAGGTTGTTGAGGCTGGACCAGGACGCAGGCCGGTCCACCTCTGTCCTGTAGGCGGACTCGTCGCCATCCGAGAGGAGCCCGATGAGAGTATTGTCGTCCGCATACTTAAGCAGCTTTACCGACTGGTGACTGGAGGTGCAGCAGTTTGTATACAGGTAGAAGAGCCAGGGGGGAAAGTACACAGCCCTGAGGAGTACCAGTGTTCGTGGTTCGACTGTCCGAGACAAATTTCCCCAGCCGCATCTGCTGTCTTCGGTCTGTCAGGAAGTCATTGATCCAGCTGCAGAGGGAGTCGGGCACGCTGAGCTGGTAGAGCTTGTCTCGTAGCAGTCCAGGGAGGATGGTGTCCTCCTCGCCACTACAACACAGCCACGATGTGGAAATAGTCACTTCCTGGGTAATTCCTCTAAATTAGAACTGGGATTTGATGTGCTGAAACCACGGGCGTGTGTTGTTGTGTCAAAGGTTAATTACCTTTTAATTACGAGAACCATAAGCCATGTCGTTAGCATTCCGTATTGTTGGCCTTGCGTGTCTTGCATTGTCATTCCACATTGTTAATGCTCAAGGTTGTTTGTTAATTTCCACCTAGCATTGCCCAGATAACTGCTGATAGCAGTCTTGGTGTGAAGACTGGTGGGCATTGTGGTGCCGGGTTAGATTCCCTCGAGGATGCGTTGACGTGAACACAACAAAGATAAGATCTTAAAATATTTCTTTAACAAAAATAGAGCTCTGGACAGAAATACTGGAGCTAATAAATAGGCAAACCAAAAATGCTAGTATGAAAACTAGGAAATACAAACAGAAAACTAGACTTGGCATGAAAGCACAAAAATGTAAAAACAAAAACAATTAGCATGTGAGCTAAGAAAAGGCAGGTGGCTTAGCATATGAGCTAGCGAGAATAAACGTAGAAAAGTATCAGTCGTCACCTGTTCCATGACAGCAAATTATGGACCCAGACCGAATGAACAGAAAAGGCTGGCTTAAATAGGAGGGTGATCATTAGTAGCAGGTGTGCGGGGCGAGACTAGCAGGTGGACTGATGAGTGACCATGGTGACAAAGCAAACAGGAAATGAGGAGTCAGATGGAGAGATATGCAAAAATGGAAAAATAAATAATATGTGTAGATCCGAGCAGCGGATCGCAACACTTGGTAGCATTAAATGGCGCGCCGAGTACCATCATGTCCTGTATGCCTTGTTGTTGTCTTTTGACGTTACTCATGTCAAGGGGGTGGGTGGGAGGTGGGGCTTTTTTGTGTATATATTTTCAAGTATTTCCTATTTATATATATGTATATATATATCCATCCATCCATTTTCTACCGCTTATTCCCTTTCGGGGTCGCGGGGGGCGCTGGCGCCTATCTCAGCTACAATCGGGCGGAAGGCGGGGTACACCCTGGACAAGTCGCCACCTCATCGCAGGGCCAACACAGATAAACAGACAACACTCACACTCACATTCACACACTAGGGCCAATTTAGTGTTGCCAATCAACCTTTCCCCAGGTGCATGTTTTTTTTTTTGGAAGTGGGAGGAAGCCGGAGTACCCGGAGGGAACCCACGCATTCACGGGGAGAACATGCAAACTCCACACAGAAAGATCCCGAGCCTGGATTTGAACCCAGGACTGCAGGACCTTCGTATTGTGAGGCAGACGCACTAACCCCTCTGCCACCGTGAAGCCCCAGTATATATATATATATATATATATATATATATATATATATATATATATATATATAATCCATTCATGATTGCGTATATCCGTTCGGCCACCGCGTTTAATGGAGAAGTCTGATCTACAAAATTTGCAGGCAGCATACCCCTTTCCCTTCGAGCTGTCCTGGATGAATTAAAATTATTTTTTCCAATAATCTTGGAATTTGCAAGCGTACTTCTTCTGGTTACTCGTCGTCGCCATGTCTCTTCTTCGTTCTTCTGCTTCGTCTCTCTTATGTTTTTGGACATTACTACATGCCATAGTTTTGAAGCAATGCATGATGGGAATCCGGGTGTTGTGTGTCACTGTATTAACGAAACACACGCTGAGAAATAGCTCCGTGCCTGCCTACTGCTGTAGTGGCTGCTGTAGGCAGGAGCTCTGTGCTCTTGTGTCATCCTTTTGTGTTTCCCTCTTGTTTTCATGTGTTATTATATTTTTTTGCCTTTTGGTCCGGGACCCTTTGGGACTGTGTGACAAGGGGTGCCACTTTCGTGACCTCTGCAGTGCTTTTTTTGTGGACTTCTGGATCTGCCTCCCGGGAGCCTTTTGGCCATGGAGACCAGCTGCTGGGTCTCTGCCACACCGGAGTCGGTTTGGAGGGACTGGAGGAGATGCGGATGAGGGGACAGGGCTGCGGAGCTGGCACTGAGCGCTAGGACGGAGAGGCTTTGCGGTGTCTTGGCTGGTTGAGCAGGTGTCGGACACCTCAGTCTCCTTGGACGTATCCTCGCTCATCCATGCGGACTGGACACTGGCCGAGAGTGGAGTCGGCTGTCTTGGTTGCTTTGTTGGGTCTGCTCCTGTCTCTGGCCATGCTCCCTCCACCCCAGCGGACGATGGCGTGGAACACCGCAGAGGCCACCACAGTGGATATGTTTCTTTTACTTTTTATTAATAGCTGTATGTAGAAGTGTCTGGTTGTATCTGCTGCTTTAATGTCTTTAATGTCCTCTGTGTTCTTTGATGTTTGATGTTTCCCTCTTACACACATGTAAGAGGGATGTGTACTATGGCTATGAGTTGTTGTTTTTTTCCCTTGGCCTCAGTCTGCACCCCCTCTCCAGGGCCCAGGCTAAGACCGATTTTTTTTATTTTATTTTAATCTTCTATTTTTTTCTCCCCCCCTTGTTTACCTGTATCTCATCTTTTTTTGTAAGGGGCGCTGGAAGCCGGAAGACCCGTTGGCGATCCTGTTCTGTCTCCCTGTAATGTTTGTCTGATCTTGAATGGGATTGTGCTGAAAATTGTAATTTTCCTGAAGGAACTCTCCTGACGGAATAAATAAAGTACAATCTAATCTAATCTAATCTACTTTATGGGTTATAGGTAAACCTATGGATAACGGAGACATATATGTGCAGTTGTGCACTGAGCTCCAAAATCCGTAGATGTTATGTGACTGGGTGGAAATCGGGAGAAATTCGGGAGGATGCATTCTCCCCAATTTCTCCTGATTTCCACCGGGTTGCCCCGGGAGATTTTCGGGAGGGGCACTGAAATAGGGAGGTTCGGCAAGTATGCGTAAAGGTCTCACTGAGTATTTACTTGCCTTTCTGTGTTTTTTTCCTTCTTTTTCTGCATTTAAGTTAAAGGAGAACTGAATTTGGCCTATGGTTCACAATCATTAAGAATGCATGTTTTAATGCACAGTAACTTGTGAATAAAACGTAAATAAAAGTCTGCATCCAACGGAGCCACTGAGATCTATTTCGCCCATAAAACCTAATGAATAACCATTCAAAGACCACCAACAATACCCCATTTACATTTTGTGGTTTGGATATTAACCAAGTATTACTGATATTGTTATTATGAGCGCTAACACAGACAAACTAAATCAACGCCGTAATCATATGAATATGTTCAATTTCAACATGGGGCGTTTCCTCGCTTCCTTGCTACCTGGAGCATAAATAATGCATCTCACCTGGACAGAAAAAGTCTGAGGAGGTAATCCGACAAATTTGTACGCTTTGACAGCCATTTAGGACCCGGAAATGGTAAGAACGACAACAAATATTTGTATTACAAATATGATTTGGATAAGAAAGTCAGAGGCTTGATAAAATGTTGAAAATACAGATTATAACGGTAAACAAAAAATGTTTTAAAGTACTGTAGGAAAGGGATTCATATGGCCCCATTCCTAGGTGGATCTCGCGTGAGAGGAAGGTGGGGGGGTTAAAAGGTTGCCATGCAGTCTGCTGAAAATGATGGAAAGCACCACTCTACCAAGCTACTGATGTTGTGGTCAAATTTGGAATTGCCCCAAAACACACTTTAGGAAATTCAACACTCCACTGCGGCGGAAGTGGATAATACACCTGTGACAGTCTCTTGCTGTTGTGCGGGTTCTCAGGACCACCAAGAAAGTACATTGTGGCACAGGTCAGACTTTCTTTTATATTTTAATAATAAAAAGTCTCTAGGGGTTGCTTTTCAGCCTTGCCGAGTCCTGCTTCCTCTGCCGCTCCACCTTCTCAGTCGCTTGCGTCTTCGTCTTCCTGTGGCTCTCTCAGCATCCGCTTCCTTCTGGCTCCCTCTCTCTCCGTCTCTCTCCCCGGCGTTTACGGCCGCTGCCCTTTTATACAGTGCGAGAGGAGATATAAATTGTGCCCAGCTGGGCGACTCACACACCTGATGTTTGCGGGGTTGATTCTGGCACAGTCCACGCCTCCTCACCGCCATCTTGGGCCGGGCTCCGGCGTGCCCTGCCTCGCTGTCGGACTGCCGGCCCCGCCTCCTCGCCGCCATCTTGGGCTGGGCTCCGACGTGCCCTGCCTTGCTGTCGGACTGCTGGCCACGCTTCTCCACAACCCTCCCCCCCAGTTCGTCACGTTTCATGTGTCAGGCAAACTGCAACGAATGGAGCCCTATGAATCCCTTTCCTGCTGTGTATGTATTCCTCTTCTGCTCCACAGACTAAGACTCCATTCTTGTTTTTTTTTTTTTTTTTTTGAACCAGAGCACTTCTCATCATATGGAATTATTCATGTTTGAAAAATCAGAGAAGCTTTCATCAAAATGTCCCCTACCTTTCAGCTAGTTGACCTCTTTCAGGCAATGCTGTCTTGGCGAGAAGAGGTTAGCCCCTTCTTTCCTTTGAGAGGCATTCCCACCGCATGTGATGACCAGAAAAAAACACGGTGCCGTCCCTGAAGTGGCTTGCCACTGGCCTTAGTGACCTGAAGTGCGATGATTAATCTAGAGTTGGATCTGGGGCGAAAGATTACTGTAAAGCAGTTTCTATTAGCGACCATAAGGGGGCATCAAGCTCCTTTCTGTGTTGTGTAGGGTTTTTAAAGTACATAAGCAGTGGCTACCGCTTAGTAAAATATAAATAATCATAAACACACACACAAAAAAAATTACTTTTTCAAGCTTGTAGTTTACACAAAAGGCGGTTCTCAAGTAAATTAAGGGGACACTCAAGCCAGAGTCGGCTCGCTATCCCACCTTAAATGGCAGTTAATAATAACCACCTCCATTAGGCAAATACACTGCATTTCCAAGTACAGTATGATCTTAAGTAGCATTATCACTGGAGAATGAGACTAAATATGTTACACACGGAGGGCAAGTCAGGAGCAGGCATGCTATAAGCTTAGCTTGCTGCTATGCCAGCTTGAAAGAAAACCAAGAAATAAGTACTTTGTGAAGTTTAAATGTAAGTGTGTTACAGCAGAAAATAAGCAGTTCAATGTTTCTCCTAACGGCCAAGATACCTGTAGCGTGGTTATCGGGGTGGTCACCATGATGTCAGATGTATTTGCATAATTTTTAATATGGTTTTCTTTTAAAAGGTTCAAAAAATATATGCATACATTTCAAACAAATGTGTTATTATTCATTAGTATTAACATATATATTTTCAATCGTTTGCTGTATATTGAAATTATTCCATGGTCATATTTCAACGTTTTGTACAATGTACTTAATGTGTATTTTTTGAGATATTTTCAAGTAATTCCAGACTTTCAATGACTTTTTTTTTAACTAGCAACAAATGTAGCATCTTTTTCTGGTGTTTTTATGAAATATACTTGCGTTTAGAGAACCTCTTAACTTCTGTTCCTCGATGTCCCTAACCAAAGAGGCGAGCATGACGTCCCACTTGCTTCGCGCCGTTGCTCTCGTTGGACTTTCTCTTCTTGAAAGCCAACACCGTCCTCTTAATATTTGCACATTTTGTAGATGGTTGTTCGCAGGTTTATCTGTAATATGTAATAAAAATCACGTCCACATCACAGACAGGCTGACAACGCTCCAGATAATGGCATGCGTTTTGTTTAGATCCGGTGGTCGGTGATCAAAGACTTTTTTTCGTTGGTCAAGTTTTCGGTAGATCACATTTAAATAGTATGAAAATAATAGGCTATATATATAAAAATTCATACAGTTAAGCTCAGCTAATGTTAATGTTTTATGTTTTGTGTGTTTTGGATTCAATGTGATTTTTTTCCCATGTTTGCAAATACACCGTCTGTGCCTGAAATGTGATTGGTGGAGAATGAGGAATTGCGGTTAAGTGTGTCCGAGGAAGCACGGAAACACAAGACGAAATTGTTTTCACGGAAGGTAAAACCCCTTGGTACTGTGCCGTTTGTTACCATTAGATTGGTAATAAATATTAAAAGTAGGATCAGACTTTTTTTAATAATATATATATATATATATATATATATATATATATATATATCCATTCATTTTCTACCGCTTATTCCCTTTTGGGATCGCGGGGGGCGCTGGCGCCTATCTCAGCTACAATCGGGCGGAAGGCGGTGTACACCCTGGACAAGTCGCCAATATATATACTTATATATATATATATATATATATATATATGTATATATATATATATATATATATATATATATATTTATATATATATATATATATATATATATATATATATATATATATATATACATACCAACTATTCCTTCAAGGCGGAGGAACCAAGCTGGCAGGAAGTCAGCAGCTTCCTTAAGAAGGCAAGAGGAAAATCAGCCCCAGGGCCAAATGGCATCTCGTACAGTGTTTACAAGCATTGCGAAAGGCTCAGGAAACGACTCTGGAAGCTACTGACGGTGGCATGGAGGAAGAATTTCCTTGCTGATGAATGGCTGGTGGCTGAGGGATGCTTCATCCCTAAGGAAGAAAACTCTTCAGGGATTAAGCAATTCCGTACCATCTCCCTCCTCAATGTGGAAGCTAAGCTCTTCCTGGGGATTCTGGCAAAGAGGTTGACCACCTTCATGTTGGACAACGGTTACATGGACACTTCAGTTCAAAAAGGTGGCATTCCAGGGGTATCTGGCTGTCTCGAACACACCAGCGTAATCTCCAAGATCATCGAGGAATCAAAGAGGAACCACGGAGACCTAGCAGTCCTGTGGCTTGATCTAACAAATGCCTATGGAACGATACCCCACAAGTTAGTGGAGTTGACTTTAAATACCAACCACATACCAGAGCGATTCCAGAAACTCTTGCGGCAGTACTTTGACGGATTCAACATGCGATTCACCTGCGGAGAATTCACCACCAACTGGCAGAGACTAGAAGTGGGCATTGTCACTGGCTGCACAATTTCAGTGATTTTATTTTCTGCAACGATGAACCTTCTTGTCAAGTCGGCAAAAAAGTTATGTCGAGGCGCAGTCCTTGCAAGCGGAATCCAGATGCTACCCATTAGAGCGTTCATGGACGACCTTACCATCACAGCAAGATCAGTGCCAGAAGGAAGATGCATTTTGGAGGACCTGATTGAGCTTACTAATTGGGCAAGGATGGAGTTCAAACCGGCAAAGTCCAGAAGCCTAGTTCTGAAAAAAGGGCGTGTTCAGGAACGGTTTCCCTTCAAGATCAGGGAGAGCATCATCCCAACTGTCCAAGAGAAACCTGTGAAGTGCTTGGGGAAGTGGTACAGGGCAGACCTCAATGACCGACTGAGTGTGAAAGAAATGCTTAGCCAAGCAGAAACCTGGATGACATCGCTAGAAAAGAGCGGCCTCCCGGGCAAGTATAAGGCCTGGGGTTACCAATATGGGGTTCTCCCCCGTCTGCTCTGGCCACTCCTGGTTTATGATGTACCTGTATCCACAGTTGAGAGTCTGGAGAGGAAGTTGAACACCCATTGGACTGTACAGCACAGGAATCAAGCTACAGCTGCCAATAACATCAGTGGTGGAGGAGTACAAGGTGACAAAAACACGCCAGGTCATGATGCTACGAGACAGCAAAGACGAGCGAGTACGACAAGCAGGCATTGTCGTCAGGTCAGGCATAAAGTGGTCAGCCAGCAAAGCACTGAGGGAGGCGGAGGATCGACTGCATCACGCGGACATTGTGGGATCAGTAGCCCAGGGAAGACTTGGTCTGGGTTGCTCTTCCAGAACAAATTGGAACAAAGCTGACCCAAAGGAGCTGCGAGGCTTGGTGCAGAGGGAGGTCCGAAAGGCTGAGGAGGAAAGCCGGCATATCAAGGCAGTAACCATGAACAAACAATGCAGCTGGACTAGATGGGAGAGTGTAAAAGACAGATATCTAACCTGGAAGGACATCTGGAGCATGGAAGGCCACCGGATTAAGTTCCTGCTGTGTTCTACATATGATCTCCTGCCCACCCCATCAAACCTCCATACTTGGGGAATGGTAGAGAGTCCCAGCTGCACATTCTGCAGAAAGATAGCCAACCTGGAGCATGTCCTCTCCTCTTGTCACTCAAGTTTAGCAGATGGCAAGTTCCGGTGGCGTCATGACCAGATCCTTGCTCAGCTGGCAGAGGGTGTTGAGCAGGCCAGGAAGAGGACAAGGCAGCTCTCTAATGGGCCTCGCTTCATCCACTTCATCAGGGCAGGTGAAAGCGCAGCAGCAGGAGGGAGGAACAAAGGAATCCTGGCCACGGCAAGCGACTGGAAGATACGGGTCGACCTGAAGAAGCAGCTGAAATTCCCAGAGGAGATAGCCCACACTACCCTGAGACCTGATATTGCTCTGTGGTCTAAAGGAACCAAACAGGTGGTGCTTATCGAGCTCACAGTACCCTGGGAAGAGAGGATAGAGGAGGCGTATGAACGCAAACTCAAAAAATACCAAACCCTCATCCTCAAGAGCCAGCTAAATGGATGGAAGGCCTGGAACCTACCGGTGGAGGTGGGCTGTAGAGGCTTTGCGGGGCGGTCGCTCTGGAAAGCCCTCGGACTGCTGGGGATCGAGGGGCTGGCTAGGAAGTGGCTGGTAGCCAAGACCACTAAAAGGGCAGAAGAAGCATCACGCTGGATTTGGATACAAAGAAAGGTGTGGTGGCAGAGCCGACCTACTGACGTTCTAGGGACATAGATTTGGGTGGCATTCAGCAGGGGTAGAGCCAGGACACTGGCTCTGCCGTCGAGCCCCTCCGAAGCGTCATGGGCTTAATTTGACGAAACGTTAATGACGGGGGGTGCCCATTTGAGAACCTTCTGATACCAACCAACTGATGTCCAGTTAAGGTATGCGGTCAAGCTTAGTCTTGGCTCAGGGAGGAGGACGTCCCTGCCATGCAGAGTCCAGACGGTGCCTTGATGGAAAGAGAGATGAAGATGAAGAGAGCGAGGCCACAGGCTCACAGATGGTGCAGGGGCGAGTACCTGTAAAGGTGAGCCAGTTGCGATACCCTTATCGTATTTTGCATATATATATATGTATATATATATATATATATATATATATATATATATATATATATATATATATATATATATATATATATATATATAAATATATATATATATATATATATATATATATCTGTGATATGTATTGTTATCACAGGAGACTGCAAACTATATCGCAATATATATTTTAGGCCATATCCCCCATCTAGAGTAGATAGTATTTTTTGTTATTTTTGTTTAGTTATTGTGTAGGACAGGGGTAAGGAACCTATGGATCTTGAGCCAGATGTGGCTCTTTTGATGACTGCATCTGGCTCTCAGATTAATCTTAGCTGACGTTGCTTAACACGATAAGTAATTAATAACTCCGCTGGTAATCACAGTGTTAAAAATAACTTTCAAAATATAAAACATTCTCGTGCATTTGAATCCATCCATCCGTTTCTACTGCATCTGTTCAAGAAGTCAAAAGTATTTTATTTAAAATTGGTTAGCTTCAGCAAAACAATGTTAATAAAAAGAATAATAGATGAACGCATTTAGTTGTTGTAATCTGGGAAAGTCAAAATGAAAGAGGAGGCGTAGAATTCTCTTGTCATAGCGTGAGACGACACTGTACAAGAGTACAGGTCTACGGGTTTCTCCTCATTGAGCTAAATTGAATCCAGTCTCTGTTTAATTCCTTGCTTCCTGTCTGTTTAATAGATGTCATCACTGTTTGAACCTGCCAGTTGTATTCAGTGTTAAAACAATGATATGGCTCTCACGGAAATGCATTTTGAAATATTTGGCTTTAATGGCTCTCTCAGCCAAAAAGGTTCCCGACCCCTGGTGTAGGATGTTGTCTATTGCTAAGGAATAAGTTTACAGTAAATATTGTGTTGTTATGGTTGTGCTTTCAATAGCACTCACTATGAATACATTGAAACATCTAAAATTAATGCATGTGATCGGATTTGGTATTGCCCGATCTAACTCAGGGATAATTGTATTGGAACATCCGTAAGACAACAACATAACTTCATACAAATTAGAAAGAGGCTAGTTATTAAATCAAAGTGTGTGCACCTCATGCAAATTGTATCAGTTTATTTATAAACCGGGACACTGCACATCAATAAATGTTTTTGGGAACGATTTGACTTCCCCAAAAATGTTTTTGAGAGTAGTTTTATAAGGTGGCGTACCATATTTTATGTGTAGGATTCTTTTACCTTGTGAGGGTGGTTATTATTATTCATGTTGCAGCCCTCTACTGAGAGGACTGACTGTCTATAATTAACCTTACAGTCACCTCAGTCAAAAGTAGCTTTTAACTCGATGAACAGTGTTCTCTTAATGTTAGTGATGTGAGCCCATGAATAGTTTTGCATATACAGTATACACGCATCTCATCAAGCAGTCTCTTGTGATGCACACTCTTGTTGTCAAAATGTGGTTCAGTTTTCCTGCTACAGATGCAGTTCATAATTTACTTTGCATATATCCCCTGCTGTGCCTGCCTGTGGGTGGATGAAAAAGGTCAGAGAATGAATCAAAACATCTGTGCACACTCCACGTTCATATATCGTTCTAATCCATGCGATTAGTTGAGTTGAACCCTATATCGGGAATTCCTGGGAATCCAACTCTGATATTTTCTGTTATGCCGTTTCTTCAAAGAGTGTGGTATCGCTCATCTCCAGGTATCTCCATGCTATGATTTACCGTGAAAGAGCGACAGTCGCTTTATTCTACGCCCGACCAGATGCTGATGGCGACTCTTAAAATAGCACAGCATAGGAGCGCAGATCGAGATAAGACTTCCGCCCCATGATGCGGTGCATTATTATACCGCACAGGTGCTCTGTAATTCCACCTGCCACGGTTCTGGATTCCATTTATTATTACACCTTTTGGCTCCTCTGTTCTCCCCTGCTGAACTGAAGGATCTAAATCTTATTCATGTCTTTTCACATCCAATTAGCTAACGGAGGCACAATGTGCTTGACTGGGTCCTTTGATTCTGCCAACTCCACCGAGTTGACGGATTTGTCTCGAATCGCTACATCAAACAGACCTTACTTGGCTGGAAAATGACTGATCATTTCAATGCCTCGAGTGTGTGTGAGGGCCAAAAATATTGCAATAAAGGAACAAACAAACAGCACCACAATAGGCTGATTGGGTTTCATTATACCGTCGTTCGGGTCATATTCAAATAGGTCCAAAAACAGAGCATTCCTCCATGGGAAGGTCCGGGAACCACAAGCTAAAAATAGACCTTAGGCCACAATTTGGAGACCTCTTGAGATTATATTATATTAGGGAACCTATGGTTCTCGGGCAAGGTGTGGCTCATATGATGACTGCTTCTAGCTCTTAGATAAATCTTAGCTGACATTGCTTAACAGGATAAGTAATGAATAATTCATCCAACACCCTTGACGCGAATCCCTTAGGGGTGATGGATGGCTGGGCAGTGCCTGAAGAGCTGCACCCTGCCACCGTAGCCCCCCTACTCCGTCCCCTCTGTTGCAAGTCTGGAGTTGTATGTTGTGACACGTATATATGCTTTGTTCTGGAGTTTTTTTCCCATAGCTGTTCTGTGACCCTAAACACTGTCTGTTTGTCTAATCAAATCAATCAGTCAATCAACAAAGTTTTTTTGTACTTGGACAATAACAATACCTACCTACCTACCTACCTACCTAATGACGCTGGTAATCACAGTGTCAAAATATCCGTTTTCTACCGCTCCTGTTCAAGAAGTCACATTCATGGTAAGAAGTATTTGATTTATTATTGGTTAGCTTCAGAAAAACAATGTTAATAAAAAGAATAAGAGACCTACAATACTCTAAAAATGTTGGTCTTACTAAAAAAATACAGGCATTTAGTTGTATTTAGTGTTAAAAAATATGATATGGCTGTCACGGAAATACAATTTAAACATATTTGGCTTTCATGGCTCTCTCGGCCAAAAAGGTTCCCGACACCTGGATTAGAGATTAGTATTGAAAATCACTGATTAATATTAAGCTTTCAATCATCAATATTAATCAATATTATTTTTTAGGACGATTTGCCTCAAAGGTCTTCACAAACTCATGACATCCCCTGATGAAGTAAAAACTCAAAAAACTCAGATGGGAACATTTGAACATTTGTGGGTGCCTAATTTTTGTGACAACTTCAGACATGAGTGCGTATTTTTTATCAAAGCCACTGTCTCGAAACATGAGACTAGATCTTTCAAAGAATACATGTATGTTAGAATAATCATGTATACATATTATCACACAACTTTAGTATGCGTAAAGTCTGTTGCTATATTTATCAGCTATTGTGCTCAAGTTGCATTTTTTTCTATCTGTGCAAGGACAACATTTCTTGTCCGAGAGGTGGCCTTAGCTGCAGATGTTATCTTTGTTTTACGCCCGCTAACAGCCTAAGACTTCAAGGACCTCAACGAAGATAAGATGACAGCAGGCAGACGAAGCAGAAACAAGGAAATCACAAGGCCCAGCACATTCCTTTACATATTGTGCGTACTGGACCTGATTTGCATAATATATGTGCCCACTCCTTTTAGAGGCGACCTCAGTGATGTTGACAATGGAACTCCTGAATAAATAGAGGGACGCGGGAGCTGAACCTTAGAGCAGTGGTTTCTCAACCTTGTTTCAGTGATGTACCCCCTGTGAACATTTTTTTAATTCAAGTACCCCATAATCAGAGCAAAGCATTTTTGGTTAAAAAAAAGAGATCAGGAAGTAAAATACAGCACCATGTCATCAGTTTCTGATTTATTAAATTGTATAACAGTGCAAAATATTGCTGATTTGTAGAGGTCTTTCTTGAATTATTTGGAAAAAAAAGATGTAAAAATAACTAAAGACTTGTTGAAAAATAAACAAGTGATTCCATTATAAATAAAGATTTCTACGCATAGAAGTAGTCATCAACTTAAAGTGCCCTCTTTGGGGATTGTAATAGAGATCCATCTGGATTTATGAACATGAACTTACTTCTAAACATTTCTTCACAAAAAAAGAACTCGTTAACATCAATATTAATGGAACATGTCCACAAAAAATCTAGCTGTCAACACTGAATATTTCATTGTTGTATTTCTTTTCACAGTTTATTACATTCATATTTTGTTGAAGTATTATTCAATAAATATATTTATAAAGGATTTTTGAAATGTTGCTATTTTTAGAATATTTAAAAAAAAATGTCACGTACCCCTTGGCATACCTTCAAGTACCCCCAGGGATACGCGTACCCCCATTTAAAAACCACTACCTTAGAGCGTAGGGCGAGACTGTGACTAAGTGTGCAGCTCCATGCCTTCTCCTCATGAGCTAAATTAAACTCTGCATGATTCCTTGCTTCTTTTCTGTTAAATAGATGTCATCAGTATTACTGATGACATAAAAGAGGGGCAAAATAAGAGAGTTTTCCGGGGACACTCCGGTCACTTTTAAGATTTAAGATTGTAGCTTAATAAAACATTTTTAAGCATTGGAATAAAAAATGTTTGTATTTTCAATTACCACAAATACATTAATTGCAGTTAATGGTAAATGGGTTATAATTGTATAGTGCTTTTCTACCTTCAAGCTACTCAAAGCGCTTTGACATTATTTCCACATTCACCCATTCACACACACTGATGTTGGTAGCTCTCATGCAAGGCCCTAACCACAACCCATCAGTCGCAAGGGCGAGCCTTTCTTATCACCTTTTTACATCCCCTGTCTCCAACAGAAATTGAGGATGGGCATTGTTATCCTGAACTGAGGAGAGGACCAAAGATACAGAAACGGGTAATCATGGGACACTCGAGCAGGACAAGTAGTTTTATGGAAGAAACCACACACAGAAGACAAAACCATTTGTATTCCTAGAGTGCCTCAGGTTTAAGTCAAGCCATGCACAGAGCAGGAAAGTAATGCCTCCTTCACTGCTATTTGCCCATTCAGCTGTTTTTACGTCTGGACAATCACAGCAGATGATTAAAAAGCTCGGATTTGTGTGTGTGAGTGCAAATATTTTTTTTCTCGAGTGGACCACAGCAGGGCTGATACTTCTTTTTGATGTGCACATTGTTACTATCTAAGGGAAAGGCGCTGAACAATTCAAATACACATAATTAGAATTTAAAATGTGATTAAAGCCATGCGAGTCGCAAAGCTGTAAATTAGAATTCACTAACTCCCCACCCATCATTATGTATATGTTTAGGTAAAAAAATAAATACAAAAAAATGGCAGTGTGTGGGCAGAACTATGCATAATGAGCAAAAATAGTCGACATTTACACACAGAGTATTACTCTTCTGTGAATGTCTGATAATATATACCCTCGTGTGTATGCTCGGTAGGCAGTGTCAGGTTTCAGGCACTTACCTCCTTGAATTATACCAATACGAGTTGAATGTAGCCTTTATTATACTTTCAAAATTAGGTCATTGTGTAATGCAGGCCTGGGCAATTATTTTGACTCGGGGGCCACATTTAGAGAAAAAAAAAATGTGTCTGGGGGCTGGTATATTTATCTATCTATATGTATATATAAATATAAATACACACCACACACACATATACGCTGTGACAATCTGCTGTAGAAGATGTTTGTGTTGGGGTCCTATTTTTAGGAGCACCAATACAAAAGCTCACAATAATGTCTGGTTGAATGCTAAAAACAGACCGCCTTAGGAAACGGAATGGAATTTTACATGTTCTACTGAATGAGACACCCAGAATATACATGGATATAAAGAATGTGTCATGTCTCTGTGATCATGTACTGTTTCGTTATGTTTAGTTTTGTTTTTGATTCCATTAGTTCCTGTTTTTGCACAGCCTGGTTTGTTTTGTCACCATGACTACCAAATAGTTTTCACATGTCATGTCACGCACCTGGTTCATTTGGACTTGTGCACCTGTTAATCACCACAGCATCATTAAAGCCTGTAGTTGCCAGGCACTCAGCCTGGCGACATCACCCTCTACCACCTTCTTACTCGCCCTTGACACACCCTTGTTATCGATGCTGATGATCCATGTTCCTTTCTCGTTCCAAGTACGTTTTTCGTTATTCATGCCATAGTGCAAGTTTTTGTTTTCATAGCCAAGTTTTGAACCTCCTCTGTGAGCGCCTTTTGTTTTTTCCTGTTTATAGTAAAATTACCTGCAGACCTGTTTAATGCACCGACAATTGATTAAGCGGTGCCAAGCACCCACGTGGGATTGATGGCAAATTATTTCTCACTACCAAGCAAAAACTGCACATGCTCAAAAAAGTAGCGTCAGATTTATCGCCCGTCCGAGCACCGACTGGCAGTGCTGTGCAGGTCCCATAGACCACCAAATAGGGACATTACTGCGAGCAGGTTTGACTTGCTTTATTTTTCATCAAAACCTTGTTTGCAGTCGGGTCGCTTTTCCGCTGCGCCTCCCTCTACCGCTCGCTCCGCCGTCTGCTTTTCAGCAGCACGGACTTTAGTCTGCCTCTTGCTCTCCGTCTCCGTCTTTCTTGCTGTATGGGTTGCTGTTGCTCTCGCGCCGCACTTCCCGCGTTCTCTCGTCCTTCTCCCCTTTTATACAGCGAGAGGAGATTCATTAATCGTGTACAGGTGCGCGATCCACGCACCTGATCTCGATTGTGGCTTCGCTCCCGGTGCGCCCCGCCTCGCCGCTCGCTCGCCATCCCCTCCTCCTCGCCGCCATCTTGGGCCGGGCTCCGGCGTGCCCTGCCTTTCTGTCGGACTGCCGGCTCCGCCTCTCCACAGTCGCCTATGTGCGGCCTCCATAGCTTACCGAAGTCGTACTGAAAACATTCTGACAGATTTTTGCGTGCTGTGTGTAATGTCCTATATTCTCAATGGAATACTTAAAATGTTGGTGTTGTTTACTGGCGTATCTCTTATGTGTGACAGCCATCTACTGGTCACACTTATCATTGCAACACCATGTACCAAATATAATAGCTTCGAGGTGGGTAAGCACAACCAGAATTATGCCGTACATTAGGCGCACCGGGTTATAAGGCGCACTGTCCATTTTTCAGAAAATTAAAGGATTTTATGTGGGCCTTATAGGCCGGAAGATACGATACTGCTTAAGAAAAAGTTGAATACAGATTTTTTTTAGGCACATAAATATCACAACTCAGATGTACAGATTGTTTTTAGACACGCACAACTTTCAACAAAGACACACAAATTAGAACACAGACACGCAATTTAAATTTTCCTGAGGGAACTCTTCTGAAGGAATCAATAATGTACTATCCATGTACTATCTATCTATCTATCTATCTATCTATCTATCTATCTATCTATCTATCTATCTATCTATCTATCTATCTATCTATCTATCTATCTATCCATCTATCTATCTCTCTCTCTCTCTATCTATCTATCTATCTATCTATCTATCTATCTAGACCTCCTTTTTAGACCAGTTGATCTGCCGCTTCTTTTCTTTTTCTCCTCTGTCCCCCCCTCCCTTGTGGAGGGGGTCCGGTCCGATGACCATGGATGAAGTACTGGCTGTCCAGAGTCGGGACCCAGGATGGACCACTCGTCTGTGTATCGACTAGGGACATCTCTACGTTACTGATCCGACTCCGCTTGGGATGGTTTCCTGTGGACGGGACTCTCGCTGCTATCTTGGATCCGCTTTGAACTGAACTCTCACGGCTGTGTTGGAACCACTATGGATTGAACTTTCACAGTATCATGTTAGACCCACTCGACATCCATTGCTTTCGGTCCCCTAGAGGGGGGTCCTCTCCAAGGTTCTCATAGTCATCATTGTCACTGGCGTCCCACTGGGTGTGAGTTTTCCTTGCCCTCATGTGGGTTCTTCCGAGGATGTTGTAGTCGTAGCGGTTTGTACAGTCCTTTGAGACATTTGTGATTTAGGGCTATATAAATAAATATCGATTGATTGATTGATCAATCTATCTATCTATCTATCTATCTATCTATCTATCTATCTACACTGATTACCAGTACACTTTTGCAAATTGTTTTGCTACAATAATACAATCATACTTCTGCCTTTTAAAAGGAGTGATACAACACAATTGCATTATGGCGTAAATAAAAAAAAGCACACAGTAAACTCCAACCCCTCAAAGCAGCACTTCAAAGGACCGCAACCATTCCACGTCATTAGATACTATATTCACACGTCTATTTCGCACTTAATCGCCTAGCAACGGCAACGCTACTTAGCCTTTTAGAGAGTGTCAACAGGATTTCATGCCTGGTCACCCCCAGCAAAGCCTCAAACCACACAGAAGTACATCAGTCACTGATTTTTTAAAGTCTGTTTTTCCTCCCTTGGCCTTGACATCCGAGACAGCCAAGGATAAAGGACTCTCTTTTGTGCAAAGGCACTGATGCCAAATGTATTTTTCCAACAGCGAGGTGGCCTTTACCTCGGAGATAGTAAGATTATTTTCTGTGCTTTTTGGAATTTAGGGTGACCATTCTAATCCTAATCCCAGTGAGATGAGAGGCACGTTGGGGATGCCTTCTATTGCCAAACCTGCAGCTTTTATTTTTGAAGGTTGGCTATCTTTGACTCAACAGTTAGATCTGAAGCTCAAGTGTTTCGTGACTTTGAAGCATTTCCATTCCTCCAAAATGATGGCAGCCTTTATGACATCGATATGCCATCACTCTGAGACATTGTTGTAGAGATGTCCGATAGTTGATATCATCGGCTGATAAATGCTTTAAAATGGGATATCGGAAATTATCGGTATCGGTTTCAAAAAGTAAAATTAATGACTTTTTAAAACGCCGTTGTACGGAGCAGTGCATATCCGGTTAAACACGGATATAAACCCAGTAAGCAGCCTCTCCCCTCTCCCCACACACAAGACAGGAGGTGACGACTGTAGCATGAGTGGCTTACTGGCGACGCTTGATGACCTCATCAAACTGCCGCGAGCGTAGCATAACGACAACAAGAGTGTGTTGTTGCCGGTGCTGTAGCCGTGGCTAACAAGCCAGCTCGCTCGGTGGCTGACTAACTGTGGTGAGTTGTTTGTCCATTGCTTATTTTCTGTACTCTTTGGCACACCATATTTACTCTGTCTCTCATCCACAGTATGAAGCGCAGCTGGTGCAAAGCAGGAGCAAACACCTGAAATTGATTAGTGGGGTCTATTTAACCTGGGTGCTGACGCCATGCGAGCGCCGGAACTTTGTGTCTCACCACCGTATTGCTCGCATGCGTACGCTCCTTCGGCTCACTTGCAAACCTTTGTTTGACTCGTGCTCCTCGCCAGGTTTGATTGTATCTCTAGCCTTGTATAGCTCTTTTAGTTTGTTGTTGTTAATTTTTTCTAGAAGTGTTTTTTTCCCCTAGCCTCGTCTCGCGTTTTATGTTTATACTTAGCACTTTTGGTTTACTTTTTCCATATAGTATTTTCCTGGCTTTGTCCAGCGCTTTTGGTTGGTGTTTTGGTAGCAACTATTTCAGTTCGTTCATGGTGTGTTTTGTGCTCCACCATCGCCTTGTGTTATAAAGATATATTTGGCAACCTTACGTCCAAATAAAGATGAACTTTGTTTGCTACCATCTACGTCTCTGCATCCCTGGGATCCACGCACTTCTACACCTAACACTAACGACACCATGTCTATGGTTTGGGATTATTTTAAAGTGGGTCTGACGGATAAAAAACTAGCAATTTGCAATGACTGCAGAAAGTTGGTTATGCAAGGAGGAACCAAGACGTCTTCCTTTAAAACGAGCAATTAGACCTCCCGCCTCTTCAAGAATCATAAGGAGATACACGATGAATACAAGCGTAAAATGAATAAAAAGCAAACAGCGAAAAAAAGATAGTACAACACAGTTGTCGCTTAAAGAAAAACAAAAATACAACAAAAACCACCCCGGGGCAAAAGCCCACGTTGTGGTCAGGGGGGTATGGCAAAAGTTACAGTGGAGTTTGGCTCGGCTAGTCTAACCTACATGGTGCACACTTTGCAGCTTGCAGTGAACGGAGATGCCCTGTCTCAACGCAGCATTTCAGAAGCTCTGACTGACTGGTAGGCCACTTCAAGCACTCACCACTAGCTTGCAGCACATTTGTGTTACTCATACAAATACGTTAGAGCAGGGCAGATTATAATTTCCTGTTATACAGTATGCCAGACAGTCTTGAACTAAATGAGGACAATGTTATTGTTTACTTTATTACTCTAGTATACTCTGGACCGAAGCTGTGTACCTTCATTGTTTTTGTAGCTGTTGTTTTGAGGCATGTTTGAAAAAAATAAAGAATATTGCACTTTCTTAGACTTGGAAGTAGACTTAGACTTTGTGAAAGTCAAAGTATAGTATTTCCCATAGTTGTAGTGGGTATCAGGATTATCTCAGAGAGAGCATTTCCCAAATTCCAAGCTGCTGTTTTGAGACATGTTTAAAAAAAAATAATGCATTTTTGTGACTTAAATAATAAATATGGCAGTGCCATGTTTGCACTTTTTTCCATAATTTGAGTTAAAGCTGTTCTCTTATTTTGGAAAACCTTGTTACATTGTTTAATAAATCCAGCAGGGCATTACTACAAAATTAGGCATAATAATGTGTTAATTCCACGATCGTATATATCGGTATCGGTTGATATCGGAATCGGTAATTAAGAGTTGGACAATATCAGACTATTGGATATCGGCAAAAAAGCCATCATCGGACATCTCTTCATTGTTGCTATTCAAATGTTGGATCACCACCTACAAGTTATTAAAAATATACATTTTAGCTTTCTTTTTGAATGGTTGAAGACAACTCACCGAATTGACATTATTTGGGTCACAAACTCATCACACCAAATGTTTTTTTTTTTAATTGTCTGACTGTAGACGCTGTAGGGTTGTCACAATTCTCTACACTTGTTTGATACCACAATAAAATATAAAGTGAGCCAATGTACTTTAAAATTCCCTCGTTTAATTAAAACAGTTTCAACGGTGTTAGGTATTTAAGTATTTTACGGGTATATTTGTACTCGTGATTTTATCCTTTTGGCTAAAACCCAAAGTTCATGACCATAAGTGAGGATGGGAATGTAGATCGACCAGTAAATTGAGAGCTTTGCCTTCCGGCTCAGCTCCTTCTTTACCATGATGGATCGATACAGATCCTTGGCTACAGAAGGTAGTAAGTAAATAAAATAAACAAAAAACAGTCAGGTTCATATCGCATTGTAGCGAGAGTTGTGCTCCCAAGATGCAAAAGAAAAGGCAGGAAGCAACGTGCAGGTAAGACGCTTTTTTTGATCCTTCTTGAGAAAGACAAAAATACATGTAGTTGCGCCACTGAGAAGCGCACATGAAGCATAGTAAATATAAGGCTTATAGCATACCATGAACAACATAAATAGTAGAAAAGAATACAAAAAAAACGCTAACTGTGACATAAGGCGAACAAGAATCCCGCAAGGACTGGCAGGGTGAGACTGACATAAAGGGGCATGATTAGTGGTGGCAGCAGGTGGGGACACAAATCAACAAACAAGAGTCTGCTGTGGTTACCTAGGACTCTGGCAACAAGAAATCTAAACAAAGGAAAGAAAGGATCGCTACGAACGGAACTAAACACTAAACATAGGAGAACAACAACAACAAAAGCACACAAAGCAATGTCCTATACCCTCCCAATCTCAAAACAAACAATACTGTGCTTATAAATATGATCACAAATAACAATATTTAAATATTTTACATTCTAAAAAGAAGAGTATTGGCTTGGAGCCTTCAGTACTGTATGTAAAAATACAATAAACAAAATTTGTTGTTAATATTCTTGCGAAATACTTGTAGTGTGACGTTATCATGTAATTTGTAATCAAAAAGGCTAGAACATATATCCATCCATCCATTTTCTACCGCTTATTCCCTTTGGGGTCGTGGGGGGCGCTGGCGCCTATCTCAGCTACAATCGGGCGGAAGGCGGGGTACACCCTGGACAAGTCACCACCTCATCACAGGGCCAACACAGATAGACAGACAACATTCACACTCACATTCACACACTAGGGCCAATTTAGTGTTGCCAATCAACCTATCCCCAGGTGCATGTTTTTTTTTTTGGAAGTGGGAGGAAGCCGGAGTACCCGGAGGGAACCCACGCATTCACGGGGAGAACATGCAAACTCCACACAGAAAGATCCCGAGCCTGGATTTGAACCCAGGACTGCAGGAACTTCGTATTGTGAGGCAGACGCACTAACCCCTCTGCCACCGTGAAGCCCCTAGAACATATATTCAAGGGCAAATCTTTGCGTTTTTTATGTTATTAGTATGGCCTTGTCTAATTCCGTTATGGCTTTTTGCTCTTTTTCAAAACGTTTTTTTTGTTTTTTTGGGGTTTATTTTATTTTTACAACGTGTCACGGGCCCGTTACGAAAAACGAGTTTAACACTTTGTCTTCCTGGTCAAACAAGTCAACCGGTGGTGTTCAATGTATTGCCAAACCATTGAAGACCTGTCGGGTTGCACAACTCTGCAGATTTTCTGCACACTGTGGTAATGCACACTCTCTGGGCTTGTGGTGGTGGATCTCGGGTCTCACTCGCCCAATACATTCGTGACCACTTTCATCTAATTACCAAATAAATGCATGATACATCTCTATTTAATTTTTTCAAATGTACTTCCACTCGTTACATATAACCACTACGTCATTAAGGTGCATCACAGACCATTTCTACACTGCCACACTACCATTACTGTATAATTTATTTATGAGCGAGGGCAAACAGGAAGTGCTTCCACGAATAAGTTGATATATACATAGAAACACTGGTTCAGTTCTCAAATGGCGATAATTGATGTTTGTGTAGGTAATAATGTTGTTCAGTATTTGGTACTTACAAAACTCAGAAAAGTATTTGTTGCGTGTTGGTATCGACTTGGTATCAAAGCAATGACACTTTTGACAACACTATCAAAAAAGATACAACACAACACCAGAATAACAATCTGCCTTTAAATTTTTTGTGCCCACCTTGCCATTCATAGTTATAGTATAGTTTACCATTTTACCTCAGTTTTTGCATGTCTCACTGTTATGGTATTGTAGAGGGGGTGACGACAGCAGACTGACACCAGAGGGCGGTAAAGTACAATTTATTATATATATAGTCAATGTATATATAATAATACCAAACAATATTACTAAACAAACTAAGGAAATGGAGTGTGACAAAAACTCAAGAGTGTATATGGTGCAAGACTATGTGAAGTATTTTAGCTGTTAAGTGTTACCGTAAATATTTGAATAAGGAAGCAGACAAAAACCAAAGAGGGCAAGGCAAAAGGAGTCCAAGATTCGCGAGGGGTCCGTCGGGCAGAGAGAGTTGTCAGAGTCCGGGGGCGAGCGAGGAGTCCGGAAACGAGGGAGGGAGTCCAAATCCAGGGCAACGGAAGGGAAAACAGTTATCCAATTTGCGCCAATCCTTGGGTCCACTGGTCCTTTGAGCTTGCCCTCATCAGTACCAGGTGAGCAGATTGGTAATAGAGTGCAGGCTTGCCGGTGCGTGGGCGTGCCGCGCTCAGCGTGAGCCGGGGCGTGTCTGAGCGCGCTGTCCGCAAATCCTACGGGTGGATCAGCAGAGGAGGGAAACGCAGACTGCACTTGCGCCGCAACACTCACTTTTCGTATGATTTTGTTTACAACAAAAACGTGCGTCAAAATCTCAAGCTTTTCATACACTGTCCTGGTTATTGTATGGCCAAACATTGCACACAATTAACTTGTCTGTTTTCAAGCATATTCCGCAGAATCAAATATCCCAAAAACTCTCACAAGCTGGTGGTGACTCAGTCTTTGTGCTTTTTTTCAACCATGGGGCCATATAAATTTTCAACTGATAGCCCTTTGATAAAAAGGTGATCAACACTATTAAACTAAAATGAATAATTCCCAGCAAAACCAGAAGGTCCATCTCACAAAAGTATGAGTAAATGTGTCAAAGCGTGGACTGTGAGGTTTGTTTTAAAGGAAGGCAAAGGAAAGTTGGAGTTGATATGGCGTGAAGGTAAAGACATCATTTATTTTAACACTAACAAAATGAACAAACAAAAGGAGCGCACAAGGCAGAAGAACAAACCTGGTTTTGAAAACAATAAACTCGTACTTGGGCTAAAGCTATGGACATAAAAACAAAAACACTTACTGAGACATAAAAAATAGACAAAACTCAGTTGGCATGGAATTATGGTAACATGGGTAGCAGAAGTCATCAGAGGTAAACAGGGGTAACAGAGTTAATGTCGCCAGGCCGACCAACAGAAAAAGACAGGCTTAATTAACAGTGACATGATTACACTTGGAGAAGGCATTCGACCGTGTCCCTCGGGAAGTCCTGTGGGGAGTGCTCAGAGAGTATGGAGTATCGGACTGTCCTTTTGTGGCGGTCCGCTCCCTGTACGATCAGTGCCAGAGCTTGGTCCGCATTGCCGGCAGTAAGTCGAACACATTTTCAGTGAGGGTTGGACTCCGCCAAGGCTGTCCTTTGTCACCGATTCTGTTCATAACTTTTATGGACAGAATTTCTAGGCGCAGTCAAGACGTTGAGGGGTTCCGGTTTGGTGACCGCAGGATTAGGTCTCTGCTTTTTGCAGATGATGTGGTCCTGATGGCTTCATCTGGCCGGGATCTTCAGCCCTCACTGGATCGGTTCGCAGCCGAGTGTGAAACGACCGGAATGAGAATCAGCACCTCCAAGTCCGAGTCCATGGTTCTCGCCCGGAAAAGGGTGGAATGCCATCTCCGGGTTGGGGAGGAGACCCTGCCCCAAGTGGAGGAGTTCAAGTACCTAGGAGTTTTGTTCACGAGTGAGGGAAGAGTGGATCGTGAGATCGACAGGCGGATCGGTGTGGCGTCTTCAGAAAAGCGGACGTTGTACCGATCCGTTGTGGTGAAGAAGGAGCTGAGCCGGAAGGCAAAGCTCTCAATTTACCGGTCGATCTACGTTCCCATCCTCACCTGCGGTCATGAGCTTTGGGTCATGACCGAAAAGATAAGATCACGGGTACAAGCGGCCGAAATGAATTTCCTCAGCCATGTGGCGGGGCTCTCCCTTAGAGATAGGGTGAGAAGCTCTGTCATCCGGGAGGGACTCTAAGTAAAGCCGCTGCTCCTTCACATCGAGAGGAGCCAGATGAGGTGGTTCGGGCATCTGGTCAGGA
>NC_084632.1:17099177-17396677 GCF_033978795.1 Nerophis ophidion | reverse complement strand
GATTCAGAATCGATTCTCATTTAAAAAAAAAATCAATTTCTTTTTTTTTTTAAATCAATCCAACAAAACAATACACAGCAATACCATAACAATGCAATCCAATTCCAAAACCGAACCTGACCCAGCGACACTCAGCAATAAACAGAGCAATTGAAAGGAGTCACCAACACGACACAGAACAAACCAAAAGTAGTGAAACAAAAATGAATATTATCAACAACAGTATCAATATTAGTTATAATTTCAGCATAGCAGTGATTAAAAATCCCTCATTGACATTATCATTTCACATGTATAAAAAAAAAAAAAAAAAAGAACAATATAGTCCCAGTGGCTTACACTTGCATCGCATCTCATAAGCTTGACAACACACTGTGTCCAATGTTTTCACAAAGATGAAATAAGTCGTATTTTTGGTTTGTTTTATAGTCAAAACAAATTTACATTATTGCAATCAGTTGATAAAACATTCTCCTTTACAATTATAAAAGCTTTTGAAAAAAAAAAATCTACTACTCTGCTAGCATGTCAGCAGACTGGGGTAGATCCTGCTGAAATCCTATGTATTGAATGAATACAGAATCGTTTTGAATCGCAAATATACCGTTTTTGAATCGAGAATCACGTTGAAACGAAAAAATCGATATATAATCGAATCGCGACCCCAAAAATCGATATTGAATTGAATCAGGGGACACCCAAAGATTCGCAGCCCAGTAGGGCGATTCAATTATATATCGATTTTTTTCAATTCAACGTGATTCTAGATTCAAAAACGGTATTTTTGCGATTCGAAACGATTCTATTTTAATTAGCTACTATGGTAATCTAATTAGTTACTAAAGTCATCTAATTAATTACTATGGTCATCTACGTCACAGCAGCTCAGGCGAGGCACCAAGCAGTGTTGGGCAGGAAGCGTTTCCACAGACGCGGACGGAGATTTTCACAACAAAGCTCTAAAGCTTGGTGACATATCAGATACATCAGATTGTAGGTGGGTTTATTTTGTACCCTTTGCCTTCATATGTCACTGTTTGTTGAATTTTTGTTGCGTTTTACTTGATTGCAAAATGTGTCGATCGAAAGGGGGTTGAACGTTCATATTTTGTCAATATCCAGTGTTTTATCCTCCATAGACAAATTTAAAATTCCATATTACGTTTTTTAAGGCGGTCTGGTCATAACGTTTTTAGCATTCAATCAGACATTATTGTGAGGTTTTGTATTAGCTTTCATAAAAATAGATATATTGCCCCCCCAGATACATTTGTTTCTCTAAATGTGGCCCCCGAGTCAAAATAACGGGCCAGGCCTGCCATAAAGGGTCTCAGTCATTAACATGTTAAGAATAGGTCAAATTATTATTTAAATTTTTTGCTTCAGGTTGATATAAAGTTTAAAACAATTATTTGCAACGATTCTTAAAGGGGAACATTATCACAATTTCTGAAGGGTTAAAACCAATAAAAATCAGTTCCCAGTGGCTTATTTTATCTTTCGAAGTTTTTCTCCAAATTTTACCCATCACGCAATATCCCGAAAAACGGCTTCAAAGTGCCTGATTTAATCGTCGTTATATCCACCCGTCCATTATCCTGTGACGTCACAGCGTGACCACACAGAAACAAACATGGCGGATAGCACATAAAGGTATAGCGATATTAGCTCGGATTCAGACTCGGATTTCAGCGCAGTAAGCGATTCAACAGATTACGCATGTATTGAAACGGATGGTTGGAGTGTGGTGGCAGGTACCGAAAACGAAATTAAAGAAGAAACAGAAGCTTTTGAGCCATATCTCGACAGACAGTCGCACGGGAGGAAGCGCGGACGAATTCGGCAATCGCCTTCTAACCAACGATTGGTATGTGTTTGTTTGGGATTAAATGTGGGTGGAGGGAAAGGCTGGATGCAAATATAGCTACAAATGAGGCATAATGATGCAATATGTACATACAGCTAGCATAAATAGCATGTTAGCATCGATTAGCTGGTAGTCATGTCGTGACCAAATATGTCTGATTAGCACACGAGTCAATAACATCAACAAAACTCACCTTTGTGATTTCTTTGACTTTATCGTTGGTAATGCATCTGCTTTGAGTGTCGCAAGATATTCCACACATTCTTGCCATCTCTGTCGTAGCATAGCTGTCGTCGGTAAAGTGTGCAAAACAAACAAGGGACTTTCGCATCTTTTGGCCACTGTTGCAACTTGAATCCGTCTCTGTTTGTGTTGTTACACCCTCCGACAACACACCGACGAGGCATGATGTCTCCAAGGTACCGGAAAACAGTCGAAAAAAACGGAAAATAACAGAACTGATTTGACTTAGTGAGTGTAATGTGTTTGAGAAAATGGCAGATTGCTTCCTCTTGTGACGTTACGGGTGAAAGGTCATTGCTCCGACAGCGAACAATTGGAAGGCGTTTAAAGCGCCAAATTCACCCTTTTAGAGTTCGGAAATCGGTTAAACAAACATATGGTCTTTTTTCTGCAACATCAAGGTATATATTGACGCTTACATAGGTCTGGTGATAATGTTCCCCTTTAATTGACTGAAAAAATCAATAAAAAAAAAAAACGTTTTTGGATTCTTCATTTTAAATTCATCCTGTCCAGCCACTCAGGCAAATCGTATAGTTGCCGGAGATGCCCATATTTGCTGTACAGATTTACTTTAAAAATAGAAATGTTTGATATTTCTCAATAGCTTATTTGTATTTGACTTTATCAAAAATGGGTAGAATTTTTAAAAAAATAAACAAAACCAAGTTTCTTTTAAGTAATGTAGACATTTATCAGAGCTGTTTATCTATTGTATGGAGGAATGTATTTTTTTTTATTTTATAGAAGAAGCACCGAATGTTATTAAAAAAACTATTGATTTGGAATCGAGAATCGCTTTGAATTGAGAATCGTCCAAAACATTCTGTAACTGCAATTCTTTTTTTTCCTTCATTTTGTATTTACCTACACTATATTACATTACTTTTTCCCCAGATAGTTTTGTTCGACACTCAGGTTTAGACAGAGCGAGATTTAAAGGCCTACTGAAATGAGATTTTCTTATTCAAACGGGGATAGTTGGTCCATTCTATATGTCATACTTGATCATTTCACGATATTGACATATTTTTGCTGAAAGGATTTAGTAGAGAACATCGACGATAAAGTTTGCAACTTTTGGTCGCTAATAAAAAAGCCTTGCCTTTAGCGGAAGTAGCAGACGATGTTCACGTGACATCACCGGTGTGAGGGCTCCTCACATCCCCACATTGTTTATAATGTGAGCCTCCATCAGCAAGAGCTATTCTGACCGAGAAAGCGACAATTTCCTCATTAATTTGAGCGAGGACGAAAGATTTGTGGATAAGGAAAATTAGAGTGAAGCACAAAAAAAAAAAAAAAAAAAAAAAAGCGACGGCTCCAGGCGGCGGCAGTAGTAGCGTTTCAGATGTAATTAGACACATTTACTAGGATAATTTCGGAAGATCCCTGATCTGCTTATTGTTTTAATAGTGTTTTAGTGAGATTGTAAAGTCATACCTGAAAGTCGGATGGTTGCGGTGAACGCCAGTGTCTCTCAGAGAAGCCGATGGAGGAGCCAAGATCACAGCTGCCTTTTTGAGCTGCAGCAGGAAGTCCCATAATCCACTGAAGTCTCCGGTAAGAGCCGACTTAATGTCACAATTTTCCCTTCCAAAAACTTGCTGGTTGACGTAGAAAACATGTTCGCTTGACCGCTCTGTGTTAAAGCTTCACAACAAACAAAGAAACACCGACTGTGTCTCGATTGCTAAAGGCAGCTGCAATCCACCGCTTTCCACCAACAGCATTATTCCTTATAGTCTCCATTATTAATTGATCAAATTGCAAAAGATTCAGCAACACAGATGTCCAAATTACTGTGTAATTATGCGATGAAAAGAGACGACTTTTAGCCGTGTGTGGTGCTGGGCTAATATGTCCCCTCCAACCAATAACGTCATCATACGCGTCATCATTCCGCAACGTTTTCAACAAGAAACTCCGTGGGAAATTTAAAATTGCAATTTAGGAAACTAAAAAGGCCGTATTGGCATGTGTTGCAATGTTAATATTTCATCATTGATATATAAACTATCAGACTGCGTGGTCGGTAGTTGTGGGTTTCAGTAGGCCTTTAAAGGAGAGAGAATGTCAATACATGCTCCATGTGCCTTTGCCTCGTCAAGAAACTCAGCGCGAGCTACAAAGAAAGTGAGGAAACTCGGGAAGTGGATGGGAGAGACGGTTTATCGAAGGTATGGAAGCCATTAAATCCCAGTGTTGAGTGGTAAGGCTGACTCATTGATTTCATGGAAAGGGCTATTCTGTAGAAGACTGACCTGACTGGTGAACAAAGTTAACAAGATCAAAGCTTGAGTCTGGCCGCCTTGCACAGCAGACCTCATTAAATCTCAGGGGACAAAGAAAAGGCTCAGAAGGCTACGGGAACCAGAGAACCGTGTTACTATACATAGTCTGAGGCCAGAAAGTGGTGAAAAGTGGAAGCAGTCATCATTGCTCCTGGGCTGCAGCTGACTTCACACAAAAACAAACAAAACACATGTGAATAAAACATCTGTAGGATAAAAAAAAAAAGAAATAAATAGATTGTCTTGGCTTTGTTTAGTGAAACAACATTTAAGCCAGGGGTCGGGAACCTGAGAGAGCTATGATAGTCAAATATTTCAAAATTAATTTCCGTGAGAGCCATGTAATATCTTTTTTAACTCTGAATACAACTAAATGCGTGCATTTCTCAATAAGACCAACATTTTTGGAGTATTCTTTTTAATAACATTGTTATTCTGAAGCTAACCAATAATAAATAAAATACTTCTTACCATTAATGTGACTTCTTGAACAGGTGCGGTTGATTAAAACGCATGAGAATGTTTTATATTTTAAACATTATTTTTAACACAGTGATTACCAGCGGAATGTTTCGTTACTTATCGTGTTAAGCAATGTCAGCTAAGAGTTATCTGAGAGCCGGATGCAGTCATCAAATGAGCCCCATCTGGCTCGAGAGATAAGTTAAGTTAAGTCAAAGTACCAATGGTTGTCACACACACACTAGATGTGGAGAAATGTGTCCTCTCCATTTGACCCATCCCCTTGTTCCCCCCCCTGGGAGGTGAGGGGAGCAGTGAGCAGCAGCGATGGCTGCGCCCGGGAATCATTTTGGTGATTTAACCCCCAATTCCAACCCTTGATGCTGAGTACCGAGCAGGGAGTTATTGGGTCCCATTTTTTATAGTCTTTGGTATGACTCGGCCAGGGTTTGAACTCACAACCTACTGATCTCAGGGCGGACACTTCAACCACTTTGCTACTGAGTTGGTAGAGCCATAGGTTCCCTAACCCTGACTTAAGCAGTCCAGTCGTCCCTCGTTTACCAAGGCCAATTAGTTCCAATTATTAATGACTAGAATATTTGTAGTTAGAGTACGGGTGACAAACTCATTTTAGATCGGGGGCCACTTTGAGAAAAATCTACTACCCAGTGGGCCGAACTGGAAAAATCACGGCACGATAACTTTAAAAAAAATGTCAGCATCAGATTGTTTTTTTTGTTTAAAAATAAAACAAGCACATTCTAAAAATTTACAAATCATAATGTTGTTTTATTTTACACTTACATGTTGTGGTTGATAGCATTATATCTTTATTTGTCGTTATTTATACTTTCTCAATAAGTTATGTGATAATGTTCATCAGTCATTGGTGTTAATTTTCCATCTATCAAGATAAGAAAATAATATCATGTAGAGGTTGCCCTCTAGTGGGTTCCTCGGATCACCACACACTGCCACGAGAGCCCGCATTTCAGGGTACAAAAATGTTTTATTTTTATAAATATTTCTTAGTCTGTGTCTATCTCTCTCTCTTGCTCCAACTCTAACTCTGTGTCTTGTTTCGGCTGCTGCTAATAAAGGCTACAGGTGATTAGATAACAAGGCCCATCGGGGCCATCCACTCACCTGTTGCTGTCTTCGAAGCCGGTCCTTGCACAACCTTTTCCGCGGCAGGTCCGCAGGCCACGCTCCCCTCCACATATCAAAATCAAATCACAGGATGTTATTTATGTAGTTTTCTCATTTTACTCAACTGGTGCACTAACATGTGGTTTATTTTTTTTACATGTGTAGCATCATCTAGAAAGATACAAAGAATTGCTATTGCAACATTGAGTGGACACATTTACAACAGAAGTTTCTTTCATTCAAAAATTTCGACTCATTTTTATACTTAGCAAACTCATCCCGCAAGCCGGATAAAACCGGTTTGCGGGCCTGATCAGGCCCTCGGGCCGTACGTTTGTTAGGATTGTAGTGAATTTTCGGATCTCCCCGTGTTTAGCATTAAAAGATTACAGTTGGTACAAAATGCAGCTGCTAGACTTTTGACAAGAACAAGAAAGTTTAATCACATTACGCCTGCACTGGCTCACCTGCACTGGCTTCCTGTGCACTTAAGATGTGACTTTAAGGTTTTACTACTTACGTATAAAATACTACACGGTCTAGCTCCAGCCTATCTTGCCGATTGTATTGTACCATATGTCCCTACAACATATCTGCGTTCAAACAAATCCGGCTTATTAGTGATTCCCAGAGCCCAAAAAAAGTCTGCAGGCTATAGAGTGTTTTCTATTCGGGCTCCAGTACTCAGGAATGCCCTCTCAGTAAAAGTTAGAGATCCTACCTCATTTAAGTCCCATCTTAAAACTCATTTGTATACTCTAGCCTTTAAATAGACCCCCCTTTTAGACCAGTTGATCTGCCGTTTCTTTTCTTTTCTCCTCTGCCCCCCTCTCCCTTGTGAAGGGTGGGGCACAGTTCCGGTGGCCATGGATGAAGTGCTGGCTGTCCAGAGTTGAGACCCGGGGTGGACCACACTCACCTGTGCATCGGTTGGGGACGTCTCTGCGCTGCTGACCTGTCTCCGCTCGGGATGATCTCCTGGACTGGACTCTCACTATTATGTTGGATCCACTGTGGACTGGACTTTCACAAGATTATTCTAGACCCACTGGACGTCCATTGCATCCGGTCTCCCCTAGAGGGGAGGGGTCACCTACATCTGCGGTCCTCTCCAAGGTTTCTCATAGTTATTCACATTGACATCCCACTAGGTTGTTAGTTTTTCCTTGCCCTTATGTGGGATCTGAACCGAGGATGTTGTTGTGGCTTTGAGACGCTTGTGATTTAGGGCTATATAAATAAACATTGCTTGATTGATTGATAGTGATGTTATTATTCAATATGATTATTTATCATTAAATAGGCACACTATTTTCTTAAATGGTGTAATGCCTTTTTTTTAGTTAAATATTATTTATAAATAACATTTAAAATCGTATTCTTCATAGTACAATTTGTATTATCATCTTTATTTCTATTATTATATTGTTAAGAAGCTGTGAGTCATCTGTCTCTCTCAACACCTTCACCATTGACATTGGCAGAAAGTTTGTTCACAGTTCAAAGATAAAGGAAGCAAAATTAACATCCAATTGTGTCGGAACCTTCCGAGGATAGCGGAGAGTGACACTGAAGAGTAAAAGACATAGCGGATGTCTTTAAGGTACATGACTACAGCCTTGACTAGTCACCAGTCAATCACAGTAACCAACTGTTACATCGCAACTATTATTAGCATTTTTACCCCACGTGGTTCACCTTGTGGAAACGTGGCTCTGTGGCATCTCTTCAAGCTCCACTCACACTATTGATTTAGTCCTAATGGCCCTAAGTGGAATGTCAAGTATCTTTTTAGCAGAATGCTGCCTGCTGTCTTCAGAGATGCCATTCTGCATGTGTTATTCACCAGACCATGTGGAGGGTATTGAGGCCTCTATTCAGATAACGGCATCTACCTGCGATTTTGCATATTGCGTATGCACTATAATGTGTTAAATCATTCCCACTGGCTAAAAGGAAACAATAACACAGTGGAACCTCAAGGATGAACAGAATATTCCAGGGACGTTGGTTGACTTAGTGCAAGAATCTGCAATCAAAAATGTTAAAAAAGCTGTATTTGTGAATCTTGCGTGGCATAGCGATGCCGGATATGTTCTTCCAGGGATGCGTCGGACAAGAACACAGCGTAAGGTAAGAAATAAGTATTTATTAAACTGATAAAACAGGCTAGAACAAAAATACTGGTGCTTTTCAAAAAAAGGCAAACAAATGGCGCTAGCATGGGAGCTAAGGAAATAAACAGACACACTAACACTTGGCACAAAGGCATGAAAAGGGAAAACAAAACAATTAGCATGAGCGCTAGGAATAAACAAAAACGCAGCGCGAAAGCTAGCGAGTACAAACATGGAAAGCAGGTCGTCATCTCTTGCGTGAAAGCAAATTAGGAACCGAGAATGAAATAACAAAAGGGGCAGGCTTAAATAAGGCAGGTGATTAGCAAAACAGGTGTGCGTCAAAAACAAGGGAGCAGGTGGAACAAATAAGCAACCATCTGTGTTGGCCTTGCGATGAGGTGGCGACTTGTCCAGGGTGTACCCCACCTTCCGCCCGATTGTAGCTGAGATAGGCGCCAGCGCCCCCCGCGACCCCTAAAAGGGAATAAGCGGTAGAAAATGGATGGATGGATGGTGACAGAGCAAACAGGAAATAAGGATGTGAAAAAAGGAACAAAGCTACAATATGTGATGATCCTAGCATCAGAGCATAACAATATTGGACCAAAAATGCAACAAAAAATCTGTTTAGAGCTTATAGCTTAAAGCCTTATATCTATATACCCTATTTTTCAGAGTATAAGTCGCTCCGGAGTATAAATTGCACCTGCCGAAAATGCATAATAAAGAAGGAAAAAAACATATATAAGCCGCACTGGAGTATAAATCGCAGTTTTAGGGGAAATTTATTTGATAAAGCCCAACCTTAAGAATACACATTTAAAAGGCAATTTAAAATAAAGAATAGTGAAAACAGGCAGAATAAGTGTACGTTATATGACGCATAAATAACCAACGGAGAAGGTGCCTGGTATGTTAACGTAACATATTATGGTAAGAGTCATTCAAATAACTATAAATGTTAGAACATGCTATATGTTTACCAAGCAATCTGTCACTCCTAATTGCTAAATCCCATGAAATCTTATACGTCTAGTCTGTGAAACTAATCAGCACCCATGGTAACCAAAACACAAACCCAGGGGCGCTGAAAACAGAACTGAGGTAGTAAAACTAAGAGAACCAAACATGATCCGGCCAATGGATCGTCACACCAACTCTGCACCTGCATTCAACTGCCTGTCTGTAAATCTGACTGCCGATTGGTCAGCTGCTGCATGACGTCACTCGATTTGTCACGTTAGCAAGAAACAACAGAGCCAGAAAGCCAATCATTGAGTTTATGGGCAGTCTAAAAGGACACGTTTTCCAGCTAGACACTTGTGTGTGACTTGTGTCTGATACCTCGCACAGTGTTTTTCAACTTTTTCTGAACCAAGGCACATCTTTTTCTTTGAAAAAATCCAGAGGCACACCACCAGCAGAAAACATTAAAAATTAAACTCAGCATCAGCAGCTGATATTGACCGTAAAAAGTCGTTCTCGCAGTTGTTGGATATGAATTCAAACCATAACCAACCATGCATCACTATAGCTCTTGCCTGAAAGTAGGTGTACTGTCACCACCTGTCACACCACGCCGGGACTTATTTTGAGTTTTTGGGTGTTTTCCTGTGTGTACAGTTTTAGTTTGTCTAGCGTTCCATTTTTTGGTGTTGATTGTCATGTACGGATGTACTTTGTGGACACCTTCTGCTCCACAAGCTGTATGTCTTTGCTGTCGTCCAGCATTCTGTTTTTGTTCACTTTGTAGCCAGTTCAGTTTTAGCTTCGTTTTGCCTAGCCATCCCTAAGATTCAATGTATTTTCTTAACGGCACTCGCCTTTTGTTTATTTTTGGTTTAAAGGCCTACTGAAACCCACTACTACCAACCACGCAGTCTGATAGTTTATATATCAACGATGAAATATTAACAGGGCAACACATGCCAATACAGCCTTTTTCCATCCATCCATCCATCCATCCATTTTCTACCGCTTATTCCCTTTAGTTTACTAAATTGAAATTTAAAATTTCCCGCGAGTTTCTTGTTGAAAACGTCGCGGAATGGTTACACGTACGCGTGACGTCACGGACTGTAAAGAAATACTAGCGCTGTACCACTCGCGGTTAAAAGTCATCTGCTTTAACCGCAAAATTACACAGTATTTTGCACATCTGTGTTGCTGAATCTTTTGCAATTTGTTCATTTAATAATAGAGACTATAAAGAACAATGCTTTTGGTGGAAAGCAGTAGATTGCAGCTGTCTTTAGCACCGAGACACAGCCGGTATTTCTTTGTTTGTTGTGAAGCAGAGCGGTCAAGCGAACATGTTTTCTCTACGTCAACCAGCATGTTTTTGGATGGGAAAATTGTGATATACATCTTACCGGAGAAATCGGTGGATTATTCGTCGTCATGCAGTAGCTATTTAAAAGGCAGCTGTGAGCTTGGCTCCTCCGCTGAGACACTGGGTGTTCACCGCAGTCATCCGACCTCGAGGTATGTCTTTACAATCTTTAAAATCTCACTATTACGCTATTAAAACAATAAGCAGATAAGGGATCTTCCAGAATTATCCTAGTAAATGTGTGTAATTACATCTGAAACGCTCACACTGCCACCGCCCGGAGCCGTCGCTTTTAAAAAAAAAAAAATTTTAGTCCTTCACTATCAATATCCTAATTCACGAATCTTTCATCCTCGTTCAAATTAATGGGGAAATTGTCGCTTTCTCGGTCCGAATTGCTCTTACTGCTGGTGGCTCCCATTATAAACAATGTGAATAGAGTGTGGAGCCCTGCAACTCGTGACGTCCGGTAAAAGCAGGGCTTTTCTATTAGAAACCAAAAGTTGCGAACTTTATCGTCGATGTTCTCTACTAAATCCTTTCAGCAAAAATATGGCAATATCGCGAAATGATCAAGTATGACACATAGAATGAACCTGCTATCCCCGTTTGAATAGGAAAATCTCATTTCAGTAGGCCTTTAAGCGTTACATACCTTTTTACCTGCAAACCATCGTCGTCGTCTCCCGACATCTACAAAGCAATTGACTACCTACTGCCACCTACTGATATGGAAGAGTATTACACGGTTACTCTGCCAAACTCTAGACAACACAGACACTCAACAATGGCAAATTTGCGGATTGCAATTACTGGTTTGCAAAAAATATTTTTTACCCAATTAAGTGAAATTAAGGCACACCTAACAATATCTCACGGTACACTAGTGTGCCTCAGCACAGGGGTTGAAAAATCCTGATCTGGCATAGCATTACTTTTTCCCAAGACAAGAAGTCCGGTCCGACATACTCAGGCTTCGATCATTCCTCGTTACTTGACCATGAATGATTGGGCTGAGTAGAACGTTGTGAATGGACGACAGTTTGAGGCTGGGTAAATGATGTACAGTATAATGTTACTGGTGTGTCCTCTGAGTGGTGTGGATGGAGCAACCAAAAAGGTTTTCACTCACTGTCAGAGCACCGGGCTTCACGGGCAGGATGGGAGTTGCTCTGCTAATGCGAGCTGGCGTCAGTGTTTTCAGACCCTTTTGTTGCATCGGGGCTTGAGACAGACGCACTCCCTCAGCTCCTCTATTTCCATTAATCGCCCTCTCTACTGAAGGAGTGGAACAGGTGAATATTTCACGCCGGCTGCCCAGAGAGGGATGAGGCATACGGTTGACGCTCAGCTCCATTTATAATGGATGCTTGGAGAAACCCAGCTTGTCTCACAGAAGGTGAAGAATGTTCCCGAGGGAATTCTTCCTCGTATGTCCACTGTCTTCACTTTGGTGGTCATTCTAATGTTTTATTTTTTGATACTGGGCCTGCTCACTTTCTGCAAGAGGAAGTCCTTTCCGTCCTCAGTTATTGTGTGAAACATTTATTGCCAATGTGGGAAATTAAAACTGACCACAGGCTGGTTGTAAAACCCTGGATGGTATTTTTTTAATCACTTCTATTCTTTGGGTGACAAGACTATTATTTGCACGACTTTCTTTATTATATATATTTTTGATCTCAATATGTCTGTGTGGGGAGGGGGCGTGGCCTGCGGACCTGCAGCAAAGCGGGGTGTGCCAGGACCGGCTTCGAGATCAGCGACAGGTGCGCAGATGACCCGCCTGGGAGTGTTTTTCTAATCACCTGTTGCAAGGTTGCAAGCACCTTTTCTCCCGGTGTAAATTTGCGTAGTTGGGTCCCCTTTTTGTACGTGCGCTGTTGACACTCTTGGGCATGGAGCAAATTTACACGCGATAAGTGCTTGTATTGCTTCCTCCACTGCTCGTTCATGGCCTGCTTTTCAGCCGCCGTCGTCGTCGTTCTCGTCTTGCGCTCTGTGTTGCTCTCGCTTCTCATGCGCTGCGGATTCTCCTCCTTTCTCCTCAATATCTCCTCCTTTTCCCCTATTATATTTAGGGGCGGCATGGCGTAGTGGGTAGAGCGGCCATGCCAGAAACCTGAGGGTTGCAGGTTTGCTTACCATCTATTGACATCCAAATCGCTGCCGTGTCCTTGGGCGAGACACTTCACCCTTGCCCCCCGTGTCGCTCACACTGCTGAATGAATGATGAATGAATGATCGGTGGTGGTCGGAGGGGCCGTAGGCGCAAACTGGCAGCCACGCTTCCCTCAGTCTACCCCAGGGCAGCTGTGTGAATGAATGATGGGTTCCAACTTCTCTGTGAGCGCTTTGAGTATCTAACAATTGAAAAGCGCGATATAAATCAATCCATCATTATTATTATTATTATTATTATATGACGTCAGGAGAAATGTTAATCATTTCCCGGTGTGTGAGCCACGCACCTGAATTCGATTGCGGCGGCGTCGCTCCCATCACGCCGCTCCTCTCCGCTCCGCCGTAGTCTCCGCCTCCTTGCCGCCATCTTGGGCAGGGGTGCAGAGTGCCCCTGCCCCGCCGTCGGCCGCGCCTCTCCACAGTTTGTCTGATATACTTTTAACATTTAGTGTTTCCCACTAAAGTATTATCAGGATAATATATTTTATTATCTTTCATCTCCCTGAAAACCGGCTTCCCCAAAAACTAGGTCCTGAGTCCGCTGCTGTTCAAGTTGATGAGCACAGCTCCCTCCCCCCATTCTCACCACCTTCTACAGAGGCACTATAGAGAGCCTACTGACCAACTGCATCTCTGTCTGGACTGGAGCCTGCAGTGCCTCATACTGGAAGTCTCTGCAGAGAGTGGTGAGGACGGCGGAAAAAATCATCAGGACTCCTCTTCCTCCTATCCAGGAGATCACAAAAAGCCGCTGCCTGACCAAAGCTCAGAAAATCTGTTACAGAACCAGAAGGTTCTGTAACGGCTTCTTCCCTCAGGCCGTAAGACTCTTGAACTCATCATAATAATCCCCCCGCAAAAATGAATTCACTCGTTGGAATATAAAGAAAATATAACATACATCCATAAACCGGTATGCATATTCAAAAGTGCAATATACTTATCTGTACAGTTATCTATTTATTTATATCTGCACCTTATTGCTTTTTTATCCTGCACTACCATGAGCAAATGTAACACATTTCGTTCTTATCTGTACTGTAAAGTTTGAATTTGAATGACAATAAAAAGTAAATATAAGTCTAAGTCCAAGTCTATTCCCTAAAACACATTTTATCTGAGTGTTTCGTAAAGCACATGGCGAGTCTAAATTTTGAAAAAAAGCAAATGTAAGCACAACCTAAAAGACCTAAGCTTTTTATCAAAGGCCGTGATCATAAATGAAGCTTTCTGCACATACACAATGTTGACATCTATAGTTATATTTTGATGAAGACAGGGAAAAACACACATGCAGCAACTACAAACGTGGTTATAGACGCCAATTTAAATCATGAAATGCAACCTTACCCGAGCAAAATGGACGCATGATTTATCCGGGAGAGTCTTGATACCAATTTCTTTGATCCAGCCACACACAAAGAAGTTGCAGACCTCCATGCTTTTCCATCTGTTTTGTCGTGTAAAATGACGTCTGGAACACCAGATGGTTCAGCTCCCAGACATCTGAACTGACGGATATGACATCAAACAAAATATCGACAATTCTTTTTTATGAAAAAGTATAGGGATCTATTCCATTGACTGGTTGGATTGTTTGCTTGTATCTGTCTTCTGAAGGACAATCTAGGCCCTTTGAATACTGGTTTTCCCTTCCGAGAAGAAGTCACGTAACGGAATACGAGAAATTGTGAGGGTCAAAATGTTAGAAAAAACACCTCGGCTATCTTGTCTTTGGTGTGCTCATAAAATATTGAAAAAACAGGACGGCTGCGGTGTCCTTTGAGGCTCTGTGTTTTAAAGAATGTGTGTGTTGCCGTGTGCTGCATGGCATGAAGGGGGTATTTTTCCCCTCGATGGAGGTTGAAATATATTCAGGATTTACTTTGGGAGCCAACATAGATTCAATGTCATGGAAAAGTGTTTGATGGAAAGCAATGGAAGAGGAAAAAGAAACGAACGGTTTGGGGTCAAAGCCTCGCACAGCCCTTCATGGTTGACTACTCCACTGGGTGTCGGCAAATGTAAAAGTCTGCTGGATAGACAGCCTAATGGACCACGACACCGGACCAGTGTGGTGTAGGAAGCAGGAATGTAAAGACAAAACCTAAGGCAAGATGCTGTATATAACTTCAAATCTTCTCGTTTGAAGACTCCAAAAACCCTGAGCTTGCCAAGGCAGTTCTCAAGACATCCTCAACTCGGCGCCTTGGCACCTCGTGTGGTTTCTTTCTTCCCTTTTTTTCTCCCCTCGCTTTGTTGTCGAGACGAGGGAGAGAAGACTCTCGAGAAAGAGTACAGCCGCGGCCCAGACTGTTCCCGCTGACAAACATGGAAGACGCTCCGATATGCACAAAAGCTCGGAGGATGATGGCGATGAGCTGAAGGCCTCCTTTTGACGTGACGCTTACTTGGAGCCGCACGCTGTTTCGACACGACAGTAACAAGCCCCAAATTAAAACATGATCAGAATGCAAACTGTGGGAGTGCTTTGATGAATACCTTTTTCTTGGAGTTGCACCTTTTTGCACATTTCATGTTGCTCTCTGTCTTTCAAAGATGTTTTATCACGAGTGGAAACTAACATCCAAACTAGACTACAAACACATGTGCACCCTTTCAAGATAAAAGACATCAGCAGTTCTTCTAGTTTTCCAATACAGTTTCAGTCACTCGTGGGTTCAAACACTACTAAAGGCCTACTGAATTGAGATTTTCTTATTCAAACGGGGATAGCAGGTCCATTCTATGTGTCATACTTGATAATTTTGCGACATTGCCATATTTTTGCTGAAAGGATTTAGTAGAGAACATCGACGATAAAGTTCGCAACCTTTGGTGCTGATAAAAAAAAAGCCTTGCCTTTACCGGAAGTAGCAGACGATATGCGCGTGACATGCTCACATTGTTTACAATCATGGCCACCAGCAGCGAGAGCGATTCGGACCGAGAAAGCGACGATTTCTCCATTAATTTGAGCGAGGATGAAAGATTTGTGGATGAGGAAAGTGAGAGTGAAGGACTAGAAAGAAAGAAAAAACTATACAGTGGGAGGGATTCAGATGTTATTAGACAGATTTACTAGGATAATTCTGGAAAATCCGTTATCTGCTTATTGTGTTACTAGTGTTTTAGTGAGATTATATGGTCGTGGCTGTACAACCTGAAGGTCGGCGCCGCACCTCTCTTCAGCACCAGTCGACGGGTGGTGGCGATTCCCATCTCTGCCCTTCACAAGGGACCCTCTTCGAAACACGATCTTTCGAAATGATCACAGCATAATACACTGTACTTTGTGTGTGTGGTCCAATCCAACCGTGTTCGCTTGACCGCTCTGTTCCATAGTAAAGCTTCACCGTCATCTTTCGGGAATGTAAACAATGAAACACCGGCTGTGTTTGTTTTGCTAAAGGCGGCCGCATTGCACCGCTTCCCAACTACAGCTTTCTTCTTTGAAGTTTCCATTATTCATTAAACAAATTGCAAAAGATTCAGCAACACAGAAGTCCAGAATACTGTGGAATTATGCGATGAAAACAGACGACTTATAGCTGGGAACGGTGCTGGAACAAAATATCCTCTATGTCATCATACCGCGACGTATTAGCAGAATACTTCAGTGCGAATTTTAAAATTGCAATTTAGTAAACTAAACCGGCCGTATTGGCATGTGTTGCAATGTTAAGATTTCATTATTGATATATAAACTATCAGACTGCGTGGTCGGTAGTAGTGGGTTTCAGTAGGCCTTTAAAGTATGACCATGCTTCAGTAGGGAAGGAATTGTTATAGCCCCATTATTGGGTGGATCTTGTGTAAGAGGAAGGGGGCGTTAATTCAAGTTAAAGTTGTCTGTCTATTTGTGTTGGCCCTGTGATGAGGTGGAAAATTATCGAGGGTGTAAGCCGCCTTCCACCCGAATGCAGCTGAGATAGGCTCCAACATCCCCTGCGACCCTGAAAGGGTTAAAAATGGATGGAAATATGGTTAAAGTACCACTGATAGTCACACACACACTAGGTGTGGTGAAATTACCCTCTGTATTTAACCCGCCCCCTTGTCCTCCCCCCCGGGAGGTGAGGGAGCAGTGAGCAGCAGCAGTGTCCGCGCTCGGTAATTACTGTATTTTGGTGATTCAACCCCCAATTCCAACCCTTAATGCCGAGTGCCAAGTATCAATCAATCAATGTTTATTTATTCAGCCCTAAATCACAAGTGTCTCAAAGGGCTGCACAAGCCACAACAACATCCTCAGTTCCAATCCCACAAAAGGGCAAGAAAAAACTCAAAACCCAGTGAGATGTCAATGAGAATGACAATGAAAAACCTTGGAAAGGACTGCGGATGTGGGGAGACCGGACGCAATGGATGCCGAGTGGGTCTAGCATAATATTGTGAAAGTCCAGTCCATAGTGGATCTAACATAATAGTGGGAGTCCAGTCCATAGTGGGGCCAGCGGGAGACCATCCCAAGCGGAGATGGGTCAGCAGCACAGAGATGCCCCCAACCGATGCACAGGCGAGCGGTCCACCTTGGGTCCCGACTCTGGACATCCAGCACTTCATCCATGGCCACCGGACCTGAGCCCCCCCCCGCTCCCCAACCTCCACACCCTTCCACAAGGGAGAGGGGGGCAGAGCCGAATAGAAAAGAAACGGCAGATCAACTGGTCTAAAAAGAGGCTCTATTTAAAGGTAGGGAGGCAATGGGTGCCATTTTTATAGTCTTTGGTATGCCTCGGCCAGGGTTTGAACTAACGACCTCAAGGCGGACACTCTAACCAAAAGGTGTGTCCTCCAACCCCCGCCCACCTTACCGAGGGGTGGGGGGGTGGGGTTTGCTGCTAGCGGGGTGTATAAAATAGTCAGGTGCGTCACGGATACAAAGGATTCTGGGTATTTGTTGTGTTGCGTTTATGTTGTGTTACTGTGAGGGTGTTCTCCCAAAACGTGTTTGTCAATCTTGTTTGGTGTGGCTTCACAGCGTGGCCCATATTACTAAGAGTAATATAATTGTTTATATCACAACCATTAGTGTACTCTGTGTCACCCAGTATGCCTTGCAGTCGTGTGCGTGTTGCTACGGAAGCCACACACATCATGTTGCTGGACTGACAAGCAGATCGTACATGTTGTAGAAGGCGACAAAGCCAATGGCTTCTTAGCACGCCCTAATACTTATTATTTGGGTGACTGCCGGCAGTCATTCTAAAGGATAATAGCGTCTCCTATTGTCTTCTTCGCTTTGTGACACTGGCCTTAAATGGCTCTTTGAATGGTAAAGGATACCGATCCCAGAATCATGTATATCAAGTATTTCCGGATGTTTCAACCGCCACCCACCCGAATCTAATTAAAATCTATTTTTTCGTCATGTCACCCGCCCGACCCGCGGTTTATCCGCGGACTCCGCGGATGAGACCACAAACCGCGCATCTCTTGTGCACATTTATCCATGAAAATATGGAAAGGCTGCCGATTATGTGTTTGACAGAGAAGCAGCCCGAAAGAGATACTGTAGAAGTCCACTCTCAAAGGTAAATGTAGTAAATCAGTGGTTCTCAAACTTTTTTTTATCAAGTACCGCCTCAGAAACTACTCGGCTCTCCAATTACCACCATAGTTAGCTTTGCCCTCCGGCTCAGCTCCTTCTTTACCTCAACGGTTTGATACAGTTACTGATGACGTCGCACCAATCCGCCCCTCGATCTCACGTTCCACTCTTCCCTCACTTGTGAACAAGACTTTGAGGTACTTGAACTCCGTCACTTGGGACAAGATCTCTTCCCCAACCTGGATATGGCACTCCACCCTTTTCCGGGCGAGAACCATGGACTCTGTACTTGAAGGTGCTGATTCTCATTATTTGTTGTTATTTGTTTTGCACTATTGCATGCTGGATATAGCAGCATAGTGTATAATGACATGATGAACAACATGAAATTACAATATCAGATGCAGAAGATGTCCTGCAAAGCATCGTTGGACAAGGCTTGCTTCACTGTCAAATTGTGTTGCTCTGACAACTAACTCCCACATACTCTTCTTTGTATCAAAGCTTGGTCCTCTCAGATCTGCGGTGACTTGAACACTAGAAAGTGTCTTTATTTCAGAAATATTCTTTTTGTTTCAAGTAATTTGAAGATAGTATGGAAAAATCCTATCGACAGCTACAGCTTTGATGTTAAAAGCTGTAAAAAATAATTTGAATAAACTTTTTGGTTGGCCGGATTGAGGGTTGTTAACCCATGTATGGTCTTGCCTCGTCCTCTCAGATCTGGGGTGACTTGGTCCCTAAAGGCCTACTGAAACCCACTACTACCGACCACGCAGTCTGATAGTTTATGTATCAATGATGAAATATTAACATTGCAAGACATGCCAATACGGCCGGTTTAGTTTACCGAATTACAATTTTAAATTTCCCGCGGAATTTCTTGTTGAAAACGTCGCGGCTAAAAGTCGTCTCTTTTCATCACGCAATTACACAATACTCTGGACATCTGTGTTGCTGAATATTTTGCAATGTGTTCAATTAATGATGGAGAAGTCAAAGTAGAAAGATGGAGGTGGGAAGCTTTAGCCTGTAGCCACTCAAACACACAGTGTTTCCTTGTTTAAAATTCCCGGAGTTGAAGCATTACTACGGATCAGAGCGGTCAAGCAAACATGGATCCCGACCACTCGGTGAGAAAATTGTGGTAAAAAGTCGCCTCTTACTGGAGATCTGCGGAGCTTGTGCCGTCCATGCAGCTGCCATGACTTCCCTCAGACACTGGCGTCAACACACCCGTGGACACATCCCTCTGACTATCAGGTTCTATTTAACTCACTAAAACACTAGCAACACAATAGAAAGATAAGGGATTTCCCAGAATTATCCTAGTAAATGTGTCTAAAAACATCTGAATCTCTCCCAATGTAATCGCCTTCTTTTTTTTTAACTAGTCCTTCGCTATTAATATCCTCAGCCAAAAATCTTTATCCTCGCTCAAATAATGGGGAAATTGTTGTTTTCTCGGTCCGAATAGCTCTTGCTGCCGGAGGCTCCCATTATAAACAATGTGAGGATGTGAGGAGCCCTCACACCGGTGACGTCATTGTCTGCTACTTCCGGTAAAGACAAGGCTTTTTTATTAGCGACCAAAAGTTGCGAACTTTATCGTGGATGTTCTCTGCTAAATCCTTTCAGCAAAAATATGGCAATATCGCGAAATGATCAAGTATGTCACATAGAATGGACCTGCTATCCCCGTTTGAATAACAAATTCTCATTTCAGTAGGCTTTTAAGATGATCACGATGATATATATCAATAGTGCAGTGTCTTTAGTTTCAGAAATATTCTCTTTATTTCAAGTAATTTGAAGATAGAATTGAAAAATCCTATCGAGAGCTACAGCTTTGATGTTAAAAGCTGTAAAAAATAATTTGAATAAACTTTTTGGTTGACAGGATTGAGGTTGTTAACCCATGTATGGTCTTGCGTGTCGTCTGTTGTCCATACGTATAACTGAGATTAACTGGTGTTTTTTCAACTAGGTTTTGTTTCTCTGTCACTGGCCAGTAATACAGTGGTTTAGTTACATTATCAGACAAAAAATAAAGTGTTGAACAGCTTAGACCAGGGGAGTCAAACGCAAATACAGAGTGGGCCAGAATTTAAAACTGAACAGAGCCACGGGCCAATGTTGAACAAATTAACCTTTTAATAGGGACCCAAACAAGTTTTGCATTGAATATTGAACAAGCAAGGCTTATATAACTTTATAGTGACATGTCAAATCGAGTTTTAAATAATAATCATTAAAAAATATCAATGGCATATCAAATAAAATTTTAATAAATAATGAATGCCTCTTTTCTATTTGCAGCCCTCTGAGGTAAATATCCAAATAAACTTTTTCCACAGGCTAATAATACATTTGCAGATAAAATAACAATAACAAACTAATCAAACATTCAAGCCTTGCAGTAGCAAGAGAAAGTGCATGAGTAAAACATTAATCATTGCTTGGGGGGGGTATAATGTAGCGCCCCGGAAGAGTTAGTGCTGCAAGGGGTTCTGGGTATTTGTTCTGTTGTGTTTATGTTGTGTTACGGTGCAGATGTTCTCCCGAAATGTGTTTGTTATTCTTGTTTGGTGTGGGTTCACAGTGTGGTGAATATTTGTAAGATTGTTAAAGTTGTTTATACGGCCACCCTCAGTGTGACCTGTATGGCTGTTGAACAAGTATGCAGGCATTCACTTGTGTGCGTGTGTGTGTAAAAGCCGCATATATTATGTGACTGGGTTGGCACACTATTTCTATGTAGGAAAAGCGGATGTGACGACAGGTTGTAGAGGACGCTAAAGGCAGTGCCGTTAATGCACGCCCCCAATATTGTCATCCGGGTAGAAATGGGGAGAAATTCGGGAGAATGTTTACCCCGGGAGATTTTCGGGAGGGACACTGACATTTGGGAGTCCGGGAAAATCGGGAGGGTTGGCAAGTATGAGTATTAGTGGTGAATGCAGTGTTACAGCGGCACTGCCGCTGTATAAAACCGGCGGGCCAGCTGTAATGTTAATTTCATACTGCCTCAAGGGCCAAATGAAATTACACGGCGGGCCAAATTTGGCCTGCAAGCCAGAATTTGACACCCATGGCTTGGACTGTAAATTCAGCCAACAACAAGGTGTAGGTTGGACATTAACAGTGCCCATCTGTTTATGAAAAACTGTCACTTGAACAGCACGTTTCCACCTGGTTGCTGCTTACAGGGGCGTCAACAATCCTCTGCATGCATTCATTTCATCCTTGCGTCACAGCTCTCGCCCTCCAACTGTCCTGAAAACTCACTCACTTGGGTCTTTTGTGCACAGCCTTTGTCTCTTCTAGGATCGACTACTGCAACACACTTCTTGTCGGGATCCCCAGCAAGAACATTCAGAAGCTGCAGTACATACAGAATAATGCTGCTAGGATCCTGATGAGAGTGCGGAAATACGACAATATCACACCAACTCTAAAATCCCTTCACTGGCTTCCTGTTCCACTCAGGAGTGAATACAAAGTCTCCCTACTAACTCACCAGTGCCTCCCGAAATGACCCGAAATGCCTCCTTCTACCTCAAAGAACTACTCACACCCATATCCTCCACACGACACCTCCGCTCCAAACAGGCTAACTTCCTCCAACCTCCAAGGACAAAGCTACGAACTATGGGAGGCCGGGCTTTCTGCTCCGCTGCTCCCAGTCTGTGGAAGGCTCTCCCTGACCACCTGAGGGCACCCCAGACTGTAGATGCTTTTAAAAAAGGCTTAAAAACCCTTATTTTTAAAAAAGCACTTTTATAGATATATGCATACTAGTTCTAGCTATTAGGCTGTTCTGGTATTTATATTTTATTTATTAGTATTATATTTGTATTATTATTATTATTTTTTTTTTAATACACTGTAGAACTTTGAGGTTGTTTGCTCAATGTAAAGTGCTTTTTACAAATACAATTTATTATTATTATAATTATTATTAGCACTGAATTCTTCAGAAAGAACTGCAGTTTTTTTGCCTCGTAAATGTGACACATTCACTACAATGTTTATTAGAATCAACCCTTGTGATTGCTTGTAACTACCAAATGTTCATGGACATGTTAACTGGCAGACCGCACGGAGGTTGGGTTTTTCAATTTTCTATGCCAGCCACCCACCGGCCAATTCTCTTGGCGAGCAAAACCAGTCCCTACCAAAGACGGTACACGTGGTGTCACAACTAAGTCCTACAGATCCTTACATCCAACCTGGAGGATAAACAACTCAGCATGCACAAGACATTAAAACATGGTTGAGAATGTATGGAATTAAGTCCAGACCTTGAGCAAGTTAAACCTAAAGTTAAAACAACTTGCTTTTTGTCGACATTTATTCAACGTCTGGTTCTGACTTTGATTTGACTATTGAATTTTGGTTATTTCCCAACCAACAAAATGGATCCAACGTTTGACATCAACGTTGTCTCAATTTGCAAATACGACTATTTTGCAACAATGTTTCAATCCCGAACGCCTCCCTAGGGAGGCGTTTAGGGCACGTCCAACCGGTAGGAGGCCACGGGGAAGACCCAGGACACGTTGGGAAGACTATGTCTCCCGGCTGGCCTGGGAACGCCTCGGGATCCCCCGGGAAGAGCTAGACGAAGTGGCTGGGGAGAGGGAAGTCTGGGTTTCCCTGCTTAGGCTGTTGCCCCCGCGACCCGACCTCGGATAAGCGGAAGATGATGGATGGATTTCAATCTTAGTTTTAAAGGATGTGTATGTATAATCAATGTATCAATGTCTTGTGTCTATGAAGGTTCTCATTCATCCAGGTGATTGTCATCCCAGGGCATTTAGTCGATCGCAACTGGACTTTTTGGTTTGTCTTAAAAGACGTTTCGCCGCCAATCCGAGTAAGTTTTATCAGTTAGAATTCAGACTTAGATTGGTCAGATCTAGTCCAGCGGTTGGTGCCAAAACCCAAAAAATGTATACTCTAAGAACCACCAGGGTTTGCCTGGGCAAGGATGGTATTGTAGTGAGAAAAACAACTGTTTTAATGCAAACGATCAATCCCAACATTACCATTGATGGTATTGTGTGGCCGAACAATCCCTGGGGATCGACTATTACCAGTCCAAAATAGTCGGAATCCCCAGCGTAAGCATTCCATTCAGTTGTTAACAAATGTTACAAACGGCAATATATAAAAGGTTGGACATACTGCAATTGAAAAGTCGGAATTCCTGGTAACAAGGGAGTTTTCATACTGGTAAACAATTTGGCTTGAATGCCCAGGTTGAGTGGAGTGTGTGTGAATCGGTTGAAAAATGTGGAATATGGAGAGGTTTGTATATCGCATATTTAATGGGGAATGCCCTCCATCCATTTTCTACCGCTTAATCCCTGTTCCCGGTAATTCTGGGAAAACTAAGAATTTTAGTATTCTAGCATGTTTTATTTGATAGCTTGAATGTCTTGAGGCAGACGGAAGTTTTGATGGTGGAACGGTTTAAATCAGATGGGGGTTCTCGAAATATAAAAGGTTGCACATGGTGCAATTGAAAAGTGGAAATTCCTGGTAATTAGTGAATTTTCAGAACCGGTGAACATGTTGCCTTGAGTCATACTTGCCAACCCTCCCGATTTTCCCAGGAGACTCCCGAATTTCAGTGACCCTCCCGAAAATCTCCCGGGGCAACTATTCCACCGAATTTCTCCAGATTTCCACCCGGACAACAATATTGGGGGCTTGCCTTAAAGGCCCTGCTTTTGGAATCTGTCAGGCTTGGACTGTGGATGTTTGTGCTTCCTTGATGCAAGGATGATGTGGGACGAGTCAGGCATGAATGTAAGTACATGATATTTATTAACTAAACAAACAAACTACAAAAAGGCAAACCAAGGACGCGCTCTGTGGCGGATAATAATCTAGGCTAAACTTAAAACAAAACAGCACAATGGCATGACTACATACAAATAAACAAAATATACTATCTGTGGCATAAACAACAAAACTTACTCGGCGTGGACCAAAACGAACAACAAGGCATGAAACAGATTATCGAGGGCGTGAAGGAGGTGCAGCATGGGTAGGGTGCGTGCGAGTGTGAAGATACCAGAATGATGAACAGAAAGAAAATTACTTAAATACTGGCTGTGATAATCAGGAACAGGTGTGGGACTGATGGCAGGGGCGTGACAAGGTGGGAACTAATGCGTTGGCATGGAAACAAATAAAACCAGGAAGTGAAAAACGTGACAGAATGTCCAAAAACTATACATAGCATGACCAAAACCAAAACATAACTCACAGGTGTGACAGAATCTTCTAGAACCTGTCGTCGTGTCTGCTTTTCCTCCATACAAACAGTGTGCCAGCCCAGTCACAAACTACATGTGGCTTTTTACACACACGAGTGAATGCAACGCATACTTGTTCGACAGCCATACAGGTCACACTGAGGGTGGCCGTATAAACAACTTTAACACTGTTACAAATATGCGCCACACTGTGAATCCGCACCAAACAAAAATGACAAACACATTTCGGGAGAACATCCGCACCGTAACACAACATAACGAATACCCAGAACCCCTTGCAGCACTAACTCTTCCAGAACGCTACAATATACACCTCCCCCCATCTCCCGAATTCCAAGGTCTCAAGGTTGGTAAGTATGCCTTGAATGTCCGGGATGATTAGAGTGTGTGGATGTTGGAACGTTTGCAATCAAATAAACATGGAGGCTAGGAAGAGGTTTGGAATTTCCCATCGATTTTGAATAGGGATGTGACAGGTCTCCAGCCGTCATCGTGTGGGTTGCAGGGACCATCGATGCAAGACGCATTGTAGCAGGTTTGACTCTTTATTGTTTCAATAGACATGCGCCAATTTCTAGCACAACCTCCTTTCCTGCTCGTCTCGGCGCGCCTTTCGGTGGCCGGTGGCTGTGTCTTCCACGGGGGCTCATCTCTCTCCGGGTCGCGCTCGTCGTCTTCGTCGTCTTCTTTGTTTGTCGTTTCCTCTCCTGCTTCTGCCTTGATTGTTCCTCCTTCTCCCCTTTTGAACTGCAGCAGAAGATGCAGGGATTGAGAGCAGGTGTGTTGTTTACGCACCTGACTCGGATTGCTGCAGCGTCGCTCCAAGTGCGCCCCGCCTTTCCACTCCGCTGCATGCTCCGCCGCCTGGCCCCCATCTTGGGTAGGACCGCTGTTTGTCCTATCCTGCTGTCGGCTCGTCAGGTCCGCCTCTCCACAAGGGAAAACCGTGAATTTGGCTTGAATGTTCAGAATGAGTGGAGTGTGTGGATGTTGGAACGGTTGGAATCGGGTGAGAAATGTGTGGAGTTGTGCAAGTTTAAAAAATGTCCCATTCGTTTTCAATGGGGAAAAATGACCCGGAAAACCTAGAATTCCTGGTAATCTGGGATGCTCATGTAGAGGAAAACTATTAGCAACGATGTCCCAGTTGAGCCGAACGTTTTGATATACTCAAACAGTTCCGATGAGAAAAAAACGCACGAGCTGAGTCAGAATAAAATATGTCAAATAAATAAGTTATTTTGAACCACTTAGGGTAACATATGCTAGCCTTGCTTTATTAGTACATAAAACACACGTAAAATGAGATGCCATTTTTGGCCGGTAGTGTAGCACTGCAGCACATAATTGTTTACATTTGAGCTGCACATCAATGGTTGTAAAGTTCCTCGCTTCTCAGAGTTGTACTTCTACGTTGGTTTAATAGTGCAAAACTTTACATTTCCACTTTTAATGGTAATATTGCACATGGACACATATTTTACGGGCTCCAGTAGTATGGAATGCCCTTCCTGTAACAGTAAGAGATGCTCCCTCTGTAGAAGCATTTAAGCCCCATCTTAAAACTCATTTGTATACACTAGACCAGGGGTGCCCATTACGTCGATCGCGATCGACTGGTCGATCTCGGAGGGTGTGTCAGTCGATCTCAAGCCAGGCATTAAAAAATAGACATAAAAATGAGCAATCATCAATCATACCAAGACTTCACTTTCGTCAGTTGTTTGACATTCTCGGCACTCGAGGATCTTGTGAGATGACGATAGCTGCTGCGAGCTCATATTTAAGAAAAAAATCACTAACAGGGCGGACGCAGAAAAACACATTTTATTTCTAGAGACTCCGTACCTACTGTCAAAACTCTAAAGACCGACTGCACGGTTCCTGTCTTCACCATAAAAGACCTGTTTCATCCTGCCTGTGCTAACAAAATAAGAGTCTCAGAAAGCTAGCGTGCACAAACTAGCAGGCTACGGAGTTTGATGCCAATGTATTTCTCCCCCGCCCTCAGCGACCGCTTTCTCACTTGCTTGCCCACCCGCACACTCACTGACGTCACTCACCTGCTGCCAGACATTAAAGGGCCACATACATATGCTACTCTCATAACAAAGTGTTTAAAAACGAGTATGCAAGTTGGACAAATGAGATGCCAAATCCAACCACTTTCATGTAGTATTGGACAGAAAGGGGGACTTTCTTTTTCCTCCATTTGAAAATGCTGACGTTATCAGCACCACTGTCTAATTCCAATCAATGCAAGTCATCAGAATCAAATACACCAACTTATATTCTTGTCTTCATGAAAGAAAGGAATCTAAGTGTGTTAAACATGCTTGTATTATCATTAAACACCATTAACTTGTTAACAAAAATTTCTCTTTCATAAATAAATAAATATAAAGTATAAATAGGAATGAGGTAGATCTCCTCGACTTGGTCAATTGAAAAGTAGCTCATCTGCAGAAAAAGTGTGAGCGCCCCTGCACTAGACGCTAGAGATGCGCGGTTTGCGGTCTCATCCGCGGAGTCCACGGATAAACCGCGGGTCGGGCGGTTGACATGACGAAAAAAATAGATTTTAATTAGATTCGGGCGGGTGGTGGTTGAACCATCCTGAAATATTTGATATATATGGTTCTGCGATCGGTATCCATTGCCATTCAAAGTGCCATTGAAGACCCGAGTCGTAAAGCGAAGAAGACAATAAGAGACGCTATTTTCTCCTGAATGACTGCCGGTAGTTACCCAGATTATAAGTATTAGTGCGTGCTACGAAGCCATTGGCTTTGTCGCCTTATACAACATGTACGATCTGCTTATCAGTCCAGCATCATGTTCTGTGTGGCTTCTGCGGCAACACGCACACGACTGCACAGAGTACACTAATGGTTGTGACATAAACAATTTTAACACTTTTAGTAATATGCACCACGCTGTGAAGCCACACCAAACAAAAATGACAAACACTTCGGGAGAACATCTTCACAGTAACACAACATAAACGCAACACAATAAATACCCATAATCCTTTGTATTCATAACACTTCCTGACTATTTTATACACCCCGCTAGCAGCAAACCCCGCAAACAACCCCCCCCCCCCCCCCCACGCGTCGGTAAGGTGGGCAGGGTTGGGGGCGCGGGGGTGTAAAATATATTAAGGAAGTGTCACTGATACAAAGGATTATGGGTATTTGTTGTGTTGCGTTTATGTTGTGTTACTGTGAGGATGTTCTCCCGAAATGTTTTTGTCAATCTTGTTGGGTGTGGCTTCACAGCGTGGCGCATATTAGTAAGTATTAAAGTTGTTTATATCACAACCATCAGTGTACTCTGTATCACCCAGTATGCCTTTCAGTCTTGAACGTGAAATCGCGGAAGCTGCACACAACATGTTGCCGGACCAACAATCGGTTTGTACATGTTGTTGAAGGTGTCCAAGGCAATGGCTTCACAGCACGCCCACATTCTTCTAATCAGGATGAACGCTATTGGATAGTCGCGGGAACATTAGCGGCTCCAACTGTCATCATTACTATGTGAAACAGGTTTAAATAGCGCTGTGAGTGGTGAAGGCGGACAACCTCTGATGTATTACAGCGGGTGGTTGCTGGGCGGGTACGGTCCTGATAAAATGTTGGTTCGGGTGTACGGCGGGTGGATGAAGACTTTGGAGATGCGGATGCGGATGATATAATTGCCTATCCGCGCATCTCTACTAGACGCCACTTTTAGATCAGTTGATCTGCTGTATCTTTTCTGCTCTGCCCTCTTCTACTGTGACCACAGGTAAAGCGCTATCACTTAGCATGGACTTGAGCCAAGTAATACTCACTAAGACAAGTCCACCACTTAGCATTGACTCGCATACAAGCAAAATTTTCGTAGACAGGTTGTATGAAGCAAACGATGACACCCGGCCGACTGACTGGCAAAGGCAAGCTTAAATAATGCCTCTGATTAGTGCTCGGGAAGCAGGTGAGCCGGAGAACACTAATCAGAGACAGGTGGAAATAATAAGTAACCATGGCAACTAACAAGGATGCACAGAAACAGGAAGTAATGGAGTCCAAAACTAACAGAACATAACCAAAACATGATCCGGACCACGGATCATGACAATCTTGAGCTGTAGACATACTGTGTGTTTGCCGATAAGTCAATTTAGAATTATTTACCGTGTCTCTCATACCTATTTTGTAACCTTTTTAATTCAAGTTTATTATGATTTGCATCACCTTTAATACAGTTGCAGAGCCAATGTATTAATATTCATCAATATCAACAGCAGATCGTGCTTTTATGCAACCAGCCTCAGCGCGCGACCTCTCCAATGTACTTGAAGTTTTTGTGCATGGTAAATGCGGGGAGAACACATGGTGTGAGACAGCCCACCTTGGATGGCAAATTTGTGGATAAAACAGCTGTTGTTCAGACACTTTGGGATGATTTGACCTCCCCTGTGCAGGCTTTCATGGCTTTAGGTGGGGTGGGTGGGTGGGGGGTGGATAAGAGAGGGCAAAGTGAGGAATCTGTTTTTGCCAACACTGTCTCTGGATATCGATTCTGTCTGGAAACTTTGAAAGAGGAAACATTTATGGCTAAAGCAAGAGACTGCAAAGAGGTGCAGAATGGCTTCAGAGACGGAGTACAATAATGTCGAATGGGCTCATTCAGAGGGCTTATACAGACATTCTGGTATAGAAAGCATTTTGAGGAAAACAATAAAGGAGATGGACCTGTGCTGTGACCACTGCCTATGTGCAAGCTTTACTTCTTAGATTATACGGTTACCCTAAATTATATATTACACATTATACAGCAGGGGTGTTAAACTCAATTCACCTGGGGGCACTGGATGCAGAATCTGGGTGAGGCTGGGCAAGAAAGGATTTCTTAAAAATGTTTGTATACTCCTCAGCATATCTGGTTGTATAATGACGTTTCAAATTGTATTCCTTTCTCTGTGCAAATAAGACACGTTGGGGTGCCCCTGTGCTCAAAAACGAAATATTTCATCCCCCACTTTTCCTGAAATTGTCTTTGCATGTAACTAATCCTTCTCTTCACTGCAGGCTTTGAAAAAGACATGTTGGGGTTGTGGAATATATTTGTATTTAGCTGACGCACGGAGAATAATGTTATATCCGCAATGTGTGTAGTTCCGCTTTTCCTCCCTACAGCAACAGGGCGGTCGGCTGATAATAGCCAAGAAAGTACCAGGATAGCGAGCGCAAAAAAAGTGACGGTTCCCGCAGTGTTATCTGGCGTCATATATGTAGTGTTCATCGTGTCAGGCAATGCAAATTAAACAATAAAAAAAACTAATAACGGTTTGAATTGGTCCAGGTTATCGGGGACTGTTATTACTGACGGACATGTGTCGCGGTGTGACTGCAGCCCGGCACATAAGAAAACCCTCGTCTCCATGGCAACGTCTATGTCACTTATTGGCCGCTTTTCCACTAATGCAGGGGTAGGCAAACCAGAACATTGAAAGAGCCATTTTGGACCAAAATAACACAAAACTGTCAAACGCCATTCATATACGGGCCACACTAATATTAAACTTTCATATTAAGGTGGGGGTCGCAAAAAAACATCTCGCGGGCCGCAATTAGACCGCGGGCCGCGTGTCTGAGACCACTGTTATACAGGCTTGAGTATACACTTCTAAAGTAGCAATTATTGTACAACCATCATCGTGTATTTTTACTGCAAATGTGTTTAATGACTAGAATTTTTTTAAATCCTAATACAATAATATAAGATATAATTATAATATACAGTATAATATTAATATAATATTTTTGGGTTAATTAACCATACAATGTATTAGTGATCAGATCAGTGCAAATATGTGGCACGTTTTGCTTCAAAATACACCTCAACAATACTTTTTTTGTTTGTTTTTTGATTTTTGTCCTGTCCAGCTACTCAGGCAAATCATATTGTTGATGTAGATGCCCATATTTGCTGTACAGACTTACTTTACAAAAGTGAAGTGTTGGATACTTCTCTTGTTGCCTTATTGGTATTTGACTTTATTAAAATGATTAATATTATTATTTGGTGCAACCAGGAAGGGATGAAAAGAGGAAAACAAGAAAGACAGAGGGGGGAATTGCGGGAACAAGAAGGGGACAATACAGAGAGACAACAACAACAAACAGAACAATAACAACAACAAAAAAGCATCAGCAAATACGATATACACAAATATGATAGTAAAAGTGAAAGCAGAGAAGCAGTTAGTGAAATAAATATTAATAACACGGAAATGACAATGAACATTATTACACTACATAAGGAGCAATACAAATACCAATAGAAATAACACTATTGATAATGAATAATAACAATAATTACCTCTATTATCAACAATACAATTGCTTCCAATGCAACAATACATATATGTAATGATAACTTCAAATACAAAAGAAGATGGATACATGGAGGGGAAGAAAGAGAAGTAAACCGCATTAACCTTGTAGATTGTTATTGTAACAGGACTTCAAAGTTTTCCAGGCCAAGGAAGGAATCCCAAACTTATAGAGAGATGGAGCGAAGACCCACAACTTACGTATATTCTGTATAAAATTGTGTTTTGAATTAAATTGGTACCAAAAGTACCTTTTTGTTGTGCAATACTAAAATATTCAAAAAATACATTATTATAGGCACAATTACAAAGCTCGCAAATAGCAAGCTAGTCGCATGTCGAGTGCCACTAATTGCTACCTATATGAAATGCTAACATTAATATAAAAATATGAATATATTGGGACGGCGTGGCGCAGTGGGAGAGTGGCCGTGCGCAACCCGAGGGTCCCTGGTTCAATCCCCACCTAGTACCAACCTCGTCACGTCCGTTGTGTCCTGAGCAAGACAATTCACCCTTGCTCCTGATGGGTGCTGGTTGGCGCCTTGCATGGCAGCTTCCTCCATCAGTGTGTGAATGTGTGTGTGAATGGGTAAATGTGGAAGTAGTGTCAAAGCGCTTTGAGTACCTTGAAGGTAGAAAAGCGCTATACAAGTACAACCCATTTATCATTTATTTATTTATATATTCATGTTTTTATATCGAACATGCAAGGTACAGTGATAGTGCGGCCATTTCACTGCCATTTCTAAATTATATTAAACTGCGTTATATCAATGTTGGTCTATTTTAGGACCTTTTAAATTTGTGAAAAAAATGGCAGGAGGAATATAATAAAAATCAAACCAAAATTTGCACAACCCAAAATGATTGGAAAAATAATTTAATTTCATCCAGGACAGCTCAAAGGGAAAGTGGTATGCTGCCTGCAAATTTTGTAGATCCGACTTCTTCATTGAACATGTTGGATGAACGGATATACTCATTCATGAACGCATTATTATTATTAACATATATATATATATATATATATATATATATATATATATATATATATATATATATATATATATATATATATATATATATATATATATATATACATTATTATTATTATTATTAACATATATATGTATATTATTAACATATATATATATATATATATTGTTTTAGATTTTTTTTGCACCATGACTAGGGAAGGTTGTTTACACTCATGTCAAATAAATAGATGCTGCATATTCCAAACATAAAAACCTGGTCTTTGACCAGGAAAAATTCATCTTGTCTACAAGATTGTGTCAAAATAGCAGCATTTAAAATGTTATGCTTTTTAAATGAATATAAGATTCCTTATTAAACTAATGAATTCATGATCTTTGGTCTGGATTATGTTTTTTATTTTCAATCTAAGACTCCTTCGGTTCCTGTTTTTTGTGCACCCTTGTTTGTTTTGGTCACCATGGTTACTTACTATTTCGCCTGCTTATGATTAGTGTTCACCCGCTCACCTGCTGCCTGAGCACTAATCAGAGGCATTTTTTAAACTTGCTTTGCCCTCCAGTGAGTCCTGGAGTAATATTTGCTGTTTGTTGTGGACTGCCTTTTTTTGGAAGCTTAGAGCTATCCCCTGGATCCCGTCTCCTGTCCCTGTTTGCTGTTTCCCGGTTTCTGTTTTCCTTGCCTTATTTTTTGAACATTAAAACCATGTTTTCATTTTCCAAGCCTGTCATCTCTGCATCTTGGGGTTCGTCACCACCTCCATGTGACACATGACGTCTTGCAGGCCATTTTGAAGATGTTTTTGGTCCTTATTTAATGACAAACTGTGAAGTGAACTTATGTGTCTAGCGTCCATTTGTGTAGATGGAAGCGGGCATGACCGTGCTCGGGCGTAACAATCGACCAAGCAACTAAAAAATAGCGTCCTCCTTGTAGTGTGTACTGATGTTAAAGACAATAAACACTTTAATACACATGTACTATATCGATGATTAAATGCTTTATAATACCACAAGAGTTTTGCAGCGGTACACACGTACGTCTGTGCACTTTTTATAGGCACTTAAACATGCAAAAGGGTTTCGTTAGTGCGTGACGATTTTCGAAATAATGTACACTTCACAGCACACGTAAAACATCACCATGTTGCTGATTATGTTATAATTCTATGAGTGTTGGCTTTTAGCAGCACAGGCGTGCATTCGCTTTTTAATTATATTCCCAGGAGTGTGTGTGCAGGTTCAGGCTGGCTTTAAAGATAATGTACCTGTCATTGCACATCTAAAGTCGATTAAAATAAACACAATAGGAGGTGTGATGCCACCAAGTCGGATATTGCTGCTTTTTTCAGGCTTCTGATTGGACAAAATGTGCAGGACAGCAGGTGTATTTGTTTGTGTGTAGACATAGACACTTTTGAAACTACACTTGTGTGGATGGAGATGGTTTTAACCCCAAATATGTGTTTTGTGTTTGTTTGGACATGGCCTGAGTTAAATTATTGGTTTGATGGAAACATGCTTTAAGGTGGTATTTGGTATCGGTAACACAATATGGCTGAAGATACTGCATTCACCTCCATAGCTTTAGAGAACCCGTCCTAGCATCCGTGCGCACACAATTAAGGTGAGAACTAGAGATGTCCGTTAATGGCTTTTTTGCTGATATCCGACATTGTCCAACTTTTGATTACCGATTTCGATATCAACCGATACCAATTTATACAGTCGTGGAATTAAAGGGGAACATTATCACAATTTCAAAAGGGTTAAAAACAATAAAGATCAGTTCCCAGTGGCTTGTTTTATTTTTCGAAGTTTTTTTCAAAATTTTACACCTCCCGGAATATCCCGAAAAACTGCTTCAAAGTGCCTAATTTTCACCATCGCTATATCCACCCGTCCATTTCCCTGTGACGTCATACAGTTCTGCCAATACAAACAACATGGCGATTACCACAGCAAGATATAGCGACATTAGCTCGGATTCAGACTCGGATTTCAGCGGGTTAAGCGATTCGACATATTATGCTTGTATTGAAACAGATGGTCGGAGTATGGAGGCAGATAGCGAAAACGAAATTGAAGAAGAAATTGAAGCTATTGAGCGAATAGCTATTGACGCTATTCGGCCATAGCATGAGTGTACCTAATGAAGTGGCCCATAGCATGGCTGCCTTATTAGCATCGCTGGTAAAATGTGCAGACCAAACAATCAGGACTTTCACATCTTGAGACACTGGAGCAACTTAAATCCGTCGATTGGTAAGTGTTTGTTTCGCATTAAATGTGGGTATCTAGTTTCAAATGTACATACAGCTAGCGTAAATAGCATTTTAGCATCGATTAGCGTAGCATGTTAGCATCGATTAGCTGGCAGTCATGCCGTGACCAAATATGTCTGATTAGCACATAAGTCAACAACATCAACAAAACTCACCTTTGTGATTTCATTGACTTAATCATTGCAAATACATCTGCAGGTTATCCATACTTGTTTGTGCCATGTCTGTCTTAGCATCGCCCGCAGACACTCTGGTACTTTCAATGGGGGTCTGGCGGCAGATTTCTTGCCAGTGGCGCAACTTGAATCTCTCCCTGTTAGTGTTGTTACACCCTCCGACAACACACCGACGAGGCATGATGTCTCCAAGGTTCCAAAAAATAGTCGAAAAACGGAAAATAACAGAGCTGAGATCCGGTGTTTGTAATGTGAAAATGAAAATGGCAGGTGTATTACCTCGGTGATGTCACGTTCTGACGTCATCGCTAAAAGACAGATAAACAGAAAGGCGTTTAATTTGCCAAAATTCACCCATTTAGAGTTCGGAAATCGGTTAAAAAAATACATGGTCTCTTTTCTGCAACATCAAGGTATATATTGACGCTTACATAGGTTTGGTGATAATGTTCCCCTTTAACACATTGTTATGCATCTTTTGTTGTGATGCCCCGCTGGATGCAATAAACAATGTAACTTTACCATGAATTGATTAACGTGGACCCCGACTTAAACAAGTTGAAAAACTTATTCGGGTGTTACCATGTACTGGTTAATTGTACGGAATATGTACCGTATTTTTCGGATTATAAGTGGCTCCGGAGTATACATCACACCGGCCGTAAATGCATAATAAAGAAGGAAAAAAACATATAAGTCGCGTTTTGGGGGGAAATTTATTTGATAAAACCCAACACCAAAAATAGGCATTTGAAAGGCAATTTAAAATAATTAAAGAATAGTGAACAACAGGCTGAATAAGTGTACGTTATATGACGCATAAATAACCAACAGTATGTTAACGTAACATATTATGGTAAGAGTCATTCAAATAACTATAACATATAGAACATGCTATACGTTTACCAAACAATCTGTCACTCCTAATCGATAAATCCCATGAAATCTTCTTCCTTGCTGTCGCTTCTAAACAACTCTGTCAACTCCAAAGGTATGCGCCGCTTCCTCTTGTCGTTTTCTGCTGCATATTTCACTACGTCCAGCTTGTAATCTGCAGTAAATGATTTCCTTTTCGGTGCCATTTTTGTTCAGCCCTTTTCAGTTTTTATAAGTTACCGCCAACGATGAAATGATCCATTTTAAAAGCTACGGCAGTAGCATATAGCAGTTAGGATCCAATGACCCACAATGCACTTCGGCCATGACCCTCCCCCGCCGAATTCTTATTGGTTGACGTGTGTGTGTGACGATTGCTGACATTTTCTTCGTCTCTTCCGAGAATGAGATAAATAATATTATTTGATATTTTACGGTAATGTGTTAATAATTTCACACATAAGTCGCTCCGGAGTATTTGTCGCACCCCCGGCCGAACTATGAAAAAAACTGCGACTTATAGTCCGAAAAATACGGTACTGTACTGTGCAATATACTAATACAAGTTTCAATCAATCAATCAAAAACAAGGTTTTCCAAAATAAGAGAACAACTTCAACTACAGTTATGTGGAAAAAAATGCAAAACATGGCACTGCCATATTTATTATTTTTTTAACATGCCTCAAAACAGAAGCTTGGAATTTGGGACATGCTCTCCCTGAGATAATCCTAATACCCACTACAACTATGGGAAATACTATACTTTGACTTTCACAAAGTGCATGATTTTGTATTTTTTTTAAAACATGCCTCAAAACAACAGCTACAAAAACAATGAAGGCACACAGCTTCAGTCCAGAGTATACAGTACTAGAGCATACTTGCCAACCTTGAGACCTCTGAATTTGGGATATGGGGGAGGAGGGGTTGAGGTGGGCGGGGTTTGGTGGTAGCGGGGGGGGGGGGGGTGTATTGTAGCCTCCCGGAATAGTTAGTGCTGCAAGGGGTTCTGGGTATTTGTTCTGTTGTGTTACGGTGCGGATGTTCTCCAGAAATGTGTTTGTCATTCTTGTTTGGTGTGGGTTCACAGAGTGGCGCATATTTGTAACAGTGTTAACGTTGTTTATACGGCCACCCTCATTGTGACCTGTATAGCTGTTGATCAAGTATGCCTTGCATTCACTCGTGTGTGTGTGTAAGACATCTCTAGTGAGAACCCCTTCACAAACTTTGATTGAATACTTGACAGGCTGCACACTCAGCGGATCATGCTTTTAGATTCCATCCAGATAAAAAAAAAAAAGAATAAAAGTCAGAGACATTTATCATGTCTTTGAGGGGCTCTGTCTTCAGGAAATGTATCCTGTGACATTTGGCCACATCATCTTGACTGATTAGCGCCTCTTGAGAGGACACAGGATTTATCACCGCTTCTGTCCCAACACCCTCGGATGCCACATCGAGCACGACTTGTGAGTCTCCTCCAGGCGAGCTGTGACAAGCAGTCTGTGCAGGACTGGAAAACACTTGTTAGTTCAGTCCTGATCAAATAGTGGGGCGGTGCCTGGGGTAAGACGCTTCATCAGTATCATGCTTCAAAACTTCTACATGTATGTATGTACAGCATGTATGTATGTATGTATGTATAAGGGATGGCGGGGCTAGGTTGGTCGAGCGGCCATGCCAGCAACCTTGAGGGTTCCTGGTTCATTCCCTTGCTTTCGTTTTCCTAATCAGGTTAATTGTGTCTATGAGTTATATATATATGAAATCTGACCACAGAAATTTCCTCCAGAAGATCTTTTTTTTGTCCATGTGATGTCAAATGAAACAAAAATGGAGCTGTTTGGCCACAATACCAGAGATATGTTTGGAAGAGGAAAGGTGAGGCCTTTAATCCCGGGAGCACCATTACTACAGTCCAGCATGATGGTGGTAGTACTATGCTCTGGGCCTGTTTTGCTGCCTGTGGAACTGGTCCTTTACAGAGAGTAAATGGGACGATGAAAAAGGAGGATTACCTCCAAATTCTTCAGGACAACCTAAAATCATCAGCCCGGAGGTTGAGTCTTGGGTGCAGTTGGGTGTTCCAACAGGACAATGTGTCAGGCTTTCCCCTGACAGTGTGTCTATGTTTTCGTTTTTTCCTCTACATTTGTCTATTTCCTCTGTGTTTAATATTTCCTGTCCTTAGTTCCTGTTTAGTGCTCTTATATTGTCAGCTTCCTGTCTTGTTCCCTGAGTGCTGTGTTCCTCTTCAGCTGCGGCTGGTTGGCACCTGGCCACACCCGTTGCCAATCAGCCCGCACCTATTTGTACCTGCTTTGTCTTGTGTCAGTGGCTGGATCATTGTATTGTCATTTGTATTGTCGTTGCCACATGTCGCTCTTGTCGTGTCGTTTTGTTACAGTTACTACCTGTCGTGCTACATTTTGTCCTGGTTATCGTAGCGGTAGGCTGTTTCTGTTAGCATTAGCCATTTCCAATTTTTCCTGTTTGCTACCCGCTAGCTTCCACGCTAGGTCCTTTTTTGTTTCTCGCTAGCTTCTATGCTAAAGACCCTTAGTTTGTTATTCCGCCCATGTGCACGCTTTTTGTTTGTACCCTTTTGGTTTTGTTTTTGTCTTAATATTTTATTAAATGATATATACTTACCAATAGCCTGCCACCTTCTCTGCATCGTGGGGTTCGACACCAAATAATTGTGACACAATGACCCCAAACACATGTCAAAAGTGGTAAAGGAATGGCTAAATCAGGCTAGAATTAAGGTTTTAGAATGGCCTTCCCAAAGTCCTGACTTAAACATGTGGACAATACTGAAGAAACAAGTCCATGTCAGAAAGCCAACAAATTTAGCTGAACTGCAGCAATTTTGTCAAGAGGAGTGGTCAAAAATTCAACCAGAAGCTTACCAGAAGCTTGTGGATGGCTACCAAAAGCCCCTTATTGCAGTGAAATTTGCCAAAGGACCTATAATAAATTCATAAAAGAACCAAACTTCATGAAAGTTTGTTGTGACCAACAAGTATGTGCTTCAATCACTCTATCACAAAAAAATAAGAGTTGTAGAATTTATTGGAAACTCAAGACAGCCATGACATTATGTTCTTCACAAGTTTATGTTAACTTTTGACCACGACTACATAGCACTTTTCTATATGCATATAGTGCTTGACAGAGAGAATAAAATGAAATAAAATTATATATATATATATATATATATATATATATATATATATGTAGGTGTGGGAAAAATCACAAAACTACTTCATCTCTACAGAACCGTTTCATGAGGGGTTCCCTCAATCATCAGGAGATTTTAATGGAAGCCTTCACATACAATGGTTTATATAGGGCACAGACTGGGTGGGTACAGGCAGGCGTAGGGGTGTGGTGATTGGCTCATGTGTTACCTAGGAGGTGTTTCCCTCTGTGGCGGCATGTTGAAATGATTTCACTGCGCTTGTTGAGGGATGACAGGTCTGGATGATATATAATAAACAGTTTCTCTTTCAAGCATAGGTTGCATCTTTTATTACCACTGTTGTAAGGTGTGCTGGATGCAAGAATTTGCCATGTTATTGAATATTCAACATTATTGTCTTTATATATATATATATATATATATATATATATATATATAATATATATATATATATATATATATATATATATATATATATATATATATATATATATATATATGTTAAAAAAATTTCGTAGGTTAAAATGTTTTATATATTGCGCTCCTGAGTTAATTTTGCTGATCAATTTGAATTTTTGATTATTTATTGAGATTATTGAATTGTATTTTTCAGTATAAAAAGGTTCAAGTCGGTCAATAAATCTTACAGTTTATATAACAATGTTTTTTTCAGATTGATGAATTTTAAATAATTTCTGCTGCTGACTAAAAAAACTATGTTAAAAAAGTTGTTCTTTGTTGTAAATTGATCTATATTGTTTTTGTTTTCTTTACTGATAATAGGGGTACATTGTTACACACAGGTGTACTTATAACAAGAGAGGGTGGGGGTGGGGATGGGTGCTAAATTTTTCTTTCTTCCTGGGGGTGGGAGTCGGGGGGACGTGGTAGAAAATAATTAAGACGCACCGCGTTAGCTGATGTGAAAGGGTTCATTCTGACACTCCATCACATGCACGATCGCACCAGTAATTTTTACACGTAGAAAAACACTCAATTTTCACTTAAATAGGATATTTAGGTAATTGGTGGTTGGAACTTGAGGACACCTTTGCAGTTTAGAAATTAATGTGCTAGAAGTTCGAAGACAAGGACACACACCAAAAAAAATGCACACACTCATGCATAGTTACAATATATATTTACTATTCCGTTTTATTTTGGCGGTGAAAATAAAGCTTAGTGGCTCCCAATTTGTGTCGAGCCTCATGGGGAAAATGTTCTACTATACCAAGATGGAACATTGGCTGGATTAAACGTGGCTATTCCTTGACATGCACCTTCAAAACCAAACTATTTGGTGCAGCTTTTAATGCAGTGTTTTTCAACCACTGTGCCGCGGCACACTAGTGTGCCGTGATATACTGTCTGGTGTGCCGTGGGAGATGATCTAATTTTACCTATTTGGGTTAAAAATATTATTTGCAAACCAGTAATTATAATCTGCAAATGAAGTGTTGTTGTTGAGTGTTGGTGCTGTCTAAAGCTCGGCAGAGTAACCATGTAATACTCTTCCATATCAGTAGGTGGCAGCAGGTAGCTAATTGCTTTGTAGATGTCGGAAACGGCGGAAAGCAGTGTGCAGGTAAAAAAAAAAAAAAGGTGTTAAATGCTTAAACCAAAACTAAACACAAGGTGAGTGCCCCTTTGGGCACTCACCTATGCAGAACAAAACTAAAACGGAACTGGCTACAAAGTAAACAAAAGCAGAATGCTGGACGACAGCAAAGACTTACTGTGGAGCAAAGACAATGTACATCCGAACATGACATGACAATCAACAATGTCCCCACAAAGGAGGATAAAATCAACTGAAATATTCTTGATGGCTAAAACAAAGTAGATGTGGGAAATATCGCTCAGAGGAAGATATGAAACTGCTACAGGAAAATACCAATAAAAGAGAAAAAGCCACCAAAATAGGAACGCAAGGCAAGAAGTAAAACACTACACACAGGAAAACATCAAAAAAGTCCAAATAAGTCAGGGTGTGATGTGACAGGTGGTGACAGTACACCTACTTTGAGACAAGAGCTATATTAATGCATGCTTCGTTATGCTTTACAGTCATATCCAACAATTGCGACAACAACTTTTTACTGTCAACTGAGTTTCGTTTTTTAATGATTTCTGTTGGTGGTGTGCCTCAGAATTTTTTCAACACAAAAAATGTGCCTTGGATCCAAACAGGTTGAAAAACACTGTTTTAATGAGATCATGAAAAACTAACTCGGATAGATCTCAACTGCAGATCATAAACTGCAGCCAGAAAAGTACAAAAACATTACAATACTCTTACAGTGCAAATAATCTCAGCATGGATGGATTCCATCAAGACCTACTGAATTCAAACTTTAAAAATGATGTTTTGTTTTTTGTTTTATACAATAGTTCAGAAAATACTTTGAAAACACTCATTTGGGGGTGTGCTGTTCCAATACTGATATTGCGCTGATATCAGCATATCATGTCGGATTATGTCAGCTTTGCATCTAAAATTTCCGACACAAGCGGTCTTGCTGCACAATACTTGTGCAAAGATAGACAGTCAGTTAACATCTACATGTCTTTCAATAGCACTGCGATGAGGTGGCGACTTTTCCAGGGCGTACTCCGCCTTCCACCCGATTGTTGCTGAGATAGGCACCAGCGCCCCCCGCGACCTCAAAGGGAATAAGCGGTAGAAAATGGATGGATGGATGTCTTTCAATAAGCACACAAGGTGGGTGTGTTAGTAAAGTCGTTTTAAAAAGGTAGAATATAGAACAGGCCTGGGCAATTATTTTGACTCGGGGGCCACATTTAGAGAAAACAATGTGTCTGGGGGCCGGTATATCAATTTTTATGAACACTTATACAAAACCTCACAATAAGGTCTGATTGAATACCAAAACGTTATGACAGACCGCATTAAAAGACTTGATGGAAGTTTACATTTTTCTATGAAGGATAAAACACTGAATATTGACAAAATATGAATGTCACACCCACTTTCGATCGACATATTTTGCAATCAACTGAAACGCAACAAAAATGCAACAAACAGTGAAATATGAACGCAAAGGGTAGAATATAAACCCACCTACAATTGTGAAAATCTCCTTCCGCATCTTTGGAAACCCTTCCCGCCCACAGTGATTGGTGCCTCGTCTGAGCTGCTGTGACGTAGATTACCATATTAACTAATTAGATGACCATAGTAACTAATAAATTACCATAGCAACTTATTAGATAACCATAGTAACTGGTATATCATCCATAAGCACCAATTCCGAGCATTGAAAGACTTAGTATGGTTAAAGACTTACGGTCCTTAGAAAACATGATTGCGCATCATAATGGCAGCTACACTTTACATCTTAAACATCTAAAAAAAAATATTTGGGAATGTCCAGCGGGCCAGATTGATAAGCTTAACGGGCCTCATGTGGCTCCCGGGCCTTAATTTGCCTAGAACTGATCTAGGATATAGGCTACTAGGAGCTGGCAGCTACACAACATCCAAGCACACAATAACTCGCAAGCCCGACATATTAAATACGTGTCCTTAATTGAACAACATCGTAGTCTAAAATGACATTTGTCAATATAAACAAGTATGAAATCCTTATAGTTGTATATTATTTACAGATTCAAAGTTTCCAAGGAAGACGTATCCAGTAACAACTTAGGCTGCCTTGATACTAAGCCGGCTGGATATAACCTTATCCCACTCACACAATGCCATCGTTTGAGACCCCCTACCCATACTTGCCAACCTTGAAAACTCAGATTTCGGAAGGTGGGGGGCAGGGGGCGTGGTCGGGGGTGGGGTGGAGGCGTGGTTTGGGGGCGTGGTTGGGGTGGGGGTCATGGTTAAGAGGAGAGTATATTTTTATATTGGCTGTAATTAATATATATATATATATATATATATACATATATATATATATATGTATATATATATATATATATATACATACTATATATATATATATATATATATATATATATATATATATATATATATATATATATGTACATACTATATATATATATATATATATATATATATATATATATATATATATATATATAGGAAATACTTAACTTTCAGTGAATTCTAGCTATATATATTTATTTTATTATACATATAAATAGAAGAAATAATTGAATTTCAGACGGCACCTATCAAATACACAGTAATAAAAACACAGTTGTTCTACTAACTGTACTGTGCTTGCTGAGTACTAAAAAAACAACAACACTTACCTTTCACTATTTGAGTAACGTCACTTCCGAGTTTCCAGAAGATGGCGCCAGTATGTGCTTTTCCCTGCCGTCTCTCGCTGTCAGCTCTGTTCGTTCCTCTCCTCTCCCCCGCCACCTACGGGCTGTGTGTCGGGCCCGACCTGGATTATCTGCGCCCTTGGACATGCTGGCCCCCGCCAGGTTCGGTCTTGTGAACGTAAGATCTTTGACAAACAAAACGTTTATCCTGAAGGATTTCTTCACTTCCCGCGGACTTGACTTCTTCTGTGTGACGGAAACATGGCTGAGAGCCGGTGAGTCCGCCCCTCTTAATGAACTTCTGCCTCCGGAGTGTTCCTATTGTAATTCTCCGCGGCCGTCCGGTCGAAAAGGAGGAGGATTAGCAGTCGTTTTTAAAAATGACTTTAAATGCCGTCAGATCCGCCTGCAATCCTCCTTTTCAAGCTTTGAAATGTGCATTTTTGAGCTGGAGGCGGCGTGGCTTCCAGCTCCAGCTGAATTTCGGGAGATTTTCGGGAGAAAATTTCTTCCTGGGGGTTTTCAGGAGAGGCGCTGAATTTCGGGAGTCTCCCGGAAAATCCGGGAGGGTTGGCAAGTATGCCCCCACCCCAGGCCTGGGCAATTATGAAAAAAATTGTGTCCGGGGCCCAGTATATCTATCTTTAAGAACACCACTACAAAACTTTTGTATTGGTAGTATAAATGTTTTCCTGCATTCATACTACCAAATAATAAAAGTATATATAAATCCTGCTAATACCGTATCAACTCTCAAGGCTGCGATATCGGTAACGTATCTGAAGATAGAACGCTGTATCGGGACACCCCTAGAGATGAATGAGGAAGACCTAATAAGGCCTTAGATTCTAGATTAAGATATACAGTGGTCCTTCAAACTTTCCCCAAGTCCTGCACAATATGTTAGTGTCTTTTGTGACATTGTGTTTATGAAGGATGACAACTCAAGTATTCGTAGGACTTCAGTGGCAAATTTCTCCAAACTTTACTACAATCGTGAATCGAGTTGTTGCATTGCCATTGCAATTCCTGGAATGTCATTGTTGTGTTTTTTTAAAAGATCTTTGGTGTTTATATATCTTTTGAATGTTGAATATGATATTCAAACTATGAAACCCTGGCAAAATTGACGATGAAAGCCTTTCAAACACTTGGATACAATCTGTGAAGGACATTTATTGTTACAGTCTGAGAATAAATAGTCGTACCTGGTGTCACATGAGAGAAGGAAAAGGCTGCTGAGGTTATCAGAGCAATGATGATCCCCCCTGAGACTTTGCACACCCGGTAGCCTTTTCGCCCCCACACTTTTTTCGTATTGTTCGAATTCCATTTGGTGTGCACAGCTCTTCTTCTACCCTCTGACTTTCGTTATTGTCGTGGCAAGACAAATTGGGGCCAAGGTGGATTGTGAACGCAGGAGAAGTAATGAAAATGAATGGATCCACTTCACCCGTCGCACAAAGATCCATAACAAAGCCCCAACAAGTGATTTTCATCACAGCCGACGTGATATTGTGGGGGAGACTCAATCTAAGCTTGTATTTTCTCATCTTATGAAGCTGTGACTCACGCTTCAACAGTACCCACAGGAAAAATACGTTAGAAATGGTCTATGAAGCTCAGTGTATACAGAATACGAGGAATCGATTCTACTTACTTATTTCCCATTGGTCCGACAATGTTAAAAACTGAATCATCAGGAAATCTGTATTAATTTCAACATATTTCAGATTATTTTCAATGAATTTCTTGTATCAAATTTGCACACATGGAAAAGCAGCACTGCATAGGTCCAAAAAACTAATGACTTTTAAAACTGACTTACTATGGGAACATTGGTAAACATTCACACATTGGTGTGGAGAGGCGGAGCCGGCAGTCCGACAGAGAGGCATGGCATGCCCAAGATGGCGGCGAAGAGGCTGGGACGGCGAGCGAGCGGCGAGGAGGGACGCGCCGGGAGCGACGCCACAATCAAAATCAGGTGCGTGGATCGCGCATCTCGGGTCAATTTAGTCATCCTCTCGCACTGTTTAAAGGGGTGACAGCTGCGAATGTCGCAGAGAGAGGCGGAGAGACTCAAAGGAGCCAGAGGGAAGCTGACGCGGAGCGAGAGAGGAAGAGAGCCACAGGTAGACGACGAGCGAGGGCTGAAAAGCGACCTGGACTGAGGTATTTATTTGAAAAAATAAACAAAGTCACAGCCGGGCTCGAGAATGTCCCTATTTGGTGGTCCATGGAACCCGCACGACAGCGAGAGTCTGTAATAAGTGGTTTGCCATCAGGTCCAGCAAGGCCTTCTCTGCTGGCCTGAAATAAATCATGATCATAAATTGATAAAGGTTGATTGCATTTTTTTTTTATTTCCCTAAACATCATATTCTCTTCATGTCATATTAGGCTCCAGTGTTGTTGTTTTTACGTTAGAGCTATATGAAATTTTCCCGAGGCCTTCCGAATCAACAATGCGGCAGTTCCAATAGCCAATCAGATCATGAGTTATTGACCGTAGACCTCCTAGGTTGCCTAACGAACCTTTGTATGTGACATATACGGCTCCTGTGACTGGATACTCACTTGACAGATGTGAGAGCAGGCAACGCTATGGAGATCAACCGAAATCTGATATCTACTTGCTTTTTTACCCACAAGTGTCAAAGGAGAGCAAAACGTTGATTTGGTTGCAGATGTATACTAAATTGGCCACCCATCCAAATGTTCAGAATCAGGTGTCCTAGTCACTTGGTGTATAAAATCAAGCACTTGGGCATGGAGACTGTTTTTACAAACGTGTGAAAGAATGGGCTGCTATCAGTGATATCCAGCGTTGAACTGCCATAGGATGCCACCTGTGCAACAAATCCAGTCGTGAAATTTCCTCGCTTGTAAATATTCCAAAGTCAACTTTATATTATAGGAAAAGTGAGGCGTTTTGGAACAACAGCAAGTTAGCCACCTGGTGGTAGGTCACGTAAACTGACGGAGAGGGTCAGCATCGTGCAAAGACTTTCTGCACAGTCAGTTGCTACAGAGCTCCAAACTTCATGTGACCTTCCAATTAGTCAACGTACAGTACACAGAGAGCTTCATGGAATGGGGTTCCATGGCCGACCAGCTGCATCCAAGCCATACATCACCGAGTCCAATGCAAAGCGACGGATGCAGTGGTGTAAAGCACGTCGTCACTGGACTGTAGAGCAGTGGAGACGCCTTCTCTGGAGTGATGAATTATGCTTTTCCATCTGGTAATTTGAAGGACGAGTCTGGGTTTGGAGGTTGCCAGGAGAACGCTACATTTCGGACTGCATTGTTCAGAGTGTGACATTTGGTGGAGCAGGAATTAGGCTGTGGGGTTGTTTTTCAGGAGTGAAAGGAACTTTGAATGCTCCAGGATATCAAAACATTTTGGAAAATTCCATGCAACCTTGTGGGAACAGTTTTGGAGCAGGCCTCTTCCTCTTCGGACATGACTGTGCACCAATGCACAGAGCAAGTTCCATGTGGATGAACTTGACTGGCCTGCACAGAGTCCTGACCCGAACCCGATAGAACACCTTGGGGATGAATTAGAACGGAGACTGAGATCCAGGCCTTCTCAACCATCATCAGTGTGTGACCTCACCAATGCGGTTTTGGAAGAATAGTGGAAAATTCCAATGAACACACTCGGCAACCTTATGGACAACCTTCCTGGAAGAGTTGAAGCTGTAAGAGCTACAAAAGGTGGACGGACAACATATTACACCCTATGGGTTAGGAATGGGATGGCACTTCAAGTTCGTATGTGAGTCAAGGCAGGTGGCCAAATACTTTTGGCAATATAGTGTACTTGCAAAGCCAATTTCAAGAACGACATTTCGAGAGAAGCTAGATATCATGAGACGAGGTCGGCCGACCCAAGAGCTAGTTAACCTGTCCTAGCCGGTAAAAAGATTTTGTCTGCCACTTCTAATCAACCAGCTGTGAGCGGTACCCATGGCTTCCGGCTTCCGAAGGATTTTGAAAATTGTGACTTCAAATATTTCTTTATTTTTGCCCATTTAAAATGTTTTCACAAGTATTTAGACAGTACCACGTAGAGATATGTTTTAATTGGTGAAACGGGTTTATTTATTTGTATATGCACCGTAAAATAGCCTGTTTTGTACAATATTTAGAGGATATAATGCCCAGGAGTGCGCAAGTGTGTTTCTGTATTTGCTGTGGTCATATTCGGATATAAATTATGGTCTTAACCATATTAAAGTTGGATTAAGTAGGACGTCGATGAAGGCCTCGGTGTGAAATGCACAGCCCACAACTGCATTCACACACATGAAGAACTGTCCCGGACCTACAAGCTAGAAAAGAAAGAGTGCTAATTCAGCGTCACATTTAGACATAAAAGCACCGTCTAACTTTTTAATCACCAGAAAAAAGAAAGAAAAACTTTCCTTAAGTGTAATCAAAGAGATGGTAAAAATGGCCTGATCATATTTAACTCGAAACAAAACCAGTGGCTGTGGAGCACAGCCAATACGTTATTTCCCCCCCAGGATATACTGCATTTATGAGGGTTATAAAGCCCACAGGACACAGGTGACACTTTTACTTGCATCATGTTTGTGTTTTATAACAATACTTCTCAGCACATTAGAAAAAAAACAGTTGCACGGTTGAGTAAATTGTATTTTTTAAATAATTATATGGACATTCCAACTCATGTAAAAACATTCATTTCCCTTAGGGCCTGATCTAAGCTCAACATACTTTTTGTTATGAATCAACAAGGGAAGGAGACGGCAAGACAACAGAGGATCAAGCTCAACGGGTTTTATTGAGCACATGATGATTACGTGGGGTGTGTACGCTACTTTGTGTGTGAATGGAATAATATGCGTGGAAATTAAGCGTATGTAAATACCAGAGGGTTTGTTGGAGTGCGTGTTGGATGTGGTAGCGATCAAGTCCGAAGGGGAAGAGGCAAAAGGGATCCGTGGTACGAGCAGGGTCGTGGGACAGGAAAGAGGCGTCCAAAAGTCCAAGCGTGGGATCGAGGATCGGGGAAGGCAATTAAGGTCCAGAGGAGTTAGCAGCAGCAGAAGCTGAGACACAGGGACTGCAGGGGACAAGAGACAACAAGGACAATCAGGACGAGGCACGAGGGAGACGAGCAAAACGAGAAAGAGAGGAAGAGGGAAGGCAGTAGGATGGGATAGGAAAGGATAGAATATGATAGGATAAGATAGGTCTTTATTGTCATTGCACAAGTACAACAAAACTTTGTTTTCAGCACAAACCTGTTCAAGATTAGACAAACAAACAGTGTACAGGGTTATAGAACAAGAACGCTGATGGGTCGCCATGAGGCCCCCCGTAAAAGATGGGAAATAGGTAAAGGCTGGGGAAGGATGAGTAAAAAAATACAATCTAGACTGGGCTCCTAAGGGGGCCCAGTCTGGAGCAGGAAAAAACCTCCATAGCAAATTACATATACATATTACAACACACATCTTGATATATCTAGTAACAGAGGGAAGGTAGTTCAAGGTCATGATGGGAGGCCACAGCTCTTCAAGCGCTGACCATCTATTCATCACCCCTACAGGGGGGGGGGGTTGTATGTGTGGCGTATATTTTTTTGTGGATGAGTGTGTGTGTGTGTGTAAGCCCGCAGTGTGTCTCTGTTCCGCGGCCTTGATGTATTATACAGTCGCTGGTCCAAAGTCAACAACAACAGGTGTGTGTCCATGAGAGACAAGAAGGGAGTTTGTTGTGTCTTCGCTGCAGTGACCTTTGGGAGAGTCTCGAAGCCAGGGAAACAATCCAAGTTAGGATAGGATAGGTCTAGTGCGAGTGAAAATAAAATTTGCTTTTCACTCTAAGTTGTCTATGACTGGTCCTGAAAAACTGCGGGATAGACAGTCCGATGTAATCCACAGTTCTTCCCGCATCCTCCAATCTTTTGTAGCAGCTTTGGGGTACTTTAAAGACTGCCAGCAACTTCCAATTTGTCGACAAACCACAGCAATGCTTACTCCAATCAACAGATGTCCTGTTGTCATAATTCTGAATAGGTGGATATCTTCACGTCCTCGATAGAAAAGGGTCGCCAGGCACGCGGCACTCCTTTTTCTCCCAAGTGTCCGTCGTTTGTCCAACAACAACCGCTTCGTCACGACAGGAGGTTCCCCCAAACCCAAGATCTTGTCAATTTTGTTGAGGCCAGTTAAATAGTTCCAATGTTTACATTTGGAGAGCAGTGCAAAAAGAGGCAACAAGAAAGTTAAGACAAGACAAAACAAAGAAGCAAGCAGGAGAGATAAGGGAGAGGAAAGGGGAGCGTCCACCCTTGATGAGTGCCAGGGAGAAAAGCGAAGGTGGGGAGGCTCTTTATCCTGTCGCTTCCCATTAAAACCAGGTGTGTTGATTGCAAATCGCCTACAGCTGTGGCGGAAAGTGGAGGCGGTCTTTGCAACGCACGCAGGGCGTGTCTGGCGGCGCTTTCAGCAGAGCTTGTCAGTGCTCCCGCAGAAGAGGGAAAAGCGGACTGCGCGTGTGCCGTAACACTTTTATAACTTTTTCAATAAGTTATGAGTTAAATAACTTTCTAAATTTTTATTTTAAAAAGTTTTATTTAAGTCTAACTAAATAAGGATATGCCCTGCAATGAGGTGGCGAATGCAGCTGAGATAGGCACCAGCGACCCCAAAAGGGACAAACGGTAGAAAATGAATTGATGGATGAATAAAGATACCGGCTGTCACTATGGAGACACTAATTTCCTCCCACATTCATAACACCATATGCTCAAACCAGTGGTGTTTTGTTATGTTGCTGAACATGAGGTACACACATATAATAGTATCATTTCTGGGCTAGGGGCTTCACGGTGGCAGAGGGGTTAGTGTGTCTGCCTCACAATACGAAGGTCCTGCAGTCCTGGGTTCAAATCCAGGCTCGGGATCTTTCTGTGTGGAGTTTGCATGTTCTCCCCGTGAATGCGTGGGTTCCCTCCGGGTACTCCGGCTTCCTCCCACTTCCAAAGACATGCACCTGGGGATAGGTTGATTGGCAACACTAAATTGGCCCTAGTGTGTGAATGTGAGTGTGAATGTTGTCTGTCTATCTGTGTTGGCCCTGCGATGAGGTGGCAACTTGTCCAGGGTGTACCCCGCCTTCCGCCCGATTGTAGCTGAGATAGGCGCCAGCGCCCCCCCGACGCCAAAAGGGAATAAGCGGTAGAAAATGGATGGATGGATGGATTTCTGGGCTACACTGAAGAGCGACTTCGACAATACAACCTATATTTAGCATTGGAGGGCCTCTCGCGTTCTGATGGCATGTTGAAATAATTGTTGTCTTTCATACAGAAAATGTGGTCTACTTTCTGGCAAAGCACCACAGCCAACATCAACCCAAACGGATATGTCTTACATGGGGCTTTGAATAGGGTGGTCTGCACCACTTTTCAATTGCACACGCAATGTTAATTGATCCCACGAAACATGCCCTATTTTAATGATTGCGCATGTTTATCGTGTGGTATTTGGATCTTTGTATATTTAGTCTCATGGTCAGACGAGGGCAAATTATATCAGAGTCTGTGTCCATTTTAAGAACGGATGTCCTTGATTTGCATTACATCTTTCCAGTTTAAAGTATCTTTTTCTTGTCTGAGCGTTTGGTAAATGTTGCAGTGGTTTCTCTCCTGCATGTCTGTCACTTCCTACACACAACCAGTCATACTTCTCGGCCCTTTGATGTGGGAGTGCTGACTCATCGTTCCTCCTCCAATGGTGGATATCAATAACATCAAGGATTCACGTGATCTTGGACTGCACACTTTGCATCCTTCCATCTAAGACAATGCAATGCCTCGGCCCCTCTGTGGCTAATTAGAAGCTGTTGTCTTTTGCAACAAAACCAGCTTGCAGATAAAGAGGGAGATCTGAGTGAAATGTGGTCGGAGTGAGCGGGGGAAGAGCTGACAAGGAGTAAAACGACGAGATATCGCTCTGTTAGATCCGTCGAAGGACAATGATAGTCGAATTGCAAAGAGCTGCTCTGGGAGGATTGCTCACGTCTCAACAGAACAAAAGGGTAGAACAACAGAAAGGTGAAGAAACTGAATAGAATGCAACTCCTTCTCGTGACAGAATTCAGTTCAATTCCTTGCCTTCAAACCAGCAATAGGAGATGGAACTGTGTTCTTTAGGTGGATTGATGAACTGAAGGACTGATATTTTGAAGATAGTTAGCAACATAGATCAAAAAGTTACAGGCGGCTTTTAAATAAAACTTTCAAGAAATGTCAGAAACAGGGTAAGAAATAAGTAATCCAGATAATTTCTACCAAGCTACCTGACATTTAGGTTATGAGGCTGAACATAGCTGGTACGTATGTTAGCGGGCTCGCCCTTACCCACAGAGACGAAGAGAGCGGATGATTGACAAGAGATTTCATGCCGATGCAAGAGGGTTCCCTCTTTGCATCGGCATGGTTTACAGAAGAAACTAGAGCTCTTAAACTATCGTGTAGAAAGTTGGAACGCAAATGGTGCGCAACTTCGACCTAATTCTCTCAATCAATCAATCAATCAATGTTTACTTATATAGCCCTAAATCACTAGTGTCTCAAAGGGCTGCACAAACCACCACGACATCCTCGGTAGGCCCACATAAGGGCAAGGAAAACTCACACCCAGTGGGACATTGGTGACAATAATGACCCAGTGGGACGTCGGTGACAATGATGACTATGAGAACCTTAGAGAGGAGGAAAGCAATGGATGTCGAGCAGGTCTAACATGATACTGTGAAAGTTCAATCCACAATGGATACAACACAGTCGCGAGAGTCCAGTCCAAACACAGCAGCGAGAGTCCCGTTCACAGCGGAGCCAGCAGGAAACCATCCCAAGGGTAGCGGACCAGCAGCGCAGAGATGTCCCCAGCCGATACACAGAGGGACATAGAAGAAAAAGAAAAGAAACGGCAGATCAACTGGTCTAAAAAGGGAGTCTATTTAAAGGCTAGAGTATACAAATGAGTTTTAAGGTGAGACTTAAATGCTTCTACTGAGGTGGCATCGCGAACTGTTACCGGGAGGGCATTCCAGAGTACTGGAGCCCGAACGGTAAATGCTCTATAGCCCGCAGACTTTTTTTGGGCTTTGGGAATCACTAATAAGCCGGAGTCCTTTGAACGCAGATTTCTTGCCGGGACATATGGTACAATACAATCGGCAAGATAAGATGGAGCTAGACCGTGTAGTATTTTATACGTAAGTAGTAAAACCTTAAAGTCACATCTTAAGTGCACAGGAAGCCAGTGCAGGTGAGCCAGTACAGGCGTAATGTGATCAAACTTTCTTGTTCTTGTCAAAAGTCTAGCAGCCGCATTTTGTACCAACTGTAATCTTTTAATGCTAGACATGGGGAGACCCGAAAATAATACGTTACAGTAGTCGAGGCGAGACGTAACAAACGCATGGATAATGATCTCAGCGTCTTTAGTGGACAGAATGGAGCGAATTTTAGCGATGTTACGGAGATGAAAGAAGGCCGTTTTAGTAACGCTTTTAATGTGTGCCTCAAAGGAGAGAGTTGGGTCGAAGATAATACCCAGATTCTTTACCGTGTCGCCTTGTTTAATTGTTTGGTTGTCAAATGTTAGAGTTGTATTATTAAATAGAGTTCGGTGTCTAGCAGGACCGATAATCAGCATTTCCGTTTTTTTGGCGTTGAGTTGCAAAAAGTTAGCAGACATCCATTGTTTAATTTCATTAAGACACGCCTCCAGCTGACTACAATCCGGCGTGTTGGTCAGCTTTAGGGGCATGTAGAGTTGGGTGTCATCAGCATAACAGTGAAAGCTAATACCGTATTTGTGTATGATGTCACCTAGCGGCAGCATGTAGATGCTGAAGAGTGCAGGGCCAAGGACCGAACCCTGGGGAACTCCACACGTTACCTTAACGTAGTCCGAGGTCACATTGTTATGGGAGACACACTGCATCCTATCAGTAAGATAAGAGTTAAACCAAGACAGGGCTAAGTCTGACATACCAATTCGTGTTTTGATACGTTCTAATAAAATATTATGATCGACGGTATCGAAAGCAGCGCTAAGATCGAGGAGCAGCAACATAGATGACGCATCAGAATCCATCGTTAGCAATAGATCATTAGTCATTTTTGCGAGGGCTGTCTCCGTGGAGTGATTTGCTCTGAAACCGGATTGAAAGGTTTCACATAGATTGTTAGACGCTAAGTGTTCATTTAACTGCTCCGCAACAATTTTTTCAAGGATTTTTGAAATAAAGGGAAGGTGAGACACCGGTCGGTAATTTACCATGAGGTCAGGATCGAGGTTAGGTCTTTTAAGAAGAGGATGAATAACCGCTTTTTTGAATGCAACGGGAACAGTGCCCGAGGAGAGTGATAAGTTTATAATATTTAGCACTGATGGACCTAATAATACAAAAAGCTCCTTGATCAGTTTCCCAGGAAGAGGGTCAAGTAAACATGTTGTCTGTTTTATTCCATTTACACGTTGTAACAATTCCTCTAATGTTATTTCCTCAAAACGAGAGAAACTATTTTGGAGGGCAGTATCCGTCGTATATACAATCGTGTCAGTGTTAATAGAACCCCGTTGTAGCTGGGACGCATTGTCTTTAATCTCCTTTCTAATGACTTCAATTTTCTTACTAAAGAATTGCATAAAGTCATCAGCTGAGTGGGTTGAGCTACTGGAAGGAGTCCCTTGTTGGGTTAGCGATGCTACCGTACTAAACAAAAATTTAGGATCGTTTTTATTACGGTGGATGAGATTTGAGTAATATTTAGCTTTAGCTAAGGTAAGCATGCGTTTATAAGTTATTAAACCATCACTCCATGCTTGATGGTGCACCTCAAGTTTAGTCGTGCGCCATTTGCGTTCCAGCTTTCTACATAATAATTTCTGAGTTCTAGTTTCTTCTGTAAACCACGGGGTGCGCTTTTTTGGAGCCTTTTTTAACTTTAGCGGTGCTATGTTATCAATGGTTTCGCGCAGGGCGTCGTTAAAGTTGTTAGTGAGGTTATCAATAGAGCCCACATACTTTGGGAATGGTGCCATTACCGAGGGCAGTAGGTCAGCAAGAGTTGTCGTTGTGGCTGTATTAATGTTGCGGCTGCTATAGCAGGTATTATTATTATTAGTTTGACGAACATGCGTCTGAACCTCGAATTTTATAAGGTAATGATCGGACAATACTTTAGTATACGGGAGTATCGTAACTTTGGAAACGGTGATGCCCCTGACAAGCACTAGGTCTATCGTATTACCGTTGCGATGCGTGGGTTCATTTATTATTTGTGTGAGACCACAGCTATCAATTACAGTCTGGAGCGCTACGCACGGTGGGTCCGATGGGGTATTCATATGGATATTTCACATTTCACATAAGTCAATAACTCTCTTGTTTGAGTCACACTAAAACGGCCTTTTTTCATCTCCATAATATCGCTAAAATTCCTTCCACTAGTAACGCTGAGATCCTTATTCATGCATTCTTTTACGTCTCGTTTCGATTACTGTAACATATTATATTTGGGCCTCCCTATGTCCAGCATTAAAAGATTACAGTTCGTACAACATGCGACTGCTAGACTTTTGACAAGAACAAGAACCTTTGATCATACTACGCCTATACTGGCTCACCTGCACTGGCTTCCTCTTCATTTAAGACGCAACTTTAAGGTTTTACTACTTACGTATAAAATACTACACGGCTTAGCTCCATCCTATCTTGCCCGTTGTATTGTACCATATGTCCCGGCAAGAAATCTGCGTTAAAATAACTGGTTTATTAGTGATTCCCAGAGCCCAAAAAAAGTCTGCAGGCTACAGAGCGTTTTCTATTCGGGCTCCAGTACTCTGGAATGACCTCCCGGTAAAAGTTACAAATGCTACCTCATTTAAGTCCCATCTTAAAACTAATTTGTATACTCTAGCATTAAAATAGACCCCCTTAGACCAGTTGATCTGCCGTCTCTTTTCTACTCTGACCCCCGTTTCCTTCGTAGAATGGGGGGTCACAAATTCAGTGACCACAGGTGAGGCGCGAGCTGTCCAAAGTCGGGACCCAAGGTGGACCACTCATCTGTGCATCAGTTGGGGACGTCTCTCCGCTGCTGACCTGTCTCCACTCAAGATGTCTCCTGCTTTCCCCACTATGGACTGGACTCTCACACTATTAACAAGATCCATTATGGACTGGACTCTCACACTTTTATGCTAGATCAGTGGTTCTTAACCTGGGTTTGATCGAACCCGAGGTGTTCGGTGAGTCGGCCTAAGGGGTTCGGAGGAGCCTTCGTTGCGGAGGTCAAGACACTACCAACTCATTGTGTAAATAAAAACTTCTCCCTTTTCGCGCATTATGGATAGCCCCAAACAATTTTACTGCTAACGTTCCATCTGATTTGCGGATGTGTACAAACCCTGTTTCCATATGAGTTGGGAAATTGTGTTGGATGTAAATATTAACGGAATACAACGATTTGCAAATCATTTTCAACCCATATCCAGTTGAATATGCAACAAAGACAACGTACAACTTTCAAAGCTTCCAAAATTAGTTTTCTCAGTTCCCAAACGTTTATTGAGTGTTGTTAAAAGAAAAGGTGATGTAGCACAGTGGTGAACATGCCCTTTCCCAACTACTTTGGCACGTGTTGCAGCCATGAAATTCTAAGTTAATTATTATTTGAAAAAAAAAAAAATGTTTATGAGTTTGAACATCAAATATCTTGTCTTTGTAGTGCATTGAATTGAATATGGGTTGAACATTACTTGCAAATCATTGTATTCTGTTTATATTTACATCTAACACAATTTCCCAACTCATATGGAAACGGGGTTTGTAATTTGTTGCAAGTTCATGTGTTGGCTTTGTTCTTTGAACAAGGGGATGTTCATGCACAGTTCATTTTATGCACCAATAAAAAAAACTTTATCTTGAAATTTAAATTATTATTGTTTTTTTTTTTTAAATTCACTAAAGAAGGGTTTGGTTTGAAAATAAAACAACTGAGCGGCAGAGTTATCCTTATCAGCTATTTTTCAAATGTTACATAAATAATTTAATATAATATCAAAGAAAGAAAAATTATTACCTCACACAAAAGCACTGAAAACTGATACACTAGAAATTCGATTCCCAAGTATTGCGAATTGCTACCATATCGGGTCATTTGTGAAAGGCTTATATTACATGAAACAAGTAGAAAATATAGTTTTTTTCTTAAGTTTTACTAAAGATGGCGGCGAGTGTAGACGCAGCGACCACTCGCTCTCCCGATCGTAAAATGTTGTGTTCGTTTAAAGCAGGGGTCGGCAATCCAAAATGTTGAAAGAGCAATATTGGACCAAAAATACAAAAACAAATCTGTTTGGAGCCGCAAAAAATTAAAAGCCATATTACATACAGATAGTGTGTCATGAGATATACATTGAATTATGAGGACTTAAAGGAAACTAAATGAGCTCAAATATAGTTACAAATGAGGCATAATGATGCAATATGTACATATAGCTAGCCTAAATAGCATGTTAGCATCGATTAGCTTGCAGTCATGCAGTGACCAAATATGTCTGATTAGCACATTTCACATAAGTCAATAACATCAACAAAACTCGCCTTTGTGCATTCATGCACAACGTTATAAGTTTGGTGGACAAAATGAGACGGAAAAAGAAGTGGCATAAATCACATCTGAGAAAGTCAGAGAAAGTTATGCATGTAAACAAACTACGGTGAGTTCAAGGACCGCCAAAATTAGTAGGGCAAAACGGCGCTCGCCAAATACTCGGATCAGTGAAGCATGTTAATACAAACAGTGTGCTTTATAGCAATTACGGAGGTTTGTGTCATGTTTGTCTTCCTACAGAGCCAAATTAAAACCCTTTTTTTTTTTTTTCCCCCACATCATTTCCATTTTTCATATATTTTTGAAAAAACTCCAGAGAGCCACTATGGCAGCGCTAAAGAGCCGCATGCGGCTCCGGAGCCACGGGTTGCCGACCTCTGGTTTAAAGGATGTTTGTCTGAACGTTTTTCTTGTCAGTCTACGTTGGAACACAAATACAGTTGACAGGCTTTATGAGACATCCGAAATAGCAAGATCTGCAAAGTTTTGGAACATGAAACAGAGATGCTAAAAGAGCTGGGACTACTCCGTCGGCCTGCTGTCACACTGGACTCGCCTGTTACCCCCTCCCCATGAAAGGAGGCATCGGAAGCCGTGTGCAAAGACAAAGAAGAGGGATAAGCGTGGAAGTATCAGAGCTCGGCTCGAGGCTAGTCCAACTGGCCTACTAGTTGCAGTCTACATCCTTCCTACTAACAACAGTGATAGGAATGCTACACTTAATGAACTGTGTATCAAGCCACCAGTGAACAACAAACAGCACTACTCAATCTCGCCAGAGATTTTAATATTACTCTGTCAAGATGGGGGGTTTGCAGCTTGCTGTGGGGTCGTTCTCCCAGGAAGGCAGACGGACTACTCGCGACATGGCGTGCAGGTGAAAACATGAGTTAATTTTAACAGAGCGGTTAGTGCATCTTCCTCACAATACGAAGGTCCTGAGTAGTCCTGGGTTCAATCCCGGGCTCGGGATCTTTTTGTGTGGAGTTTGCATGTCCTCCCCGTGACTGCGTGGGTACCCTCTGGGTACTCCTGTTTCCTCCCACTTCCAAAGACATGCACCTGGGGATAGGTTGATTGGCAACACTAAATTGGCCCTAGTGTGTGAATGTGAGTGTGAATGTTGTCTGTCTATCTGTGTTGGCCCTGCGATGAGGTGGCGACTTGTCCAGGGTGTACACCGCCTTCCGCCCGATTGTAGCTGAGATAGGCACCAGCGCCCCCCGTGACCCCAAAGGGAATAAGCAGTAGAAAATGGATGGATGGACTAACAAAGTACAAACAAAAGGCGCGCACAAGGCGGAGTCACAAAGTTAGCGTATGGAAAAAAAAAAAAACTTAGACAGACTATGGACATGAAACAAAAAAAAAACACTTACTGTGACGTGAAACGAGCAGCATGAACTATGAGGTGGAAAAAACTAGAATGAACAGAGCATGAAAAGAACAATGACTACAGGTGGACTGACTGGAAAAGACAAGCTTAAATACTGACTCTGAATAGTGCTCGGGAAGCAGGTGAGCGGTCGAGCACTAATCAGAGACAGGTGAACAGAACAAGTAACCATGGTGACAAAACAAGGGAGTGAAAAAACAGGAAGCGTTGGAGTCTTAAACAAAACCGAACATAACTAAACAAAACATGATCACAAGACATGACAATCTCAAGACTGTTCTTCCAAAATTTCATGTAAACTTCAGCAAACTGGACAAGCTGGGTCTCACCACCTCACTCTGCAACTAGCTGCTCGATTTCTTCAGTGAGAAGCCACAAGCAGTATGTGTGGGGAACAACACCTCCAGTTTTTAAGTAAGGGGGCCCACAAGGCTGCGTGGTCAGTCCTCTGTCATTCACCCTACTGACAAGACTGCACAACAACTTACAGCACCAATCACATCAAAGTGCGGACGACACGACTCTGGTGGGTCTCATTAACGAGGACGACGAGACACAGAGAGAAAAGGTGGACTTTCTGACCACGTAGTGCAAGAACAACAACTTTCTGCTAAATGTCAGCAAGACAGAAAAGATTGTTAACTTCCAGAGAGGCCACACCGATAACCCACCACTAAACATCAATGGTGCTGCTGTGGAGAGTGAGCAGCATCAAATTCCTCAGGGTGAACATCACTGGCAAAGAAGGCACACCAGCGCCTCTACTTCCTGCAGAAACTCAAGAGGGCAAGAACTCCGTCACCCATTTTGACGACATTCTACAATTGAGAGCAGCATAACCAGCTGCATCACTGTGCGGGGAGGGGGCTGCTCTGAGTACCACAGAAGATCCCTGCAACCCATCGTGAATACAGCTGGAAAAATCATTGGTACCCCACTCCTATCCCCCAAAGGCTTGTACACCACCCGCCTCACCCGAGAAGCCCTCACAATCATGGGTGATCCAAGCCACCTTACAAACAAACTGTTCAGCCTCCTGTCCTCTGGAAAGAGGTACAGGAGCCTCCGCTCCCACACCACTAGACTCAATCACAGCTTTGTCCACCAGGCTGATAGGCTGCTGAACTCTCTCCCCTCTCAGCCCGACCCAACAGGGCGTCAGGGAAATAAAAATCTACCTTTCCAAGAGACATCTTGGAACCATACTTGCCAACCCTCCCGGATTTTCCGGGAGACTCCCGAAATTCAGCGCCTCTCCCGAAAACCTACAGGAAGAAATGTTCTCCCGAAAATCTCCTGAAATTCAGCTGGAGCTGGAGGCCACGCCCCCTCCAGCTCAAACATGCACAGTTCGAAGCTTGAAAAGGAGGATTGCAAGCAGATCTGACGGCATTTAAAGTAATTTTTAAAAACGACTGCTGATCCTCCTCCTTTTCGACCGGACGACCGCGGAGAATTAAAGTAGCAACACTCCGGAGGCACAAGTTAATTAGAGGGTCGGACTCACCGGAAATATTGGACATGTTTCCGTCACACAGAGGAAGTACGCGGGAAGTGAAGAAATCCTTCAGGATAAACATTTTGTTTGTCAAAGATCTTGTGTTCACAAGACCGAACCTGGCGGGGGCCAGCAAATCCAAGGGCGCAGCTAATCCAGGTGGGGCCCGACACACAGCCCGCAGGTGGCGGAGGAGAGGACGACAGAGACGAAAATAGACGCAAACAACACAAAAACGAACGGAGCTGAGAGCGAAAGACGCCAGGCCAAAGCACATACTTGCGCCATCTTCTGGAAACTCAGAAGTGACGTTACTAAAATAGTGAAAGGTAAGTGTTGTTGTTGTTTTTTTGTAACCAGCAAGGACAGTACAGTTAGAACAACTGTGTTTTTATTACTGTGTATTTGATAGGTGCTGTCTAAAATTCAACTATTTATTTTATTTATATATATAATAAAATAAATATATATAGCTAGAATTCATTGAAAGTTAAGTATTTCATATATATATACTTATATATGTATATATATATATATATATATATATATATATATATATATATATATATATATATATATATATATATATATATATATATATATATACATATATATATATATATATGTATGAAATATACTCTCCTATTAACCACGTCGCCCGCCCCAACCACACCCCCAAACCATGCCTCCGCCCCAGCCCTGACCACGCCCCCCAACCCCTACCTCCCGAAATCGGAGGTCTCAAGGTTGGCAAGTATGCTTGGAACTCTGAAATGACTATGCAAATTGCACACATGGACCTGCTGCCTTCAACCATTTTTTTGCAATAAAACGTATTATTTTCACACATCCTTGGCTGCTAAGTTTCGCAGACACCACTTTTTCACAGTAATCTGTTGAAACATCAAATTGTTTACATCCATAGCATATATATCTTTTTCAAGATCTGTAAAAGTATTATCCCATCATCCGCACTTTTATTATTGTTATTATAGCTGCATTGTTTTGTTGTTGCTATAGCAGTTAGATATTTATGGTGAGTCACTATACCATTTTTGTCTTACCACTTCATTATTTGTGTCTTGTCTTTGTCTTGTCTAGTCTATGCATGGCATAGTGAGAAAGGCAATTTTGATTCCTTGTATGAGTTGCACATGTGAAGAATTGACAATAAAGCTGACTTTGACTTTGACATTGCGTTGATATTGTTGCCGAAAGTGACAGAAACAGTAACTATAGTCCACGTGAAATGCATCTGAAGCAAAAAAGGATCATTAGGTCGGTGGATGAACACAGCTGTCAGTGGGACCTTGAGGTTGCAGCCAAGTACACATAATGTACCTACTGTAAATTACAATATAAATGTACATATAGATCAGTATAGTGCATGTATTACATAACTAGTCCAGTCTATATAAAATATAATGCATAGATTTAAAACTACTTTGAGTCGGACGATGGTTGAAGGTAAAAAAAAAAAAAACTTTCTTTGACCATAGCATTTATCTACTTAGCAAACCTGAGTAGCCTATAGCCAGGTCTTAACATCTTTGAAAACATTGCACAGCATAACAACTCCTTATATTTCTTATTGCAGTATGCATGTAATCCCAATTTACAATATTAAATAGAATATCAGTAACTGTTGAGGCAGAGAGAAGTGGTTAGTTTAAGTAAACTGCTTATTTTTACTCCATTTTAGACATTGAAATTTTGCAAGAAAAACCTATGGCAAATATTAATCAAAAATATTGCCCCTAGTGGAGGAGTTCAAGTACCTCGGAATCTTGTTCACAAGTGAGGGAATAGTGGATCAGTGATGCGAACGCTGTATCGATCCGTTGTGGTGAAGAAGGAGCTGAGCCGGAAGGCAAAGCTCTCAATGTACCGGTCGATCTACGTTCCCATCCTCACCTATGGTCATGAGCTTTGGGTTATGACCGAAAGGAGAAGATAACTGGTACAAGCGGCCAAAATGAGTTTCCCACACCGGGTGGCAGGGCTCTCCCTTAGAGATAGGGTGATAAACTCTTTCATCCGGGAGGAGCTCAAAGTAAAGCCGCTGCTTGTCCACATTCAAGAGGACCCAGATGATTTGGTTCGGGCATCTGGCCCTAAATGTTCAGGGCACGTGTGACAGGTAGGAGGTCACGGGGAAGACCTAGGCCATGTAGGGAAGACTATGTCTCCCGGCTGGCCTGGTAACAGCTCGGGATCCCTCGGGAGGAGTTGGACGTAGTGGCTGCGGAGAGGGAAGTCTGGGCTTCTCTGCTTAGGCTGCTGCCCCGCGAAACCTGTGCCTTAGGTCATGCCTTGTCATGTCTTAGTTGTTATTCTCCTTGGGTTTGAGTCTATGTTTCAGCACTCCTTCCTTTGACCGAAAGGACAAGATCACGGGTACACGCGGCCAAAATGAGTTTCCTACGCCGGGTGGCAGGGCTCTGCCTTAGAGGGTGAGAAGCTCTTTCATCTGAGAGGAGCTAAAATAAAGCCGCTACTCCTCCACATTCGAGAGGAGCCGGATGAGGTGGTTCGAGCATCCCTAGGTGTTCACGGCACGAGGCCACGGGAAAGACCCAGGCCACGTGGCATGGCAACACCTCGGGATCCCCCGGGGAGGAGCTGGACGAAGTGGCAGGGGAGAGGGAAATCTGGGTTTCTCTGCTTAGGCTGCTGCCCCGCGACCCGACTTCGAATAAGTGGAAGAAGATGGATGGATGGATAAATTATCAAAAATAAAAATCACACGCACATTTGTATTTACAGACTTCACTCATTGCTTTGACGCACCTTTGGCAGCAATTATAGCCTTAAGTATTTTTGAATATGAGGCACCGTACTACTGCAAAATCATTAATCACAACTTTCCCCTCCCCAGTATTAAAATAGCTATAATGTAAACAAAACTGATTCATAAATGGCATAGTGATTATACAGGCAAAGGAAGAGGCCCAATGATGCATCCCAGTGGAACTCCCAATTTGTGATGATTTGGGAAAACTTTGACATAAGCTCATTTTCGAACATGTTGAATATAGAAACTGAAAGTTGTGATGTATCATATTGTATGCATGCATGTTCCAATGAAACTCAACTTAACTAAGTGAAACTGGGTAAGATGGCACACTGACCAAGCTTAACCTATTGTTACTATAACAATCTACAAGGTTTATATAGTCTGCTCCCTCCATTTATCTGCTTTCTTCTGTATTTCAAGTTATTATTCCATATGAATATTGTTGCATTTGAACAATTGTATTGTTGATAATAGAGGTAAATATTGTTATTGTTCAATATTATTCACAGTTATGCTGATGACACCCAACTCTACATGCCCCTAAAGCTGACCAACATGCCGGATTGTAGTCAGCTGGAGGCGTGTCTTAATGAAATCAAACAATGGATGTCCGCAAACTTTTTGCAACTCAACGCCCAAAAAAACGGAAATGCTGATTATCGGTCCTGCTAGACACCGACTTCTATTTAATAATACAACTTTAACATTTGACAACCAAACAATTAAACAAGGCAACTCAGTAAAGAATCTGGGTATTATCTTCGACCCAACTCTCTCCTTTGAGCCACACATTAAAAGCGTTACTAAAACGGCCTTCTTTCATCTCCGTAATATCGCTAAAATTCGCTCCATTCTGTCCACTAAAGACGCTGAGATCATTATCCATGCGTTTGTTACGTCTCGCCTCGATTAGTGCAACGTATTATTTCCGGGTCTCCCCATGTCTAGCATTAAAAGATTACAGTTGGTACAAAATGCGGCTGCTAGACTTTTGACAAGAACAAGAAAGTTTGATCATATTACGCCTGTACTGGCTCACCTGCACTGGCTTCCTGTGCACTTAAGATGTGACTTTAAGGTTTTACTACTTACGTATAAAATAATACACGGTCTACCTACATCCTATCTTGCCGATTGTATTGTAAAATATGTACCGGCAAGAAATCTGCGTTCAAAGGACTCCGGCTTATTAGTGATTCGCAAAGCCCAAAAAAAGTCTGCGGGCTATAGAGCGTTTTCATTTCGGGCTCCAGTACTCTAAAATGCCCTCCCGGTAACAGTTCGAGATGCCACCTCAGTAGAAGCTTTTAAGTCTCACCTTAAGACTAATTTGTATACTCTAGCCTTTAAATAGACTCCCTTTTTAGACCAGTTGATGTGTCGTTTCTTTTCTTTTTTTTCCTATGTCCCACTCTCCCTTGGGGAGGGGGTCCGGTCCGAGCCGATGGCCACGGATGACGTACTGGCTGTCCAGAGTAGGGACTCAGGATGGACCGCTAGTCCAGAGTCGGGACCCAGGATGGACCGCTTGCCTGTGTATAGGCTTGGGACATCCCTGCGCTGCTGATCTGCCTCCACTTGGGATGGTATCCTGCTGGCTCCGCTGTGAACGGGACTCTTGTTGCTGTCTATGATCCGCTTTGGACTGGACTCTCGCGGCTGTGCTGGATCCATTGTGGATTGAACTTTCACAGTATCATGTTAGACCCGCTCAACATCCATTGCTCTCCAAGGTTGTCATAGTCATCATTGTCACCGACGTCCCCCTGGGTGTGAGTTTTCCTTGCCCTTATGTGGGCCTACCGAGGATGTTGTAGTGGTTTGTGTTGTGGTTTGTGCAGCCCTTTGAGACACTAGTGATTTAGGGCTATATAAGTAAACATTGATTGATTGATTAATTATCAATAGTGCTATTTCCATTGGTATTTGTATTGCTCCATATATACTGTAATAATGTTCATTGTCATTTCTGTATTTTTTCAGTAACTGCTTCTTTGATAACACTTTGCAACCTGAGGGTCCCTGGTTCAATCCCCACCTAGTACCAACTTCGTTACGTCCGTTGTGTCATGAGCAAGACACTTCACCCTTGCTCCTGATGGGTGCTGGTTAGCGCCTTGCATGGCAGCTCCCTCCATCAGTGTGTGAATGTATGTGTGAATAGGTAAATGTGGAAGTAGTGTCAAAGCGCTTTGAGTACCTTGAATGTAGAAAAGCGCTATACAAGTACTTATCATTTATCATTTAACGAGCAGGTGATTATATTGTGATTTATTTGCGGCAATCAGTCTCACATTGTGCTAAATCACGTTGAAAGTACTTTCTAATCCTGTTGGAACACCTGAGCAGAAGTGACCTAGGCCCCAAGTGGGTCTTAGCAACTCCTTGTCAGTGGGAGAAGTGTGTCTGAACAGCAGATCCTGACCGGGGGAGCCTGGCAGAACCAGGAGCCAGACTCGTCCCAATCACAGGGTTGAAATGTGCCTGTCATCTTCTGGGTGTGAGGGTGGCGATGGTGGTGGGGGCGTTTGAGCTTCAACATGCTGTTCTTTTCTTCACTCACTTCGTGGATCCTAAGAGACCTCATTTGTGCAAAAGAGTAAAGCAGAGGAAAATTGACTTGAACAAATCTCACTGAGCTTGTTTGGAACATTTAATGGGGGATAACCTTGTGGTAAAGAACTCTGAAATGCGTTGTCTTTTTTACATTAGAGGGATGGAAGGTGAAAGAATACAATATTCCATCTGCTTCTTAAGAAAAATCAGCTGAAAGTACAAATAAAAAAACGGCACGGTTATCATCAAACTTAGTTTACTTTTTTGAGGTCTGTTGACCATGTCGGAGTTGGTCTTTCCTGTTATGTTGAGTTGTCAGTTCTTGGTTATATATTAGGGATCCCGGGGTGTTCAAACCTTTTCTTTCGAATGTAACATTAAAGGATATCAAGTTTCATAACCTGTGCCTTAGGTCATGCCTTGTCATGCTTTTGTTGTTATTCTCCTTGGGTTTGAGTCTTTGTTTCAGCGCTCCCTCCTTTGTTTTCGTGTTCTGGTTGCAAGGTGCGCTGATCAGACACGGCAAAATGTTTTCCATTTGCCAAGATTTTTTATATTTTATTCCTAGGAATGTCCTTAGTGTACAGAGCTATTTACGTATTTTTAGTCATTAAATTGACATCATAATCTTAATTGAAGCATGGGTAAATTCTATATTGTCAATTCTACTTTGAAAATGTTGAACTTGAGAAAATACTTATTCAAATAACATATTTTGTCTTTTGTATTTAATGATTGAAAATAATGATTCTTTTCAGAATATCTTATATCTGTTCATTTTTAGATATGCAAATCTTAATTTAAGATGTTTTATCAAATGAAATTAAGTATCTGAAAGGACAGATTATTTCGCCATATATTTTTTTTTTATTCCCCTAAAATCTAGTCTTTTTATCTCATATTTTGTCAGCTCTTTTTTTCTAGTTTTGACACAGGTGACTGTTTATTATGTAGTGTCCCCACCTGCTGCTGTCACTAATCATGCCCCTTTATATGCCTGTGTCACCTTGCCAGTTTTTTCGAGATTATTGTTCACCGTTGGAGACTGTTTTTGCTGGCTTCACACTACAACCTAAATTGTTCATGTTACGCTAAGAGCTGTATTTTTGCTACGCTTCACGTGCACTTCTCAGCACCACACTCCCCTTTTTGGTGTGATTTCGAAATTAAATACTCATTTTACGCTGCCTGCTGTCCTGTGCATCTAGAAATCACTTTACGATGCCTAACCTCAACACTTTGATACAGTTTCTACATTCAAGATGCCAAAACCACTCCAATGTAGGTCAATATACGCCAGCGTTTCTCAAAGTGTGGGGCGTGCCCCACAGGTGGGGAATAGAGACATGACAGGTGGGGCGCGAGAAACTGGAGGAAATTTCACTTAAATTTTTATTTTTATTTTTTATTCTTGGATTTTTTTTTTACAACCCTGTTTTCTATACAAACTGTAAATCACTTTGTGATTCTGTCTGTGAAATCTGCTATATAAATTAATGTAAATTACGTATTTTTCCTGTAGGCTTTACATTTCTGGGTAGGAGCGAAAGTTTGACAGACGCAACAGTAACTAATGGGGCCGGGCCTGAGCGGAACAAACTTTCGCGTGGATGGGTAGCAGGCTAATGTGCGGACCACAATTACACAAAATGGATAAATTGGCTTCATATACAGTTGCATACAGAATTGCTCAATGCAAAAAAACACACACAATTGCTGAGCAGCTGATTCTCCCCACTGCAATAGACATGGTGTCAGTCATGCTTGACGAGACAAGCGCAGCAAAATTAAAAGCTGTCCCGCTGTCAAGCGACACAGTTGCGAGACGTATATGCGACATTGCAAGTGATCTTGAGGAACAACTCGTAGACCAGGGGTCGGCAACCGGCGGCTCCGGAGCTGCATGCGACTCTTTGATCACTCTGATGCGGCTCAGCTTGTCATCCTGCTTGTCAAACCTCGGGACACGCCCACGGCCGCCAACGTTTCCGTCCTGCAGCAGACAAAGACATGTGGGTGTCCGAGTTAAAGCGCCTGACAGCGGACCTTGAGGATGTTTCACGCCAGAAGGCCGTTCTTGCTCAGAATCACAAATAGTGTGATATTGAAAACCTCCCCAAACCAGACAAACTTGTGTTCGAAACTTGGAACGCTATCCCCGACTTTTATGTGAACATGAAAAAGTATGCACTTGGAGTCCTGTCGATCTTTGGATCCACATATGCATGTGAGCAGGTGTTCTCCAACATGAACTTTAGTAAAAACAAACATGGCACACGCCTCAGATGAGAGTTTATAATCCTGTGTGAAGATAAAGGTGACGTCATACAGCCCCGATGTGGAGACGCTGTGCTCTGCGATTCAGGAGCAGAAATCACATTGACAACGTCCATCCATCCATTTTCTACCGCTTATTCCCTTTTGGGGCCGCGGGGGGCGCTGGTGCCTATCTCAGCTACAATCGGGCGGAAGGCGGGGTACACCCTGGACAAGTCGCCACCTCATCACAGGGCCAACACAGATAGACAGACAACATTCACACTCACATTCACACACAAGGGCCAATTTAGTGTTGCCAATCAACCTATCCCCAGGTGCATGTCTTTGGAAGTGGGAGGAAGCCGGAGTACCCGGAGGGAACCCACGCATTCACGGGGAGAACATGCAAACTCCACACAGAAAGATCCCGAGCCTGGATTTGAACCCAGGACTGCAGGAACTTCGTATTGTGAGGCAGACACACTAACCCCTCTTCCACCGTGAAGCCCACATTGACCACGTATGATAACTATTTTAATTTCCTATAATTTTGCATATATTCACATTTTTTAATTGTTCAGTGAAATAGATATTTTACGGCATTTTTGGTTCTCTGCCAGTGAATAATTTAAGTTTGGCGGGTTTTTTTTTCATTACTACAAGGAGGACTTAAATAGACATTAAGTATTTTACTTAACCTTCAACCTGACGTCTTTTTCGGAGTTAAAACGTTTTGTTGCATGCAGACATTTTATTTCATTTTTTCTGCAGTCGTTCATTGATTTCATAAACGTAACCCATCATAGTTTGCACAAAGCAAAAAGAAAACTTTATATGCAGTGTCATTTCATTTTTTAATTTTTCATTTTTATTTTATTTTATTTTGTAATTGTTTTGTCCGGTCCAGCTTCCCAGGCAAATCATATAGTTGATGTAGATACCCATATCGGCTGTTCACATTTACTTTACAGAAGAGAAGTGTAGGATACTTCTCTTGTTGCCTTATTTAAATTTGACTTTACTAAATGTATTTATATTATCATTTGGTGCAGCTGGGCTGGAGCAGCAAGGGATAGAAAGAGAGAAAAAAAGGAAGACAGAGGGAAATTAAACAATGGATGTCCGCTAACTTTTTGCAACTTAATGCCAAAAAAACGGAAATGCTGATTATCGGTCCTGCTAGACACCGACCTCTATTTAATAATACAACTTTAACATTTGACAACTAAATAATAAAACAAGGTGACTCTGTAAAAAATCTGGGTATTATCTTCGACCCAACTCTCTCCTTTGAGTCACACATTAAAAGCGTTACTAAAACGGCCTTCTTTCATCTCCGTAATATCGCTAAAATTCGCTCCATTTTGTCCACTAAAGACGCTGAGATCATTATCCATGCGTTTGTTACGTCTCGTCTCGATTACTTTAACGTATTATTTTCGGGTCTCCCCATGTCTAGCATTAAAAGATTACAGTTGGTACAAGATGCGGCTGCTAGACTTTTGACAAGAACAAGAAAGTTTGATCATATTACGCCTGTACTGGCTCACCTGCACTGGCTTCCTGTGCACTTAAGATGTGACTTTAAGGTTTTACTACTTACGTATAAAATACTACACGGTCTAGCTCCAGCCTATCTTGCCGATTGTATTGTACCATATGTCCCGGCAAGAAATCTGCGTTCAAAAGACTCCGGCTTATTAGTGATTCCTAGAGCCCAAAAAAAGTCTGCGGGCTATAGAGCGTTTTAAGTTTGGGCTCCAGTACTCTGGAATGCCCTCCCGGTAACAGTTCGAGATGCTACCTCAGTAGAAGCATTTAAGTCTCACCTTAAAACTCATCTGTATACTCTAGCCTTTAAATAGACCTCCTTTTTAGACCAGTTGATCTGCCGCTTCTTTTCTTTCTCCTATGTCCCCCCTCCCTTGTGGAGGGGGTCCGGTCCGATGACCATGGATGAAGTACTGGCTGTCCAGAGTCGAGACCCAGGATGGACCGCTCGTCGGGATCCAGGATGGATCGCTCGCCTGTATCGGTTGGGGACATCTCTACGCTGCTGATCCGCCTCCGCTTGAGATGGTCTCCTGTGGACGGGACTCTCGCTGCTGTCTTGGATCCGCTTAAACTGAACTCTAGCGGCTGTGTTGGAGCCACTATGGATTGAACTTTCACAGTATCATGTTAGACCCGCTCGAAATCCATTGCTTTCGGTCCCCTAGAGGGGGGGGGGTTGCCCACATCTGAGGTCCTCTCCAAGGTTTCTCATCGTCAGCATTGTCACTGGCGTCCCACTGGATGTGAATTCTCCCTGCCCACTGGGTGTGAGTTTTCCTTGCCCTTTTGTGGGTTCTTCCGAGGATGTTGTAGTCGTAATGATTTGTGCAGTCCTTTGAGACATTTGTGATTTGGGGCTATATAAATAAACATTGATTGATTAGACGGTGTTATTTCATTTTAAATTTCAAAATAGTTTTGTGGCTCCCATTGTTTTCTTTAATTTGTCAAATGGGTCAAAATGGCTCTTTGAGTGGTAAAGGTTGCCGACCTCTGTCGTAGACAAATTAAAATAAAGTTGTTTTGCTTTACAAGTGGACGAAGCTTCTGACAGCAATAAAGGCTGCCTGTGCATCACGTACGTCCGCTTTTTGAATGGCGAGTCATTGTGCGAGGATTTACTGTTTTGGAAATACATAAAAAATAAAACCACTACTGATTAGCTGTTCAAGATAATAGACAGTTTCCTCAAAGAACACGACCTTAAATGGGAAAACTGTGTGGGCTTTTGCTCTGATGGCGCACGGACCATGGAAGGGTCAAGAAACGGGCAGCAGGGTCTAATAAAGAGGGTTACGCCAAATGCGCATTGGACACACTGGGTCATTCACCGGGAAGCACTCGCGTCAAGGCAGCTCAGTCCCGAACTCAATGAGGTTTTAACAAATGTTGTGAGCGCGGTAAATTTTATCAAAACACGAAAAAGTGGCACTTTTAATTTATTTATTATGGAACTTGATGCAAGTTATTTGATTTATTATTGAACTTGATGCAAGTTATTTGATTTATTATTGAACTTGATGCAAGTTATAACACTTTTGTTTTATCTATTATTGAACTTGATGCAAGTTATTTGATTTATTATTGAACTTGATGCAAGTTATTTGATTTATTATTGACCTTGATGCAAGTTATAACACTTTTATTTAATTTATTATTGAACTTGATGCAAGTTATAACACTTTTATTTTATTTATTATTGAACTTGATGCAAGTTATTTGATTTATTATTGAACTTAATACAAGTTATTTAATTTATTATTGAACTTGATGCAAGTTATTTGATTTATTATTGAACTTGATGCAAGTTATAACACTTTTATTTGCTTTATTATTGAACTTGATGCAAGTTATAGCACTTTTGTTTTATTTATTATTGAACTTGATGCAAGTTATTTGATTTATTATTGAACTTGATGTTATTTTATGTTATTGAGTTTGAGTGTATACAACTTGATGTTACTTGATGTTCAATAAATTTGAAAATGTTGAGCTTAGCATTAGCATTCTGTTGGGGGGATGGGGGCAGGAGGATCTTGAAAACTCCCCCTTGTCCAAAGTGGGGGATGACAAAAAAAGTTTGAGAACCACTGATATACGCTTAGCTCCTTGAACGCCAGATGATATTACCTAATAGGTGCCATGTTGTGGCCCTTATATACACATACAAACACACCATATTACCCGTATGTTGAAGCCCAGTACGTCCAACTACACTGACTGTAATACACCGACAATACATCAAGCGGTGAGGCTTTGTAGCTTACCAAAGTCGTACCAAAAAATTTTGACGGATTCTTGAGCGCCGTGTGTAATGTGCTATATTCTCAATGAAACATCAACGTTCTGGTTTTGTTTGCTTACAGATACTTGCTAGCGTTATTTATTTAACAGGCATCAACTGGCTGTCCACACACATCTCTTATGTGTGACTGCCTTGTACTGGTCACACTTATCATTACACCATGTACCAAATAAAATTGCTTCCAAGTCAGTAAGTACTACCAGAATTAATCCGGACATTAGGCGCACCAGGTTATAAAGCGCACTGTCAATAAAAAAAAAAGGAACAATTTTAAGTGCAAATTACTTTCAGAAAAATACAGTATAATTACTTGAACAATTTTATTTTTGACTTTTTAACTTCCTGAAGGCCTACTTAAATGAGATTTTCTTATTTAAACAGGGATAGCAGGTCCATTCTATGTGTCATACTTGATCATTTCGCGATATTGCCATATTTTTGCTGAAAGGATTTAGTAGAGAACATCCACAATAAAGTTCGTAACTTTTGGTGGCTAACAGAAAAGCCCTGCCTTTACCGGAAGTCGCAGACGATGACATCACATGTTGATGGCTACTCACATATTCACATTGTTTTTAATGGGAGCCTCCAACAAAAACAGCTATTCGGACCGAGAAAACAACAATTTCCCCATTAATTTGAGCGAGGATGAAAGATTCCTGTTTGAGGATATTGATAGCGACAGACTAGAAAAAAAAAATGTTTTCAGACACATTTAATAGGATAATTCTGGGAAATCCCTTATATTTCTATTGTGTTGCTAGTGTTTTAGTGAGTTTAACAGTACCTGATAGTCAGAGGTGTGTGTCTACGGGTGTCTTGACGCCAATATCTCAGGGAAGTCGACGGCAGCTTTATGGATGGGGCAAGCTCAGCTGATCTCCGGTAAGAAGCGACTTTTTACCACAATTTTCTCACCGAAACCTGCTGGTTGTCATTCGATCGGGATCCATGTTCGCTTGACCTATGTGATCCATTGTACAGTTTCACCTCCGGGAATTTTAAAAAAGGAATCACCGTGTGTTTGTGTGGCTAAAGGCTAAAGCTTCCCAACTCCATCTTTCTCCTTTGACTTCTCCATTATTAATTGAACAAATTGCCAAAGATTCAGCAACACAGATCTCCAAAATACTCTGTAATTATGCTGTTAAAGCAGACGACTTTTAGCTGTGTGTGTGTGCAGCGCTCATATTTCCTAACAGCCCGTGACGTCACACGTACACGCCATCATTACGCGACGTTTTCAAGAAGAAACTCCCGGGAAATTTAAAATTGCAATTTAGTAAACTAAAAAGGCCGTATTGGCATGTGTTGCAATGTTAATATTTCATCATTGATATATAAACTATCAGTTTATGGGTATTAGTGGGTTTCAGTAGGCCTTTAAAATAGCATGTATGTGCTTGAATTATTTTTTCCTGTGCTCAAAATATGCTTTTGCAACCTCTGAATCAAGGCACAAATATAACTCCATAAATAGGTGGTGCTAGCAGTTATCCACTATTTAGCACCAACAGAGAAGGGAAAAGTGTATGTTCTTATCTCGCATTAGGATTTTTAGTGTAAAAGGCAAAACATACTGTGCTTTAGGTTCCTAAATCCTTTTCACATGTCATGTATGAATGCTTTATGTTGCCGCATTTTTAATTTAATTTTTTCTGCTTCTACTTTATTTTTTCTGTTTCTTTGTAGGATTCAACCATTAAAAAATGCTAAAAGACACATGCATCATATACGGAATACCCATTAGCGTTTGCACATATCTTGCATGTATGTCGAAATCAATATCACTGTTCCTTTTGTTTGGAGCGCATGAGCATCTGGAGTGTTCTTGACCTTCAAAACTCACTCCCCCGGCGGTGCTGTTGAACCTTCCTGCACTTCACTGGGCCATACCAGTGTATTCCATCGGGGAGGGTCCTCGAGAAGCTCAGGCGGGAGAAAAATGTTGTAATTAAAATTGAAGAGGATTTCTCCCTCCATCCCCTCATCCTTTGCTTCAATTTGTGTTTCACTTTCTGTTTATTCCACTGCCCCCCTTTTAAAAAAAAAATGAATAAACAACCGCGCTTTGTAACGCTATGTTTACTCACAAAAGCAAATGTGTCAGGTTCAAACACTGATGACATCTATTAAACAGACGAGAAGCAAGGAATCATGCAGAGACAGTTCAATTTGGCTCAATGAGGAGACACGTCTTTCGGGCTGTATTCTAGTTACAGATCCAAACTACGTTCTAAAAGTCCAGCCCGCGTGCTTCCTCTATTTATTTGGGAGGTACCTGTTTATTTCACTGAAGCTGTCGCTGAGGGAAGGGGGTAATCTCGACAACTTCAATTATAAAAAAATGCAAATGTATTGATGCTGGTGATATCGCCTTGTCTCTGCTCTGTCTGCGTCACGGCGGTGTTCGGCCTTGCCAGTCAGCAGGCCGTTCCTGGACTCAAACGCTGATACCAGACTGGCTTGCAATCTTTTGTTTTGACAGCTTTGTACAGCCAAAGAAAAAATACCACTTCAGCACAATTGACAATAATTATAGCGACGTCCTAAGCATAAAAGTTGTGCGATATCTACATATTTATTCTAACAGAGTGTATCCTTACATGTGAACGGTCTCGTTGAAATAAATTAAATATGCTGGTGAACATTTTGTTAGTTCTGGTTAAGTGTGAGTCTCTCACAAGTTTTTATTTAAAAAAATAAAATAAACTTAGTACGCCAATTGAATCGCCCAAATGATGAAACAGAGAGGACCTAAAATGGAACCTTGAGGAACACCACACGTACAACTAAAGAAGTTGAATGACTACTGACTGAAAAATCCAAATTGTTATTGTATGCTGATGTTTCTACATTATATCATTCTGCTTCTACCATAAGTGAACTTAACTATGTATTTTCCAAGGACTTGAATGCAGCGTTTGAATGGGTGAATAACAATAGACTGATTATAAATACAACTAAAACCACCAGTTGTCATGATCCGCTACTCGGATCTTGGCATATTCTGGGTTTGTTATGTTTTGTATCACATCATTGTAGTATTTGACTCCTTAGTTCCTGGTGGCACTTCCTGTTTTGTTTCCGTTGTCATAGTAACCCATTTGTGTCACCGGCCTTTTGTTCTTCACACACACCTGCTTTTTGATTATCCCTTCTTTTTAAGCCTGCCCTTGTTTTTCATTCGGTGTTGGATTCTCATTTGCTGTTTGATGCAACAGGTGACGTGGCTATTCCCGCATTGTGGTAAAGACTTTTGTGTACTTTAGCTTCCACGCTATTCTGTTGCTTGTCCCTAGCTCACATGCTAGGGCTTTCTGTTCGTTTTGTCTTTAGTGCCTTTGTGCAAGTATTTTCTGATCCTAGTCCATTTTTATAGTTAAATAAATCATCATTCTTACCTTCATGCTGTGTCCATCTCAAACTGCATCCACGAGAGAAAAAAAAAAACACACCACGATGCCAGCAAAGCGTCACACCAGTATAGTCTTTGGTTCTAAACAATGTATAGCTACAAACCCTTTATTTAACTTACAGATTGCTGGGCAAACATTCAATCAGGTTAGCAAAGTGAAACGTTTGGCCTTAACTCTTGGTAACACTCTTTCCTGGTCTGATCTCATGAATTAAGTTGTTACAAAAATGGGCAGAAGTTTTGCTACCATCAGTAAGTGTACTATTTATCTACCACCTGTCCGTTGCAGACAGGTAGTACAAACGTTGGTGTTGTGTCATCTTGACTATTGCAGCATAATTTGGTTCTCTGCACCTAAGTGTGAATTACAAAAATTCCAAATGATTCAAAACAGGGCAGCTCGACTTGCTTTAGGTTGTAGTTATAGAGCTTGTGTTGACCATATGCACGAGAGCCTTAAATGGGCGAAATTCATCAACATGTTTTCAAAAAACCTATTGTTATTCATTGAAATTTGATTTTTACCCATTGTCCTATAGACATTGCTAGTCTCATTGATTATAGTTCTGACATTCATTAAGTACGGCACCAGAACCTCATCTCAAGGACTATGCCAAAGAACCAACGCCATGAAAGTCACTGTACTGTATAGGGCTATTACTTTGTGGAATACTCTTCCTTTGCATATAAGAAATACCCCTATTGAGGTAGGATTTAAAATACTATTCTAATGATTTATCTGTTCATAACTTTTATGGACAGAATTCCTAGGCGCAGTCAATGCGTTGAGGAGATCCGGTTTGGTGGCTGCAGGATCAGGTCTCTGCTTTTTGCAGATGATGTGGTCCTGATGGCTTTATCCGGCCAGAATCTTCAGCTTTCACTGGATCAGTTCACAGCCGGTTGTGAAGCGACTGGGGTGAGAATCAGCACCTCCAAGTCCGAGTCCATGGATCTCGCCCCGAAGGAACATTCCACCAGGTTCTGAGGACTCAACGACTTAAGGACCCCAGTTTTATCTACGTTGTGATGCTTTTTACATTCATTGTTTTTGCCTTTGCGTGGTTCTAACTGTAATTTTATTGTTGTGTATCTCTACAGGTATTGCATTAGGATAATGTTTGTATTATTATTGTATTTTGATTGTATCTTGAGTATATTATTGTAACTTATATTTTGATGAAGATCCCAGGAAGACTAGCCTACCGCTGATGCGTCGGCTAATGGGAATCCTAAATAAACAGTTAAACTGACTGCATCCAAAGTAATAATTGTATTGTGTTTTATGACAAACTTTTGAAGCTCAAAAGTATTTTTTTTTCTCAGAAAATCTATCGCTTATCTAGCTATTTACCATGAATTGATTAACGTGGACCCCGACTCAAGTTGAAAAACTTAATCGGGTGTTACCCGAATTGGTCAATTGTACGGAATATGTGCTGTACTGTGCAACCTACTAATAAAAGTCTCAATCAATCAAAAAAGCCTAAATACAAGATCGTATGTCTCATTGAAAAATTGCTATTTAATGGGATTGTGATGTGGTCCTGATAGCTTCATCCGGCCAGAATCTTCAGCTTTTACTGGATCAGTTTGCAGCCAATTGTGAAGCGACTGGGGTGAGAATCAGCACCTCCAAGTCCAAGTCCATGGTTCTCGCCCGGAAAAGGGTGGATCGCCATCTTCGGGTTGTAGAAGAGACCCAGCCCCAAGTGGAGGAGTTCAAGTACCTCGGAGTCTTGTTCTCACGAGTGAGGGGAGAGTGGATCGTGAGATCGACAGACGGATCGTTGCGGCATATTATGTAATGCGGACGCTGTATTGATCCGTTATGGTGAAGAAGGAGCTGAGCCGAAAGCCAAAGCTCTCAATTTACCGGTCGATCTACGTTCCCATCCTCACCTATGGTGATGAGCTTTGGGTAATGACCGAAAGGACAAGATCACGGGTACAAACGGTCGAAATGAGTTTCCTCAGCCGAGTTACTGGATCTCCCTTGGAGATTGGGTGAGAAGCTCTGTCATCCGGCGGGAGTTCAAAGTAAAGCCGCTCCTCCTCCAAATCAAGAAGAGCCAGATGTGGTGGTTCGGGCATCTGGTCAGGATGCCATCCGAACGCCTCTCTAGGGAGGTGTTTAGGGCACGTCTGACCGGTAGGAGGCCCCGGCGAAGACCCAGGACACGGGAAGACTATGCCTACCGGCAGGCCTTGGAACGTCCTGGGATCCCCAGGGAAGACCTGGACGAAGTGGCTGGGGAGAGGAAAATCTGTGCTTCTCTGCTTAGGCTGCTGCCCCCACGACCCGATCTCGGATAAGCGGAAGAAGATGTACAGATGGAAGTATCACTCGAAGATGTGACTAAACATGTTATACACCTCTTGGATCATAGTTTTCCCTCAAGTTTTATTGTAATTATGAATTCTTCGACCACTTCAGTGTCTAGGGTCCACTTAAAACATCGACTGCGTCACGTTCTACTGAAAACCTTTGAAAAGCTACTAATCTTTTTACGCATTATAATTAACATAATCCACCTTTTCGTTGACGTAAGTGTGTATTTTGGGCACTTCCAAAAGATCAGGTCATTTTGAGTCTTTGAGACACACTTCACTAAGTGTCTTACACTTTATGGCTTCAACACGTATTCTACTCTCGCAGTCAAAATGCAGTAATGGCCTCGGTAGGATGCAAATTTATTATGGCGGTATTTTATTGGAATGTCATGCAATGTAAATGGGATTAATTGGACTAAATTAAAGGGAAAGAGTGGCCTGGCAACAGGGTGACAATCCAGTAACGGAGGTCTTAAGGTCGGATCACTTTAATAGATAATGTGTCCATCTAGCAGCATTTGGCGTCTGTTTGTCCTTGACAGAGAGAACAACTCTCCCCTTACACGTTTAAAAACTAAGTAGTGTCATTAATCAAAAGGCATGCACTTGAAACCTTTTTACATAATTCATAACAGTGCTTGTTGACAAAGGTTGTTTTTTTTTCCCAAAAAAGATAAATGCAAAACTGCTGAGATTTTCCTTCTCTGGAACCCTAAAAATATGCTTCAAGGTACCCAGGACCCAAACAATACTTTACCATTCCCACTTTCTGGACACCGACACCCTGTGTAGCTAATGTTGTGACCGGGTGAATCTATTTAATGTTTATGAATTAATTTATCCACCATGCTTGGAAAGAAAATAACGGCGACGACTTCAAGAGGTGGCAGAGGGGTTAGTGCGTCTGCCTCACAATACGAAGGTCCTGCAGTCCTGGGTTCAAATCCAGGCTCGGGATCTTTCTGTGTGGAGTTTGCATGTTCTCCCCGTGAATGCGTGGGTTCCCTCCGGGTACTCCGGCTTCCTCCCACTTCCAAAGACATGCACCTGGGGATAGGTTGATTGGCAACACTAAAATTGGCCCTAGTGTGTGAATGTGAGTGTGAATGTTGTCTGTCTATCTGTGTTGGCCCTGCGATGAGGTGGCGACTTGTCCAGGGTGTACCCCGCCTTCCGCCCGATTGTAGCTGAGATAGGCGCCAGCGCCCCCCGCGACCCCGAACGGGAATAAGCGGCAGAAAATGGATGGATGGATGGATGTATATTTTTAAGGAAAATCATCATCGGCGGTCACTCTAACGCGTATGACATGCCTCCTGGTAGGGTGTATCCCTTTATGGAGGATGCGTGTACGTGACTTTGTACAACGTGGGCAGACCGGTGCACAGACAGTCACCACACGATCCTTGATAGAATCGGGTCAGGGTCCTGTGGCATGGAGTCCAAGACGACTGGGGACCCTTTTCTGCTGCAGCCTTCTCCCGCCATCGCAGCCATTGTGGCAGTTCTTAAATCCACCATCTTCCGCCTGCTCCGCCGTTGAGGTCTTCACCGTGTCCCTGGTTAGGGGGCAGTCAGGTACTAGGACTTTGCCAAGGGCCACCTGGGGTAACAGCTGTAAAGGGGTTAACCTCCTAGTGCCCCAAGACCCCATAGAAGAGCCTCCACTGCCGGATGCACTTTAAAGTCAGGCCCAGGACATATAACACATTACACCAGTACCCACGTCTCTACACTGGCTACCAGCAAGCCATAGAATAAGCTTTAATATTATTTTAATAGTGTATAAATCTGTCAATGAGCGAGGCCCAAAATACATCTCTAAATTGCTTCTACACTGTGAACCATCTAGATCTCTTAGGGCATCAGGGACTGCTCTGCTAATTGTTCCTTGGACCAAAACAAAACGTAGTGAAGCTGCATTCTTCCACTATGCCTCCAAAAGCTGGAATAAGCTCCCGGAGGACATTCAAATCTAAACCTAAAACATTGGCGAACGAGTGACCGCCGATGACGATGAATGTGTTATGCTTTCTTGGTTCTTGTTAGACCTCGAGCAGCAGCATTTTGAATGAGCTGTAGCTGTTTAATAGCTTTCTTTGGGAGGCCATTGAAGATACTGTTGCCGTAGTCCAGGGGTGCCCATTACGTCGATCGCGATCGACTGGTCGATCTCGGAGGGTGTGTCAGTCGATCTCAAGCCAGGCATTAAAAAATATACATAAAAATGAGCAATCATCAATCATACCAAGACTTCACTTTCGTCAGTTGTTTGACATTCTCGGCACCCGAGGATCTTGTGAGATGACGCTGGCTGCTGCAAGCTCACATTTAAGAAAAAAATCACTAACAGGGCGGACGCAGAGAAACACATTTTATTTCTAGAGACTCCGTACCTACTGTCAAAACTCTAAAGACCGACAGCACAGTTCCTGTCTTCACCATAAAAGACCTGTTTCATCCTGCCTGTGCTAACAAAATAAGAGTCTCAGAAAGCTAGCGTGCACAAGCTAGCAAGCTACAGAGTTTGATGCCAATATATTTCTCTCCCGCCCTCAGCGACCGCTTTCTCACTTGCTTGCCCACCCGCACACTCACTGACGTCACTCACCTGCTGCCAGACATTAAAGGGCCACACACATATGCTACTCTCATAACAAAGTGTTTAAAAACGAGTATGCAAGATGGACAAATGAGATGCCGAATCCAACCACTTTCATGTGGTATTGGACAGAAAGGAGGACTTTTTTTTTCCTCCATTTGAAAATGCGGACGTTATCAGCACCACTGTCTAATTCCAATCAATGCAAGTCATCAGAATCAAATACACCAACTTATATTCTTGTCTTCATGAAAGAAAGGAATATATGTGTGTTAAACATGCTTGTATTATCATTAAACACCATTAACTTGTTAACAAAAATGTCTCTTTCATAAATAAATAAATATAAATTATAAATAGGAATGAGGTAGATCTCCTCAAATTGGTCAATTGAAAAGTAGCTCGCCTGCAGAAAAAGTGTGAGCGCCCCTGCCGTAGTCTAACCTGCTGGATATGAAGGCATTAATTAGCTTTTCTACATCTTGTCAATCTTTTTTAGCTGGAAAAAGGCACTTTTTCTATACAAACTTGATGTGGGAGTTAAAGTTTAGATCACAGTCAATGATAATGCCAATAATTTTTACCTGGTCCTTTGGATTCAGACCTAGGGATTCGAGATGAGCCTATCTGCTTTAGCGCCAAAGACAATTATCACATTTTTGTCCTTATTTAGTTGGAGAAAAATCTGGCACATTCAGTCATTTATTTCCTCAATAGACTGGCGTAGAGTATTTATGGGAGCATAGTCATCCGAAGAGAGGGCTATGTAAAGTTAGGTGTCATCTGCGTAGCTATGGTAGGATATGAGTTTTTTGGGGGGGAGAATTGGGTCGCATGTTTGCAGTGGTTGTATCAAGGGATGTCCGATCATATCGGACTGCCGATATTACATGTTAAAGCATTTATTGGCCAATAATTTCGGCATCGGTTTCAAAACTGTCGGTATCTGTTTCAAAAAGTAAAATTTATGACTCTATGACGCACTTCCTTTGCGTGCCGGCCCAATCACATAACATCTCCGGCTTTTCACACGCACAAGTGAATGCAAAGCATACCTGATCAACAGCCACACAGGTCACACTGAAGGTGGCCATATAAACAACTTTAACACTGTTACAAATATACGCCACACTGTGAAACCCACACCAAACAAGAATGACAAACACATTTCGGGAGAACATCCGCACCGTAACACAGCATAAACACAACAGAACAAATACCCATAACCCCTTACAGCTCTAACTCTTACGGGACGCTACGATATACACCCCCCGCTACCTCTTGCCCACATCCACCTCAACCTCCTCATGCTCTCTTAGGCAGAGCATGTCCCAAATTCCAAGCTGCTGTTTAAAAAAATAATGCACTTTGTGACTTCAATAATAAATATAGCAGTGCCATGTTGTCATTTTTTTTCCATAACTTGAGTTGATTCATTTAGGAAAACCTTGTTACATTGCTTAATGCATCCAGCGGGGCATCACAAGAAAATTAGGCATAATAATGTGTTAATTCCAAGACTGTATTTATTGGTATCGGTTGGTATCGGAATCGGTAATTAAAAGTTGGAGAATATCGGAATATCGGATATCGGCAAAAAAGCCATTATTGGACATCTGTAGTGATCGTGAGATCGACAGGCGGATCGGTGCGGCGTCTTCAGTAATGGGGACGTTCTATCGATCCGTTGTGGTGAAGAAGGAGCTGAGCCGGAAGGCAAAGCTCTCAATTTACCGGTCGATCTACGTTCCCATCCTCACTTACGGTCATGAGCTTTGGGTCATGACCGAAAGAATAAGATCACGGGTACAAGTGGCCGAAATGAGTTTCCTCCGCAGGGTGGCGGGGCTCTCCCTTAAAGAAAGGGTGATAAGCTCTGCCATCCGGGAGGAACTCAAAGTAAAGCCGCTGCTCCTCCACATCGAGAGGAGCCAGATGAGTTGGCTCCGGCATCTGGTCAGGATGCCACCCGAACGCCTCCCTAGGGAGGTGTTTAGGGCACGTCCAACCGGTAGGAGGCCACGGGGAAGACCCAGGACACGTTGGGAAGACTATGTCTCCCGGCTGGCTTGGGAACGCCTCGGGATCCCCCGGGAAGAGCTAGACGAAGTGGCTGGGGAGAGGGAAGTCTGGGCTTCCCTGCTTAGGCTGCTGCCCCCCGCGACCCGACCTCGGATAAGCGGAAGATGATGGATGGCTGGATAGTCGTTTCCCCGAAATGCAGAAGGATGTCAAGATGCAGCGTGCGGGTAAAATGAGGATTTATTCCCACTAGGCAAAAGTCAAAGATCGAAGTTCTGGGATCAAAAACCTAACTAAACTGTCACGCCTAACGGGAGGCAGGTGTAAATAGCTCTCTGATTAGTGATCAAGAGCAGGTGAGCCTCCCGACCACTTACAAGAGTCAGGTGCAAAAAATCAGTGTCCATGGCAACCAAGGGAGCGTTACAGCAGAAATGAACCTCTCAACTAAGGAGATATGATAGCCAACACAGAACAATATGACCCGATGTGTCAGGTCATGACACCATTAGCCTTTTTTAAACCCTGCAATCCCGGTTCTAACAGGGATGCCTGCACCGTTCACTCGGACATTTATTGCTGTAACCGTGCTGGCTTTCACGCGGCAAAAAGTAATCCTGCAATCAGACGAATAAATAAGGTCCCTCTTCGACGTGAGCGGAGACTTGGTAAGAAAAAAAAAAAGAGGACTTTTAAAAGGGCCGTGAAAGGAGCTGTTGAGTTTGCGGCCGTGCTTTTATTGTGCACACTTAATTTACTTGAGAGGATGCAGCAGCTCCGTGCAAGTGGAGGTGATAGTGGTGTTGACGTGGGTATTAATGCCGGCATAAATCCCGTGTGCGCTCTCTCGTTCTTCAAGAACAAGAACAGTAAGTCATAATCCTGTCATTGACAGTAATTCAATTATTAAGGATACATGTGCTCCTTCACATGGACCTTTTTTAATATCAATGCACGGATTTGAAGCACTGCGATGAGGTGAAACCTTGTCCAGGGTGTACTCCGCCTTCCGCCCGATTGTAGCTGAGATAGGCACCAGCGTCCCCCGCGACCTCAAAGGGAATAAGCGGTAGTAAATGGATGGAAGGATGGATTTGAAGCAGGGCAGCACGGCGGGACCAGAGGTTAGTGCATGTGCCTCACAATACGAAGGTCCTCAGCATTCCTGGGTTCAATCCCGTTGTGGAGAGGTGGAGCTGGCAGCCCGACAGCGAGGCAGGGCACACTGTAGCCCAACCCAAGATGGCGGCGAGGAGGCGTGGCTGGCAGTCCGACAGCGAAGCAAGGTATGCCGGAGCCCGGCCCAAGATGGCGACGAGGAGGAGGCGCCTCGCTGCTTGCTCGCAGTCATTGCTCCGACAGCTCGACATTGCTCCGACATTGACCGACATTGCTCCGACAGCGGAGCAATGTCGTTCATTGCTCCGACAGCGAACAATTGAAAGGTGTTTCAATCACCAAATACACCCTTTCAGAGTTTAGAAATCGGTTAAAAAAACACATGGCCTTTTTTCTGCAACATTAAGGTATATATTGATGCTTACATAGGTCTGGTGATAATGTTCCTATTCAAACAATAACCAACCATGCATCACGATAGCTCTTTTCTCAAAGTAGGTGTACTGTCACCACCTGTCACATCACGCCTTGACTTATTTTGAGTTTAATGGTAATTTCCTGTGTGTAGTGTTTTAGTTATTGCCTTGCGCTCCTATTTTGGTGTTTTTTTCTCTTTTTTCGGTATTTTCCTTTAGCAGTTTCATGTCTTCCTTTGAGCGACATTTTCCGCATCAACTTTGTTTTTAGCCATCATGAATATTTCAGTTGTTTTTATCCTTCTTTGTGGGCACATTGTTGATTGTCATGTCATGTTCGAATGTACATTCGGACGCCGTCTTTGCTCCACAGTAAGTCTTTGCTGTCGTCCAGCATTCATTTTTTGTTTACTTTGTAGCCAGTTCAGTAGTAGTTTTGTTCTGCATAGCCTTCCCTACACGTCAATGCCTTTTATAGGGGCACTCACCTTTTGTTTATTTTTGGTTCAAGCATTAGACACATTTTTACCTGCACACTGCCTCCTGCTGTTTCCAACATCTACCAAAAGAAATTAGCTACTAGTTGCCACCTACTGATATGGAAGAGTAGTACACGGTTACTGTGCTGAGTTTTACACAGCACCGACACTCAACAACAACACAATTTGCAGACTATAATTACTGGTTTCTAAAAAATATATTTTACCCAAATTGGTGAAATTAGATTATCTCCCACGGCACACCAGACGGTATCTCACGGTACACTAGTGGTTGAAAAAACATTGACATAGCATATGTGAAACAAGTCTAAGTCTTGGCCAGCTGTTTCAAGGGGTCTGAGGGCTAGAGCTAAGACAAACAGAAAAAGGAATGTACCACACGTTTGAGATGCAGCCTAATTCAAATTCAAAACAACTTTATTTGTCCCAGGGGGACAATTAAACCTTGATTAGCTGGGATAGGCTCCAGAGTTCCTCTGACCCTGAACAGTTACAGGAAATGGTATAAACAATGCATTGATTTATTTTAAAGATACTAACTCAAATTCTCCTAAAGTCTGTTATAGGGCCTGTAAATATCTGGCTTTTTATTCCACAAACTTTCACCTCACAGTTCAGGTCAGTTCCAACCTCTGAGGATAATGACTGTTTATGTATACAACAGTAGCAAATATATTTCCGTTAGATTTAAGGACCAGCCGCAGACACTGAGATGGATCAATGTTTACCACGCTGAGTGGACATAAATCAGAATTATGCTGTTTGTAAAATGAAGGCGTTAAGAAATCACTAAACAGTTTTCCCTTTGTCAGCTTTTTGCTTAATGCCAGTTCTTTATGAGAGTCTGACTTTCGGGGGCCATGTTAGCCAAAACAAGAGATTAAAAAGTCTTTCAAAGTTGGGACAACAAGAATAAAAGAGCGGATACAAAGGTGGTTTATGTCTTCTAATGATTGGTTACGTCACAATATATACTGTAGTCCAGTGGTTCTCAAATGGGGGTACGCGTACCCCTGCGGGTACTTGAAGGTATGCCAAGGGGTACATGAGAATTTTTTTAAATATTCTAAAAATAGCAACAATTCAAAAATCCTTTATAAATATGTTTATTGAATAATACTTCAACAAAATATGAATGTAAGTTCATAAACTGTGAAAAAGAAATACAACAATGCAATCTTCAGTGTTAACAGCTAGATGTTTGTGGACATGTTCCATAAATATTGATGTTAAAGATTTTTTTTTTTTTGAAGAAATGTTTAGAATTAAATTGATGAATCCAGATGGATCTCTATTACAATCCCCAAAGAGGGCCCTTTAAGTTGATGATTACTTCAATGTGTAGAAATCTTTATTTCTAATTGAATCACTTGTTAATTTTTAACAAGTTTTTGGTTATTTTTATATCTTTTTTTCCAAATAGTTCAAGAAAGACCACTACAAATGAGCAATAGTTTGCACTGTTATAGAATTTAATAAATCAGAAACTGATGACATAGTGCTGTATTTTACTTATTTATCTCCTTTATTCAACCAAAAATACTTTGCTCTAATTAGTGGGTACTTGAATTAAAAAAATGTTCACAGGGGGTACATCACTGAAAAAAGGTTGAGAACCACTGCTGTAGTCCACTAATTGCAGAGTCCCCAAAAAATATACTCAAGTACCGTATTTTTTCGGACTATAAGTCGCATTTTTTTTCATAGTTTGGCTCAGGAGCGACTTATGTGTGAAATTCGTAACACATTACCGTAAAATGATATTATTTAGCTCATTCACGTAAGAGACTAGACCAGGGTTGTCAAACTCAAATACAGAGTGGGTCAAAATTTTAAACTGAACAAAGCCGCGGGCCAATGTTGAACAAATTAACCTTTTAAACAAGTTTTGCATTGAATATTGAACAAGCAAGGCTTTTATAACTTTATAGTGACATGCAAAATCGAGTTTCAAATAATAGTGATAATAATAATTAAAATAATATCAATGCATATCAAATACAATTTAAATAACAATTGAATGCCTCTTTTCTATTTGCAGCCTTCTGAGGTAAATATCAAAATAAACTTTTTCCACAGGCTAATAATAAGTTTGAAAATAAAATATTAATAATGAATGAATCAAACATTCAAGCCTTGAAGTAGCAAGAGAAAGTGCAGGAATAAAACATTAATTATTGCTCAGTGTTCTACACTTATTTGCTTTAACACTGAATATGGAATAAGCAACACAAGTTTCCATTTTTCCATCCATTTTCTACCGCTTATTCCTTTCGGGGTCGCGGGGGGCGCTGGCGCCTATCTCAGCTACTTAATAGTGCAAAATCAACTTTCAAGAAACAAACTAAAAAACATCAATGTAATATTAAATTAAATTTGAATAAACAATGTAATGCCTCTTTTCTATTTGCAGTCTTCTGACGTAAATATCAACATTAACTTTTTCCACAAGCTAATAAATTTGAAAATAAAATAAAAATAAGGTGGGCGGAGTTGGGTGGTAGTGGGAGTGTATATTGTAGCATCCCGGAAGAGTTAGTACTGCAAGGGGTTCCGGGTGTTTGTTCTGTTGTGTTCATGTTTTGTTTTTCGGTGCGGATGTTCTCCCTAAATGTGTTTGTCATTCTTGTTTGGTGTGGCTTCACAGTGTGGTGCATATTTGTAACAGTGCTGAAGTTGTTGATACGGCCACCCTCAGTGTGACCGGTATGACTGTTGATCAAGTATGCATTGCATTAACTTATATGTGTGTGCAAACCGCATATAGATAGATAGATAGATCGATAAATAGATAGATAGATAGTACTTTATTGATTCCTTCAGGAGAGTTCCTTTAGGAAAATTAAAATTCCAGCAGCAGTGTACAGAGTTGAGATCCATTGAAAAAAAAAAAAAAAAAAAAGGAAATAATGGGGGTTTAAAAGGAAACAAAATAGATAACTATTACAAAAAGAATAAAAACAATGGTAATAACAATATAACAGTAAAATAAGAATATAACAAGACAAAGTAGGCAGTAGTGACCATGTTATGAAAACGTATTGCACTGTTAATGTTTTGCATCCCCTGTCATCCTAATACCCCCCGTCCCCTGTCCCAGAGAGGAATTGTACAGTCTAATGGCGTGTGGGACAAAGGAATTTTTGAGTCTATTAGTCCTGCACTTGGGATGAAGCAGTTTAGCACTGAACAGGCTCCTCTGGCTACTGATAACGCTATGCAGAGGGTGACTGGCATCATCCAGGATGCTCACTAGTTTGTCCACAGTCTTCTTCTCTGCCACCGTCACCAGTGAGTCCAGTTTCATTCCGATTGTAGAACCGGCCCGCCTGATCAGTTTCTCAAGTCTGGAGCTGTCCTTCTTAGATGTACTGCCCCCCCAGCACACTACCATGTAGAACAGAACACTGGCAACCACAGACTGGTTGTACATCCACAGGAGTTTTCTACAAATGTTGAAGGAGTGCAGTCTCCTGAGGAAGTACAGCCTGCTCTGTCCTTTCTTGTACTGGTGGTCCGTGTTAACAGTCCAGTCCAGCTTATTGTCCACCAAAACCCCAAGGTACTTGAATGAGTCCACAGTCTGTACCTCAACTCCCTCGATCACAATAGGTTGTGACCGTGGACTCGACCTCCCAAAGTCAATGACCAGCTCCTTGGTCTTTGACGGATTGAGCTGCAAGACGTTCGTGTGGCACCAGACAACAAAGTCCCTCACCAGGTTCCGAAATTCCTCCTCTCTGCCATCCCTGATGCACCCGACGATGGCTGTGTCATCCGCGTACTTCTGGATGTTACACAGCTCTGAGTTGTAGCAGAAGTCAGCGGTGTACAGGGTGAAGAGAAGAGGGGCCAGCACCGTTCCCTGCGGTGCTCCGGTGCTGCTGATCACAGTGTCAGACGTGATGTCCTTCAGTCTGACGTACTGTGTATATTATGTGACTTGGCCGGCACGCTGTTTGAATGGAGGAAAAGCGGACATGACGACAGGTGGTAGAGGACGCTAAAGGCAGTATCTTTAAGGCAAGTTAACATACCAGGCACGTTCTTAGTTGGTTATTTATGCATCATAAAACATACACTTATTCAGCCTGTGGTTCACTATTCTTTATTTATTTTAAATTGCCTTTCAAATGTTTATTCTTGGTGTTGGGTTTTATCAAATAAATTTCCCCCAAAAATGTGGCTTATATATGATTTTTCCTTCCGTATTTTGCATTTTCGGCAGGTACGACTTATACTCCGGAGCCACTTATACTGCGGAAAATACTGTAAGAGTAACGTTAATTTAGAATAACATGACTCAAGTAGAAGTAAAAAGTAGTCATCAAAATAAGAGTAGGTGTTACATGAAAACTACTTAAGTATCGAGTGACTTGTGGGTAACTTCACATTTTTTTAGTAGCTGTGTTATAATGGTTCTTGGACCACAATTGTAGTTGATGTGTGCATGTGTCTAAAACACAGGTGTCTAACTCTAAGCCCGGGGCCACTTCATTCTATTTGGCCCTAGAAAGCCTGGAAATAATATTTGTCAACAAAGTATTGTAACTTTTTTTTGACTAAATGTATTCTTTCTTTTTGATTTTGGGAGAAAAAAATATACGTACTCCATGTAATCGGAAATTATGTTACTTAAATGTTTTCTATCCATCCATCCATTTTCTACCGCTTATTCCCTTTGGGGTCATGGGGGGGGGGGGGGGGGGGGGGCTGGTGCCTATCTCAGCTACAATCGGGCAGAAGGCGGTGTACACCCTGCACAAGTTGCCACCTTATCACAGGGCTAAATGTTGTCTATTTATGCAAAAATACATTATCAAACATTAAAACATATTTTTAAATAGAAATAAATACTTATAATGATGAGTTCAAAGCAAGTCAACCATCAAATTGTGCAATTTAAAAGTAACAATAGATTTCATGGTTAAATTGTGAAATTTACTCAGTTTTTTTACAGCATTTTTCTCTTAAGTGAAAAAACAGTATTTTTTTTTTTTACTGTACTAAATAGAGATGGCTTTTTTGCCGATATCCGATATTCTGATATTGTCCAACTTTTAATTACCGATTGCGATATCAACCGATACTGTTATATACAGTTGTTGAATTAACACATTATTATGCCTAATTTTGTTGTGAAGCCCCACTGGATACATTAAACAAAGTAACAAGGTTTTCCAAAAATAAATCCCAATCAAGCAATTTTAATACTGTTACAATTATGCGCCACACTGTGAACCCACACCAAACAAGAATGACAAACACATTTCGGGAAAACACCCACACCGTAAGACAACATAAACACAACAGAACAAATACCCAGAACCCCTTGCAGCACTCACTCTTCCGGGACGCTACAATATACGCCCCACCCCCCATCCCTTACCCACCCCCACCTCAACCTCCTCATGCTCTCTCAGGGAGAGCATGTCCCAAATTACCAGCTGCTGTTTTGAGGCATGTTGAAAAAAAAAAATGCACTTTGTGATTTCAATAATAAATATGGCAGTGCCATGTTGGCCGCTAAAATATACACCCCCCGACCCACCACACACACCACAACCCTGCCCCCGCCCTCAACGCCACCTACCTCAACCTCCTCATGCTCTCTCAGGGAGAGCATGTACCAAATTCCGAGCTGCTGTTTTGAGGCATGTTGAAAAAAAATAATGGATGAAGTACTAGCTGTCCAGAGTCGGGACCCAGGATGGACCGCTCGTCCAGAGTCAGGACCCAGGATCGACCGCTCGCCTGTGTATCGGTTGGGCACATCTCTGCGCTGCTGATCCGCCTCCACTCGGGATGGTTTTCTGCTGGCTCCACTATGGACGGGACTCTCGCTACTATATTGGATCCACTTTGGACTGGACTCTCACCGTTGTTGGATCCATTATGGACTGGACTTTCACTATATCATGTTAGACCCGCTCGACATCCATTGTTTTCGGTCCCCTGGGGGAAGGTGTGGGAGGGTTGCCCTCATATGCGGTCCTCTCCAAGGTTTCTCATAGTCATCGTCACTGTCACCAACGTTCCGCTGGGTGTGAGTTTTTCCTTGCTCTTATGTGGGATCTGTACCGAGGATGTCGTTGTAGTTTGTGCAGCCCTTTGAGACACTTGGGATTTAGGGTTATATAAACAAAACATTGATTGATTAATTATGTGTTACAACAGCGTAACACATAATTAATGATTAATGCACTTTGTGGCTTCAATAATAAACACGGCAGCGCCATGTTGGCATTTTTTTCCATAACTTGAGTTCATTTATTTTTAGAAAACCTTGGTACATTGTTTAATGCATCCAGCGGGGCATCACAACAACATTTGGCATAATAATGTGTTATTTCCACGACTGTATAGATCGGTATCGGTTGATATCGGAATCGGTAATTAGGAGTTGGACAATATCGAATATTGGCAAAAAAATAATCCTCTCTAATTATTATCAGAGTCATACAAGTCATTTGCATGATCTGTGAATTTAAATTCAACTGATTTACTTTGTCAACCAGACCTTCCACATGTAAACATCTTAAAGCACAACTCCTATTTGGGTCTGAGAGTCACTTTTTTATTTGTGGAAAATATCCCCTCTAACTGAAACCATTGCAGATTCTGTCACAGTCCGATTAGATTTAATGTTTGAAGGGAATATAAAAGCCACGGAGGACTTTGTCTGATGTATTATTGAAAGGAAATTAGTGGCAGTGTATTTTGTCAGCTGTTACTGGCTCCTTTCTCCTCCATCTGCTGTCTTTTGAAGGAAAAATACTGCTTTGCCTTCTTTTTTACGTCCTTCAGCGGTCAATGCAGTCGTTTTCTACACCGTTCAAGGAGTTGCTACTTTGAAAATAAAAAACATTCCTACCAATATATGATTGTTGTCATATGACGTTTCAACACTGAAAACTACAGCTTTTTTTTATTTTCTAATAAGACCTTTATTTCACTAATGAGCCACAAATGATATGGACATTAATGCCCTTGACTGTTTGCCATGAATAGTGTTTCAGGTTTTTCCACTTTTAAGCAGAGGTGGGTAGAGTAGCCAGAAATTGTACTCAAGTAAGAGTACAGTTACTTTAGAGATTTATTACTCAAGTAAAAGTAAGGAGTAGTTCCCCAAATATTTACTTGAGTAAAAGTAAAAAGTAAGTTGTGAAAAAAACTACTCAAGTACTGAATAACTGATGAGTAACCTGATTACGGCAACAAATAATGCACAAAAACATAAAAATAGCAATGAGCTAATTCAGAGGCAGGAATATCTCTTAAGCAACTAAAACAATAATATATATAAAATAATAGTACATTAAAATAAAATAAAAAAATGGCACATTGAGCCACAATAACTTAACAGCACCATAGCCTCAGTAGGAATTCATTGATTTGATTGATTGATTGATTAAAACTTGTATTAGTAGATTTTACAGTACAGTACATATTCCGTACAATTGACCACTAAATAGGCTTTTGACGGGAAGTACGGTTGAAATAAAAAGTGTCTTTTTTCCTTTACACTTTTGATTGATTGATTGAAACTTTTATGACTAGATTGCACAGTACAGTATATATTCCGTACATTTGACCACTAAATGGTAACACCCCAATACGTTTTTCAACTTGTTTAAGTCGGGTCATGTGACCCCCTGGCTCCGTTTGATTGGTCCAACGTCACCAGGGACTGCATGTGATTGGTGAAACGCAGGAATGCGTAGATTCTACTTTGAAGCTCCGTCATGAACCAAAACATACATTAATAGATCGATAAAAAAAAGTAGCGAGTAGCGAGCTGAATGTAGATAAATGGAACGGAGTAAAAGTAGCGTTTCTTCTCTATAAATATACTCAAGTAAAAGTAAAAGTATGTTGCATAAAAACTACTCGTAGAAGTACAATTTATCCCAAAAGTTACTCAAGTAAATGTAACTGAGTAAATGTAGCGCGTTACTACCCACCTCGTCTTTTAAGTCAAACAAATAATGTTTTTTATGGCGGTTCATTTGGAAAAAACTAAAGATGTCCGATAATGGCTTTTTTGCCGATATCCGATATTGTCCAACTCTTAATTACCGATTCCGATATCAACCGATACCGATATATACAGTCGTGGAATAACACATTACTATGCCTAATTTTGTTGTGATGCCCCGCTAGATGCATTAAACAATGTAACAAGGTTTTTCAAAATAAATCAACTCAAGTTATGGGAAAAAAATGCTAACATGGCCCTGCCATACTTAAGTGCATTATTATTTTTAACATGCCTCAAAACAGTAGCAAACAGTAATATATGGACCTACATGCGCAGCCTTGATATTTCTTTCATTCAATTAATCTTTCAGATGTCTTCTTTTCTCATCAACCTGCAGTGACCAAACTCACTATTCATGGCGTCTAACCGGTAATAGTGTAACCCGGCAATTTATGAAAGCAACCTCTACACACCGTGGTGGAGGAAATTGATTTTTCTCCGGTCTGCAGTCCCAGCCTGTGATGGCATTGTTCCAGAAGAAAGGACCCTTCTGAGAAGCAGTAATATTAAGGATCTGAATACTTGATAATCAAATTATGTCGCCCACGAGGCCAGCAACCACCTGTGTGGAGTTGATAAGATAAAGAACAGAGGGAGTGAAAGGTAAGCAACATCCCGCATGAAGAAACAAACAGTGTGGAAGATGCATGGATATTTTGGTTGGCTCAGACATGATCTCTCTTCTTTAGCCTCTTGTGACATCAATTTCCTGCTCTTGTCTCTGCATTTTGCGTCTTCAAAGTCTTTTTAAATAAAGCATTATGCGTAACGTCACATGGGACCGGTCTCAATTTGCTTAACAAAGAAGCACATTAATGCTACTTCCTTCGATACTTCGGCCTCTGCTGGAAGTGAAACTCCGATTGGCCATTTGAACCTCACTTTTAAGTATGTCCTGGGAAAAAAAAAAAAGCCGCTTCTCGTAATTGGAAAATAGTCTCACTGTGCGGTTCTTTAAACAACACCTTCACCAACACCAACAGACCCTTGGCCATGTCTTAATGGATTGAAAGTAATTCCCTTGATTCTACCACAATTCCTGAAAATGACAAAATGTGAGAGCCCTGCGATGAGGTGGCGACTTGTCCAGGGTGTACCCCGCCTTCCGCCCGATTGTAGCTGAAATAGGCGCCAGCACCCCCCGCGACCCCGAAAGGGAATAAGCGGTAGAAAATGGATGGATGGATGGAGAGGAACGTGACAACCGTAGCTTCTGCACCTCGGAAATCCTTCAAATCTTTCTGGGACGAGATGAGAGTGGCCGTGCAAGCAACCTGAGGGTTCCTGGTTCGATACCCACCTTCTACCAACTTCGTTGTGTCCTTGAGAAAGACACGTCACCCCTGCTCCTGATGGTGTTGCAGTTAGGGCCTTGCATGGTGTGGTGAGGCGGAGCCGACGAACGAGCAGCGGGGCAGGGCATGCTGGAGTTGGCGGCAAGGAGGCGAAGAATGCGCCTGAGCGGAGAGACGGGGCGTGCCGGGAGAGATGCCGCAATTGAGTTCAGGTGCGTGAATCGCGCACCTACACACAATTAAGAAATCTCCTCTGGCTGTAAAAAAGGGCAGTAGCGTGGGAGGGTGAGGAAGGAGGAGGAGAGTCCGCAGAAGCGACTGAAGTGCACGAGGAGCGAAAACAACAGAGAGCAAGACGATGATGACGAGGGCGGCTGAAAAGCAAGCGGAAGAGCGAGCAGGCACGCGGAAGGCTGAAAAGCGACCAGACCGAAGACGCAGCTGTTATTGAAAAATAAAACAATATCCTTTCTTGATGGTCCAGGGAGACTGCCACACATGGCATCAGTGTGTGAGTGTGTGTGTGAATGGGTGAATGTGGAAATAGTGTCAAAGCACTTTGAGTACCTTGAAGGTAGAAAAGCGCTATACAAGTATAACCCATCCATCCATCCATTTTTCCACTGTTTGTCCATTTTGAGGTGGCGGGGGGTCACTGGAGCCTGTCTCAGCTGCATTCGGGCAGAAGGCGGGGTACACCCTGGACAAGTCGCCACCTCATTGCAGGGCCAACACAGATAGACAGACAACTTTCACACTCACATTCACACACTAGGGCCAATTTTAGTGTTGCGAATCAACTTATCCCCAGGTGCATGTTTTTGGAGGTGGGAGGAAGCCGGCGTACCCGGAGGGAACCCACGCAGTCACGGGGAGGACATGCAAACTCCACACAGAAAGATCCCAAGCCCGGGATTGAACACAGGACTGCTCAGGACCCTCGTATTATGAGGCAGATGCACCAACCCCTCTTTCACCGTGCTGCCCGCTATACAAGTATAACCCATTTACCAATTAACAATAATCATTAACTTAGAATTTAATGTCAGCAACACATTGCAAAAAAGTTGGCACAGGGGCATTTTTACCACTGTTTTACATGGCCTTTCCTTTGAACAACAATCAGTAAACGTTTGGGAACTGAGAAGACCAATTTTTGAAGCTTTCCCAATGTTGCTTGATGTAGAGCTTAAGTTGTTCAACAGTTTGGGGTCTCCGTTGTGGTATTTTAAGGCTTTATATTGCGCCAAAAATTTTCAATGAGGGACAGGTCTGGACTACAAGCAGGCCAGTCTAGTACCCGCACTCTTTTACTACGAAGCCACGCTGTTGTAACACAAGCAGAATGTGGCCTGGCATTGTCTTGCTGAAATAAGAAGGGGCGTCCATGATAACGTTGCTTGGATGGTTTTGGGTTTTGTATATTGCAGCTTTTTGCGTTAACGATATACAGTATATCACAGTATATTTTTTGAACATGCATACAATTACACTGTAATATTTCACATTTTTCCAGTTGTTTCATTATAGCATGTCCGAAAAAGTATTCGGAAAAACCAAAGATCATTTAATCCTACCAATTTATCTATCGTAGCAGTTGTAAACCTTTTGTTCGTTCTTTTTTTGCAACGCAACTGTGAATACATAACTGAATATACAATGACTAAGTAAATGGTTATTAAATACATTAATTAAAACTCTTGAACGCATCACTGTTATGTTGGACCCACTATGGACTGGACTTTGACGATATTATGTTAGACCCGCTTGACATCCATTCCTTTAGGTCTCCCCTGGGAGGGTTGCCCAAATATGCGGTCCTCTCCAAGGTTTCTCATATTCACTGTCACCGACGTTCCACAGGGGTGAGTTTTTCCTTGCCCTTATGTGGGCTCTGTACAGCGGATGGTGTTATGGCTTGTGTAGCCCTTTGAGACACTTGTGATTTAGGGATATATAAATAAACATTGATTGATTATGTGGCATTCTCCAAAGATCCCTAGACTCAGAGCTATCTGAGAATGGAACAACCCCCCCTAATTTGTCACATTGCATCATACTTGCCAACCTTGAGACATCCGATTCCGGGAGGTGGGGGGGTGTGAGGTGGGGGGCGTGGTCGCGGCTGGGGCGGAGGCGTGGTTGGGGCGGGGGCTAGGTTAAGAGGGGAGTATATTTACATCTACAATCCACCAACTCGAGTATTTCATACATATATATATATTTTTTTTTTTGTTTTGTTTGTTTTTTATTATATATATAAATGATATAAATAGTTGAATTTCAGACGGCACCTATCAAATACACAGTAACAAAAACACACTTGTTCTACTAACTGTACTGTGCTTGCTGGTTACTAAAAAAACACAACACTTACCTTTCACTATTTGAGTAACCTTTGTTCTGCCATTTGCGTACTGGCGAGAGTCACTTGCCGTCAGGTGCGTAACACCAAGTAAATCGTTGGCCAATCAAAAAGCAATCCCATAACGCTTTAGCCAACATTCACCAGGAGATGGCAACAGACAACATAGAATCACTCTATTACAGACGGCGTCGCCATGGCTTTAACTTCCTCGTTCTTCTGCTTCGTCTCCTTGTGTGTGCAGTTTTTTACTAAAATCCGTAGATGTTGTAACGTGACTGGGCAGGCAAGCTGTTTATATAGTGGGAAAGCGGACGTGAAAACAGGCTGTCCCCACTCAGGTCCGCATGGAGCTGGATGGAGCGTGGCCTCTAGCTCAGCTCAATTTCGGGAGATTTTCAGGAGAACATTTCTTCCGGGAGGTTTTCGGGAGCGGTGCTGAATTTCGGGAGTTTCCCGGAAAATTCGGGAGGGTTGGCAAGTATGCGTTTCATGTGTCAGGTAAACCGCGAGGAACAACCTTTGACACGTGACTGCATATTAGGGACATTTGTACGGTAGGGCTTCAGCTGGCTCAACACCCCCGTTCACAGTAACCACGTTCACCCGTGCCAAGTCAGTTGAAAGGCTCCAGCTTGCCCCTGGACAGGGGATGCAGTGTCGAAAAACGGAAGGATAGACTCGGTGTTCAGAAGTATATCCGAGAGTTGTAACTTTTCCTCGAGCTGTCAGCGTGGCTTCTTAGCCTGCCTGAGTGCGATACTCAAGCCTTCTCCCGGTTTCCTCCCAAAGAGCTGCTACCTCATTTTGGATTAAAGCTGAAAGACTGAAGTTTCTCTCCAGCAATCATTCATATGTAATGATATTAGGCCTCAGTACTGCAGCTCCAGCCATCTGGTCAGCCTGTCTGCTCCTCTCCTCTGCTGTCACTCACTCCTGCCCCCACAAGTGTCACTCAGCAGCCTGGTGGGGGCTGCGCTTGTGAAGCGGCGTGAGGACATTTGCATCCTAAATTCTAATTACCGAGGTTAACAGTCGACAGCCACAGCGCAAATACTTAAAGGGTTCTCAATCAAAGCTCTGCTCAGCGGGGCAGCTCCACCGAGCGTTGAAAAGCGCTATAAAGTGGTGCATTTTACGCTCTCGTTTTTTCCAATATGAATAAAAACACTCATACCCTGAGTCACCAGATGGTTTGTTTCTCAGCTCCGTCCAAAAAGTATTCGGGTCGACGGTCGAGTGAGTATTAAGTCGAGTACCTCTCTAGATCTCTGCTCAGTAAAGCATCAAAGGTGACCATGTGACCCGGACACTTCTTTCAAAATATTACCAATTTCAGTAGGACTTTAAAAACTGATTTGGTGAACAAGTTTGAGTGTTCAGTCCAGAGTCGGCTGAGATCGTGAGCAGGATAAGCGGTAAAAACAACAATATACAACAATATGCCGTGGCTTGCTGGGGCAGCGGGCTGAGAGTGAGGGATACAAACAGACTGGACAAGTTGGTAGAGAAAGCCAGTAATGTGGTGGGAGTGGAGCTGGACTCTCTGGCGGTGGTGTCAGAGAGGAGAAGTCTAGGAAAACTCTTAGCCATTATGGACAACACCTTCCACCCACTGCACTCGGAATTTGCGGAGAGAATGAGCATGTTCAGTGGAAGGTCTCAGTCTCCCAAAATGTAACACGGAACGACACAGGAGGTCCTTCATACCGACAGCCATCAGACTGTATAATGCAAATGTTCCTTGACTGCACAATATATTTATATTATTCATATATTATATATTATATATATATGTCATATATTATTTATTATTATTATTGTTTATTGTGAGCTAACTGTGGTGCTGAATTTCCCCCAGGGATCAATAAAGTAAATTATATTCTATTCTATTCTATTCTATTGTATGAGCTGTCATTGAGCAAAACACATATGCAAACGCCACCAACCAATAGCATATAAGTTCAAGTGCCAATTCACCCACACACACACTAGGTGTGGTGAAATTATCCTCTGCATTTGACCCGTCCTTACAGCGGAGCAGTGAGCAGCAGCGGCGGCCACGCCCGGGGAATCACTTTGGTGATTTAACCAACCCCCAATTCCAACTCTTGATACTGAGTGCCAAGCAGGGAGGTAATGGGTCCCATTTTTATAGTTTTGTGTCAAGTTGTGTTGGTGACGAACCCCAAGATGCAGAGATGACGGCAGGCATTGAGCAGGAAAACATAATTTCATGTTCAAAATAAAAGGTAAAAACCACAAACCAGGAACTAGGTATAGCCAAAACTGAAAACAGGAACCAGCAAACAGAAAAACTGGAAACAGCTAATGGCTAACAAGAGAACACGAAACAAAACAGCTAAGAGAAAGCAAACTACGAATAGCTAACAGGAACAGCTTACCGCTACGACGACAGCGATAAGGACAAGTAGTAGCACGATAGGTAGTAGCTGTAACGATATCAACAATGGCAGGTAGTGGTGACATCGACATGACACGACAAGAGGTATTAGCGACAAACAACCGGTATGTGCGACAAGTCGTAATGACAATAATCCAGCACTGACTGGAGGGGAAAGCAGGTCTAAATAGTGCCTGGCTGATTGACACCAGGTGTGGCCAGGTGCCAATCAGCCACAGCTGAGGGGAAAAAGCACTCAGGGAGAAAATCAGGGAATTACCAAAATAAGAGTGCTGACAGGAACAAAGACAAATGCAAAGGAAAAAACAAACATAGCCAAACTGTCAGGAGCAAGCCTGACAATTTGGTATGACTCGGCCGGGGTTTGAACTCACGACCTACCGATTTCAGGGCGGACACTCCAACCATAACTCCTGAGCGTGGCCACTGCTGCTGCTCACTGCTCCTCTCACCTCCCAGGGGGTGGAACAAGAGGATGGGTCAAATGCAGAGGGTACGGTAATTCCTGACTATTAGTGGTACTTCAACTTTTTAACTTTTTAATGTTTCCGATACAATTATAAGTACAAGCGGCCAAAATGAGTTTCCTCCGTCGGGTGGTGGAGCTCTCCTAGAGGTAGGGCAGGGGTCGGCAACCCAAAATGTTGAAAGAGCCATATTGGAGCAAAAATACAAAAAAAATGATCTCTCTGCGGCCGCAAAAAACTTAAAGCCTTATGTAAGTGTTATAATGAAGGCAACACATGTCTATATTTGCTTACTATCAATCAATCAATCAATGTTTATTTATATATCCCTAAATCACAAGTGTCTCAAAAGGCTGCACACTATCAAAGGCTGACGCAAATCTTTGTTGACAGAAATGTTGTATTTAATATTTTTTTTTCTACAGATTTTTACAACATTGGAAATCATTAGTAAAATGGAGGCTTCTCACAGGAGGAGAAACGTTCTGGAAATTACTGGCTCAGAATGGTCAACGGTATAGACGTGTGTGTCCAAGTTAAAGGAAACGGACGACTGTCTTCTTCTAATGGATTTATTACAATCTTTGCGAGCTGGGTAACGTTTGCTGTGGTCTGGAACAACATGGCACCCACACAACAATGTAAAATGAAGCCAATATTACATACAGATAACATGTCATGAGACATGCACTTAAAAATTAAATACACAGTAATGTTTGTCTTCTCCTGACTGGGATTGTGCTGACAAACTTAATTTCCTCTCCAGGGTTATTAAAGCATTTCTTATTCTGATTCGGTGGTGGTTGAAGGGGCCTTAGGCGCAAGTTGGCAGCCACGCTTCTGTCAGTCTACCCCAGGGCAGCTGTGGCTACAAAATGTAGCTTACCACCAACACGAGTGAATAAATGATGGGTTATCCCTTCTCTGTGTCTATATAAATCTATCCATCCATCTTCTTCCGCTTATCCGAGGTCGGGTCGCGGGGGCAGCAGCCTAAGCAGGAAAGCGCAGACTTCCCTCTCCCCAGCCATTTCGTCTAGCTCTTCCCGAGGGATCCCGAGGCGTTCCGAGGCCAGCCGGGAGACATAGTCTTCCCAACGTGTCCTGGGTCTTCCCCGTGGCCTCCTACCGGTTGGACGTGCCCTAAACACCTCCCCCGGGAGGCGTTCGGGTGGCATCCTGACCAGATGCCCAAACCACCTCATCTGGCTCCTCTCGATGTGGACGAGCAGCGGCTTTACTTTGAGCAGAGCTTCTCACCCTATCTCTAAGGGAGAGCACCGCCACCCGCCGGAGGAAACTTATTTCGGCCACTTGTACCCGTGATCTTATCCTTTCCGTCATGACCCAAAGCTCATGACCATAGGTGAGGATGGGAACGTAGATCGACCAGTAAATTGAGAGTTTTGCCTTCCGGCTCAGCTCTTTCTTCACCACAATGGATCGGTACAACGTCCGCATTACTGAAGATGCCGCACCGATCCGCCTGTCAATCTCACGATCCACTCTTCCTTCACTCGTGAACAAGAAACCCTAGGTACTTGAAGTCCTCTACTCTCCGGGTTGGGGTCTCCTCCTCAACCCGGAGATGGCACTCCGCCCTTTTCCGGGAGAGAACCATGGACTCGGACTTGGAGGTGCTGATTCTCATTCCGGTCGCTTCACACTCGGCTGCGAACCGATCCAGTGAGAGCTGAAGATCCTGGCCAGATGAAGCCATCAGGACTACATCATCTGCAAAAAGAAGAGACCTAATCCCTCGGCCACCAAACCGGAACCCCTCAACGCCTTGACTGCGCCTAGAAATTCTGTCCATAAAAGTTATGAACAGAATCTGTGACAAAGGGCAGCCTTGGCGGAGTCCAACCCTCGCTGGAAACGTGTCTGACTTACTGCCGGCAATGAGGACCAAGCTCTGACACTGATCATACATGGAGCGGACCGCCAAAATCAGACAGTCCGATACCCCATACTCTCTGAGCACTCCCCACAGGACTTTCCGAGGGACACGGTCGAATGCCTTCTCCAAGTCCACAAAGCACATGTAGACTGGTTGGGCAAACTCCCATGCACCCTCAAGAACCCTGCCGAGAGTATAGAGCTGGTTCACAGTTCCACGACCAGGACGAAAACCACACTGTTCCTCCTGAATCCGAGGTTCGACTATCCGGCGTAGCCTCCACTCCAGTACACCTGAACAGACCTTATATAAATCTAATCCATTAATAGTTTAGAAGCTTGTAAACTCACCTTTTTGTTTTATCACATCTTAACTAAGACTTCATGCTACCACCTTATCTCCTCAGTGATTGCCATTTTTTTGTCGAGTCTGCTAAGATTGATTTTCACGATTAAAAGTCTTGTTTTTTAAATCCGGCGGCTGGGCAATGTCAATAAAACAACACGTGGCCTCACTGTCACCAGAGGGTAACGGATGGAATGTGCCTCAGACTGACGAGGCATTTTTAATAATGCAACACACACCGATGCACGCTTGTTTCATTCCATTCTCGTGTTTCCACCTCAGAAGCATACCGATATACAAAAAATGATGTAAAGAACTGAGAGCTACTTTAAGAAAGCATAATTTTGTCTACCCAGTGTGAGCATTCTTGTGCACGCTTGTGCGTCCATCTGCGTGCAGCTCTGCCAACGTGTCCTGCTTCTACTTCCCCCATCTGTCCCGTCTCCCTTTTAATGGCCAAATAGTCTTGTACTGTGCTTTCCAATAAAACCAATGATTATCATATCGTCGCAGTATTAGCTTCCATCACTGCCTGGGTAAGGATGAGTAATTGCTGTCCATGCAGAGGAAACGGGGAAGGAAATTACATCTCCCGTCACAAAGAAACTGTTTCTTTGTTGATCATGAGGGGATCCGATGATCCTTGCCACGAATGTGCTCCTTTAACCTTGTGTAAACTCGCAAAAAATGCATTTGTATTCCCCTTTTTCTCTGGCACTCATCGAGGTTGGACGCTCCCCTTTCCTCTCCCTTATCTCTCCTGCTTGCTTCTTTGTTTTGTCTTGTCTTAACTTTCTTGTTGCCTCTTTTTGCACTGCTCTCCAAATCTAAACATTGGAACTATTTAACTGGCCTCAACAAAATTGAAAAGATCTTGGGTTTGGGGGAACCTGCTGTCGTGACGAAGCGGTTGTTGCTGGACACACGACGGACTCTTGGGAGAAGAAGGAGGGCCGCGTGCCTGGCGACCCTTTTCTGTCGAGGACGTGAAGATATCCACCTATTCGGAATTATGACAACAGGACATCTGCTGATTGGAGTAAGCGCTGCTCTGGTTTGTCGACAAATTGAAAATTGCTGGCAGTCTGCAAAGTACCCCAAAGCTGCCACAAATGATTGGAGGATGCGGGAAGAACTGTGGATTACATCGGACTGTCTACCCTGCTGTTTTGAGGACCAGTCATAGACAATTTAGAGTGAAAAGCAAATTTTATTTTCACCCGCATAAAAATCATTCTAACTTGGATTGTTTCCCTGGCTTCGAGACTCTCCCAAAGGCCAGCGCAGCGAAGACACAACAAACTCCCTTCTTGTCTCTCTGGTGTTGACTCTGGACTAGCGACCGCAATACACTAAGGCCGCGGAACACAGACACACTACGGGCTTACACACACACACACACACGCACACACACACACACACACACACACACACACACACACACATCCACAAAAACATACGCCACACATACACCCCCTCCCCCTCCCCAACCCAACGCCCACAATGCAATTCTTATAGGGGAGATGAATGGATGGTCAGCGCCTGAGAGTTGCGGCCTACCACCATGATCTTGAACTACCTTCCCTCTGTTACTAGATATCTCGAGATGTATGTTGTAATATGTATATGTGCTTTGCTATGGAGATTTTTTTCCCACTCCAGACTGGGTTCCCTTAGGAGCCCAGTCTGGATTGTATTTTTTTACTCATCCTTCCCCAGCATTTACCTTTTTCCCATCTTTTACGGGGCACCTTATGGCGACCCATCACCGTTTTTGTTCTGTAACTCTTTATTCTGTTTGTTTGTCTAATCTTGAACAGGTTTGTGCTGAAAACAAAGTTTCGTTGTACTTTTGCAATGACAATAAAGACCTATCCTATTTTATCCTAGTTGACATTCTTAGCATGTTGGAGTGAAGACATAAGTAAGGAGTTTTTTAAATAGACTTCTTGTATATGACTTAGGTTTAGGCGCATCTGTTATCACAAACCTGGTTTTAGTATTATTTGGTTGAAGGCAAAACGTGTCACGGCACGTGCACAATCCCGCACTTCATCTGCCGCAAGCTCTGCTGGCACCTCTACTAGAAGCGCGCGGGGACAAGCCCCTGCCTCGCTCTGCACGCGTCGCGGCCACGTGCCTGCAAGGCTGCAGGAAATCTACAATCAGCGCACCTGAGACTAATGAGGTCAGACAGCATAAAGACCTTCGGATCTGAAGATCCAGTGCCGGAACGTAGTTCACTCCCGTAGTAAGCATCCCGTCTCTGGCTTCCCTCCCGCGTACTCGATCTCTCTCTGTGCCTTTCCTGTTCCCATGTCTTATGTCCTTTGTGTTTCCCGCAGTGCTTCCCACTGGATTCCGGACTGCCTCCCTCGATCCTCAACCCCTGCTTGGACACGGACCTCAGTGCTTCTCTTCAGTACCCGACAGCTTGCCTGCCCACGGACTGCCTTCTCGCCTTGTCCCTCCAACACGCACATACAACAAACTCTGGTAACGTTTTCTTGGTTAATTCTACACATCGTTTTGCACCTATCACTTAGAGTAGCATACACACCCCACCTAATCATCAAATTCAATAAACCTATTAAACTGATTCCTGCCGTGGTGTTGTCTCCTTCCGCCGCCGTACATAACAAAATGTTTGCCAAAAATAGGTTTCCTGTCTCGGTTTTAGTACGACTAAACATGTTGGTGAGTGAACATCTTTCTTCTATTTTTTATCGTGTACGGATGCAAAATAACCCACCGCAGATTCGAGTGAAGTCGTAACATGCAGTAATAGTCCAATCAAGTCAGCGAGAGCTTCTTTTCAGTGTCACTGCACGCACCGCACTGCTGCAATAAGTCTAGTCTGGGGGTTGGGAATCTGCATGCGGCTCTGTGGAGCTGCCCTAATGGCTTCCTGTAGCTTTTTTAAAAAAGATATGAAAATGGACAAAAAAAAAAGATGGGGGGAATATGTATTTTCTGTTTTAATATATTTTCTGTTGGAGGACAAACATGACACAAACATCCTTAATTGTTATGAACCCCACTGTTTGTATTAAACATGCTTCACTGATGAGAGTATTTGGCGAGCACCGTTTTGTCCTACTAATTTTGGCGCTGCCTAAACTCACCGTGGTTTGTTTACACGTACAACTTTCTCCGACGCTGCTACAGAAATATGTGTTTACTGCCACTCCTTCTTTGTCTCATTTTGTCCAACAAACTTTTCATACTGTGGGTGAAGGCATAAGGGTGAGCTTGGTTGATGTTATTGACTTGTTGGAGTGCTAATCAGGCCTATTTGGTCAGTGCATGACTGTAAGCTAATCGATGCTATAATGCTATTTAGGCTAGCTGTATGTACATATTGTATCATTATATCTTGTTTGTAGGTATATTTGAGCTCATTTAATTTCCTTTACTTATTTCCTGTGTATTTAATATATACTTGCATGTCTCATGACATATTATATGTACCTAATATTGACTGCATTTCTGACAGTTGTCTGTGTGCCATGTGGTTCCAGACCACAGCAAACGTTACTTAGCTTGAAAAAATTTTAATAATTCCATTAAAAGAAGACAGCCTGCCGTTTCCTATAACATGGACACACACACATATATTGGCTTTTATCATTGTAAGTCAGTAATTTCCAGGAGTTGTCTCACCCTCCGAGAAGCCTCCATTTGACTAATGTTTTCCAATGTTGTAAAATTGTATAGAATAAAGAATACATTTCAACGTTTCTGACAAAATAGATTTTCGTCAGCCTGCGACACATGGTCATTTTGATAGTAATCCAATATAGACAGCTCCTGAGCGATTAGTTTTTTGCATTTTTTTTTTACTTTCAATATTTTAGGTTGCCAACCCCTGGTCAAGAGTGATACTATCCCTGCTGACTGTCCACCTCGCTTTGAGTTGTCAATGAAGGTAAAAAGTAAAAAGTGTTTGTCAAGGCATGGGCTCGTACCCGCCTTTCTTTGGCAGCTAGTTCTGCCAGCACCTCAGTTGACATCATGCCAGGACACCAACCTGCTCGCACTGCGGGCAATCATCAATCAGCACACCTGGATCATCACGACAAGCGGCATAAAGACCTGCTGACCCATGGAACCTACGGCGGACGTACATTTCAGCAGCGGGAGTGTGTTAGAGAACCGCTGGTCACCAAACACTGCATTAATGCAGCAGGGGAGTTCATCAAATACAGTCACACAAATGCCCCAAAATTAAACAAAACCCAAATCCAATGAAGTTGGCAGGTTGTGTAATTTCTAAATAAAAATAGAATACATCCATCCATCCATCCATCATCTTCCGCTTATCCGAGGTCGGGTCGCGAAGGCAACAGCCTAAGCAGGGAAACCCAGACTTCCTTCTCCCCAGTCACTTTGTCTAGCTCTTCCCGGGGGATCCCGAGGTGTTCCCAGGCCAGCCGGGAGACATAGTCTTCCCAACGTGTCCTAGGTCTTCCCCGTGGCCTCCTACCAGTTGGACGTGCCCTAAACACCTCCCTAGGGAGGCGTTCGGGTGGCATCCTGACCAGATGCCCAAACCACCTCATCTGGCTCCTCTCGATGTGAAGGAGCAGCGGCTTTACTTTGAGTTCCTCCCGGATGGCAGAGCTTCTCACCCTATCTCTGAGGGAGAGCCCCGCCACCCGGCGGAGGAAACTCATTTCGGCCGCTTGTACCCGTGATCTTATCCTTTCGGTCATGACCCAAAGCTCATGACCATAGGTGAGGATGGGAACGTAGAGCGACCTGTAAATTGAGAGCTTTGCCTTCCGGCTCAGCTCCTTCTTCACCACAACGGATCGGTACAACGTCCGCATTACTGAAGACGCCGCACCGATCCGCCTGTCAATCTCACGATCCACTCTTCCCTCACTCGTGAACAAGACTCCTAGGTACTTGAACTCCTCCACTTAGGGCAGGGTCTCCTCCCCAACCCGGAGATGGCATTCCACCCTTTTCCGGGCGAGAACCATGGACTCGGACTTGGAGGTACTGATTCTCATTCCGGTCGCTACACACTCGGCTGAATAGAATACAATGATTTGCAAATCCTTTTCAACTTATATGGAATTTAACATACTGTAAAGACAAGATACTTAATATTCCAACTGAGAAACTTCTTTTTTTTTTTGCAAATAATCATTTACTTAGAATTTAATGGCAGCAACACCTAGCAAAAAAGTTGGCACAGGGGCATTTTTATAACTATATCACATGGCCTTTCCTTTTAACAACATTCACTAAACGTTTGTGAACCAAGGAGACCAATTTTTTAAGCTTTTCAAGTAGAATTCTTTCCCATTCTTGCTTGATGTACAGCTTAAGTTGTTCAACAATCCGGGGTCTCCATTTTGATATTTTACGCTTCATATTGCGCCACACATTTTTAATGGGAGACAGGTCTGGACTACAGGCAGGCCAGTCTAGTACCCGCACTATTTTACGATGAAGCCACGCTGTTACAACATTTGGTTTGCCGTTGTCTTCCTGAAATAAGCAGGAGCGTCCTTGATAACGTTGCTTGGATGACAACATATCTTGCTCTAAAACCTATATGTACCTTTCAGCATTAATGGTGCCTTCACAAATGTGTAAATTACCCATTCCTTAGGCACTAATACACCCCCACACCATCACAGATGCTGGCTTTCTAACTTTGCGCCTTGAACAATCAGGATGGTTCTTTTCCTCTTCGTTCCGAAGGATACGACGGCCACGACTTCTGAAAACAATTTGAAATGTGGACTCGTCAGACCACAGAGCACTCTTCCAATTTGCATCATAGATGAGCTCGGGCCCAGCAAAGCCGGCGGCGTTTCTGGGTGTAGTTTCGCTTTGGATAGTAAAGATATATTTTCCACTTACAGATGTGGCGACAAACTGTAGTTACTGACAGTAATTTTCTGAACTATTCCTGAGCCCATGTGGTGATATCTTTCACACACTGATGTCGCTTTTATATGCAGTCCCGCCTGAGGGGTCCAAAGTCACGGGCCTTCAATGTTACGTGCAGTGATCCCTCCAGATTCTCTGAACCTCACAGAACTTATATGGTGCAATCCCTAAATTCCTTGCAATAGCTCATTGAGAAATGTTGTTCTTAAACTGTTCGACAATTTACTCAGTTTGTTCACAATGTGGTGACCCTCGCCCCGTCCTTGTTTGTGAATGACTGAGCATTTCATGGAAGCTGCTTTTATACCCTATTATGGTAGCCACCGTGCTTAGACTTATTATTTTGGTTTATTTTGTCTGGAAAACTAATGTCAAAGTGAGTAAATTGCATGCTTCCAGGCACAGGCACACATGGTGCCTCTCGCTTGGTTTTCCAGACTCTCTTTACACACGACTCTGACCACCGGTACACGTACCACCGTTTCAGAATCACTGCATTAAGAGATGTAAAAACAATCTTAAAATATTTTTTTTAATTGAACTGGAATCCAATGGTGGGACGCTAGAATTGGGCCAAACATGACCATGTGACCTACTCAGTGGCTCTTAGATCAATCAATCAATCAATCAATGTTTATTTATATAGCCCCAAATCACAAATGTCTCAAAGGACTGCACAAATCATTACGACTACAACATCCTCGGAAGAACCCACAAAAGGGCAAGGAAAACTCACACCCAGTGGGCAGGGAGAATTCACATTCAGTGGGACGCCAGCGACAATGCTGACTATGAGAAACCTTGGAGAGGACCTCAGATGTGGGCAACCCCCCCCCTCTAGGGGACCGAAAGCAATGGATGTCGAGCGGGTCCAACATGATACTGTGAAAGTTTAATCCATAGTGGCTCCAAGACAGCAGCGAGAGTCCCGTCCACAGGAAACCATCTGAAGCGGATCAGCAGCGTAGAGATGTCCCCAACCGATACAGGCGAGCGGTCCATCCTGGGTCCCGACGAGCGGTCCATCCTGGGTCTCGACTCTGGACAGTCAGTACTTCATCCATGGTCATCGGACCGGACCCCCTCCACAAGGGAGGGGGGGACATAGGAGAAAGAAAAGAAGCGGCAGATCAACTGGTCTAAAAAGGAGGTCTATTTAAAGGCTAGAGTATACAAATGAGTTTTAAGATGAGACTTAAATGCTTCTACTGAGGTAGCATCTCGAACTGTTACCGGGAGGGCATTCCAGAGTACTGGAGCCCGAACGGAAAACGCTCTATAGCCCGCAGACTTTTTTTGAGCTCTAGGAATCACTAATAAGCCGGAGTCTTTTGAACGCAGATTTCTTGCCGGGACATACGGTACAATACAATCGGCAAGATAGGCTGGAGCTAGACCGTGTAGTATTTTATACGTAAGTAATAAAACCTTAAAGTCACATCTTAAGTGCACAGGAAGCCAGTGCAGGTGAGCCAGTACAGGCGTAATATGATCAAACTTTCTTGTTCTTGTCAAAAGTCTAGCAGCCGCATTTTGTACCAACTGTAATCTTTTAATGCTAGACATGGGGAGACCCGAAAATAATACGTTACAGTAATCGAGACGAGACGTAACAAACGCATGGATAATGATCTCGGCGTCTTTAGTGGACAAAATGGAGCGAATTTTAGCGATATTACGGAGATGAAAGAAGGCCGTTTTAGTAACGCTTTTAATGTGTGACTCAAAGGAGAGAGTTGGGTCGAAGATAATACCCAGATTTTTTACAGAGTCACCTTGTTTTATTATTTGGTTGCCAAATGTTAAAGTTGTATTATTAAATAGAGGTCGGTGTCTAGCAGGACCGATAATCAGCATTTCCGTTTTTTTGGCATTAAGTTGCAAAAAGTTAGCGGACATCCATTGTTTAATTTCATTAAGACACGCTTCCAACTGACTACAGTCCGGCATGTTGGTCAGCTTTAGGGGCATGTAGAGTTGGGTGTCATCAGCATAACAGTGAAAGCTAATACCGTATTTGCGTATGACGTCACCTAGCGGCAGCATGTAGATGCTGAAGAGTACAGGGCCAAGGACCGAACCCTGGGGAACTCCACACGTTACCTTAACATAGTCCGAGGTCACACTGTTATAGGAGACGCACTGCATCCTATCAGTAAGATAAGAGTTAAACCATGACAGGGCTGAGTCTGACATACCAATTCGTATTTTGATACGCTCTAATAAAATATTATGATCGACGGTATCGAAAGCAGCGCTAAGATCGAGGAGCAGCAACATAGATGACGCATCAGAGTCCATCGTTAGCAATAGATCATTAGTCAATTTTGCGAGGGCTGTCTCAGTCGAGTGATTTGCCCTGAAACCGGATTGAAAGGTTTCACATAGATTGTTAAACGCTAAGTGCTCATTTAGCTGCTCCGCAACAATTTTTTTTTCGAGGATTTTCGAAATAAAGGGAAGGTGAGACACCGGTCGGTAGTTTACCATGAGGTCAGGATCGAGGTTAGGTCTTTTAAGGAGAGGATGAATAACCGCTTTTTTGAATGCAACGGGAACAGTGCCCGAGGAAAGTGATAAGTTTATAATATTTAGCACTGATGGACCTAATAATACAAAAAGCTCCTTGATAAGTTTCCCAGGAAGTGGGTCAAGTAAACATGTTGTTTGTTTTATTCCATTTACACGTTGTAACAATCCTTCTAATGTTATTTCATCAAAACGAGAGAAACTATTTTGGATATTTGCAGTATCCGCCGTATATACAATCGTATCTGTGTTACTATAACCCCGTTGTAGCTGTGAGTTCAAACCCAGGCCGAATCATACCAAAGACTATAAAAATGGGACCCATTGACTCTCTGCTTGGCACTCAGCATCAAGGGTTGGGGTTGGGGGTTAAATCATCAAAAATGATTCCCGGGCGCGGCACCACTGCTGCCCACTGCTCCCCTCTCCTCCCAGGGGGTGAACATGGGGATGGGTCAAATGCAGAGGACACATTTCACCACACCTAGTGTGTGTGTGTGTGTGTGTGTGTGACAACCATTGGTACTTAAATGTTTTCTTGTGCCTGCACCATTTTGCTAATGCACATAAAGTTACATTGCAGTAGTCCAATCGTGTTTAAAATGACAACACGAATAAGGTCGTTAAAAGATCAAACTAATTTCACGTTAGATAGAAGTTTGAAACGATAAGAGCTGGGCAATTACTGTTAAACTTTAAAGAAAATTGCACTTTTGTGAGTGTGTCATTCACAACCCCTGTGTGAGACAAAAACACCCATGTCTTTCTCTTTTCTGTGCATTATAATTAAATTGCTCGTAAAAGTCAACTAATGCAGGTAATAGGGAGTAATCTACCCCGCCCATAAAACACTCTAAAAACCTTTCAAAAACCTCCAATAATATTTTATATACCAGCGCATGTGTGCACATGTATGAATGCATGCATGGTAACATTTTATATTTACTGTAATTTAGTCATTTTTAGCATTACCGTAACTTCTTACCTGGGGGCATTGATTTCACGTAAGTTACGTCCGTCAACAACAGCGAAAAGAGCACTTTCTAAGAAGTTTAATGAAGGCCATGTGGCACGTCGCCAGAAAAGTTAGCTTTTGCAATAACAGTGTTGCCATAGCTTGGTTAATACAGATGGGGATCTTTGAGCACCTCACCATTGGATTCAGAATCGGTTCTCAATTCAACATGTTTCTGGTCATATTTAAACCATAATAAAACCAAGAACCGGTTACAAAAGCTCATCTTGGCGGCTGACGTTCAACTTATAAGTGAAGTGTTGAATTTAAAAAATGTCTATGTGGAAGGAGCGTGGTCCACGCGTCACCTGCGGGCGGGGCATGTGCAGGAGCCGGTTGTGGAGTGGATATCTCAGCTGGAACGAATTATCTAATCACCTGTCTCTTTATTAGTGATCGCAGCAGGAGGCTGAAAAGCCAGAGGAGCTGAAGCCGGAGAGCTAAAAAAAAAACAGAAAGGCTGAAAAGCAGAGCAGGAAGAGGGAAAATACTTTTGTAATACTGAAAATAAAAACATTGTAAGCGTCAGGTTGGATTTGTGACGAACCCCAAGATGCAGAGATGGTGGCAGGCATTGAGCAAAAAAAACCCTAATTTAATGTCCAAAAATGGAAGGCAAAACACAAACCAGAAAAACAGGAGACAGGTAGCAAGAACAAGAATCGAACCAAGGAACAGCTCAGAAGCGAGGAGGAACCAGGGAGAACTGGAGACAGAAAGCAGTCCACGGCATAAGACAACGACAAGTCATAATGACAACAATCCAGCCCTGACTGGAGGACAAAGCAAGTTTAGATAGGAGCGGACTGATTGACACCAGATGTGGAAGATGCCAATCAGCCAAAGCTGAGGGGGAAACAGCGCTCAGGGAGAAAAGCAGGAAATGACCAAAATAAAAGCGCTGACAGGAAACAAACACATACACATAGGAAAAACTAAAACGAAACCAAAATGTCAGGGACAAGCCTGACAGTAACCTTGGCAACCAGCCTGGCTACATTCTATCGGTCCTGACAAGAACCCTGCAACACAAGTCTGTCACAGTCTTATTAAAAGTTGATTTTTTTTTTTACATTTATTTACAAAAAGCACATGAGGTTAATCCATCCATCCATTTTCTACCGCTTATTCCATCTAATTTAAAAAATAAACCAATCCCATCAAACCTGGAACGCTCACATTGCTGGCACGGCTGATCCCCCACATAAAGCAACAGTATCAATAATAATAATAATAATAATGAAAATAATAATAATAATAATAATAATAATAATAATGATAGATGCTTAATCCAAAAATTGATTCTTAAAAAAAAAAGTTAAAAAATGAATAAAAATCACGTTTTCGATGTGAAAAGATATATTTTGTGCGCCCATATTGGTTAATATGCAGGTTACGGCATGTAAATGGGGCGTTGTTGGCAGTTTTTGTATGATTTTTTTGGAGCATTTTAAAAGGTCAATAACATACACAGATAACACAAATTAACTGCATTGTTAGTCGCTTCTTACTAACAGATTTTTACCAATTCAAAATCCCGGAAAAGAGAATGAGGTGAGCTGTCTTTTCACACAACGATTGTGAATAATGGGCAAAAAAAATGTGCATTTTTTTCATAACCAAGATTGGTGACTGTTGGTCTAAAACTAAGGCAATAAGGGGTGGAGGTCCAGCACTGGAGTTGAGAAATGATCAAACATATATTTTTATTGTGATCCAAGATGTATGAAATACGCAGGTTGACAACATCTCACCAGCTGGGAGTAGAGTAATGTCGAGGTTACCGGCCTTTTGCAATGATATGGATGCGGGAGACCATTTTTGCCTTAACAAATGGAATGTGATTTTCACTAAAATGTTTATCACCACGTTGTCTCTGCATAATGTTCTCACTTTGTTGGTAGCATATTTTCATGTGTTTTGAGTGGAGCACATGCTAGCTATAACTGGAGTTTAGTAAGGTAAACACTTTTGTTTTTGTGAGGCCAGATGGATGTACTGCCAAATTCTATGAAACGCCTTTGGAGACTGCGTATGCCATATAAATGAACATTAAATTCACGGGCAACCGCTCTGGTGAACATTCCTGCAGTCAGCCTGCCAACTGCACGCTCCCTCAAAACTTGCGACATCTATAGCATTGTGCTATGTGATAAAACTGCACATTTCAGTGTGGCCTTCTATTGTGGGCAGCTGTTTGATCAACATCGGTGAGGTGGAATGGATTATCTTAAAAAATGATAAGCACTCACTAACACAGATTTAGACATATTTGTGAACAATATTTGAGAGAAATAGGTATTTTATGTATGCAGTAAACATTTTAGATCTTTGAGTTCAACTCGTGAAAAATGGGAGCAAAAACAAGTTTTGCGTTTAAATTTTTGTTCAGTATAGGTCAATTGAAAATGAACCCATTTTTTCACGTCTCCATTTTGTTGCAGTGGCCCATTTTCTTACTGCCCTCAGCCTAAGAAAATTTGAATACGTTTCTGCCTACATAGATTTACGGCCAACTACTGTCCTGGCACACGTGCTTCACCTAAATACACATTTGGGTTACCTGATCAACGTCGACACTTGTAGTTATTCCGTTTAAAACACTTTTGGTTTTGTGAGACCGGATAGATGTACTGCCAAATTTTCTGAAATTGGATAATTTGGCAGTACATCCAACTGGCCTCACAAAAACAAAAGTGGACACAGCACATAAAGATAAATTAACATTCAATTCATGGGCAACACCTATGGTGAACATTCCTGCAGTCAGCCTGGCAACTGCATGCTCCCTCAAAACTTGCGACATCTATTACATTGTGCTGTGTGATAAAACTGCACATTTCAGTGTGGCCTTATATTTTGGGCAGCTCTTTGATCAGCATCTTGAAATACCACATCGGTGAGGTGGGATGGATTATTTTGGCAAAAAATAAGTACTCACTAACACAGATTAGATCTTTGAGTTCAACTCATGAAAAACGGGAGAAAAACAAGTGTTTTGCGTATATTTTTGTTCAGTATAGGTCAATTGAAAGTGAACCAATTTTTTGCACATCTCCATTTTGTTGCAGTGGTCCATTTTCTTACTGCCCTCAGCCTAAAAACACTTGCACACATTTGTGCCTACATAGTTTTTCCTGCCAACTACTAGCCTGTAAATACACATTTGGGTTACCGTATCAACATCGACGCTTGTAGTTATTCCGTTAAAATTGTACGACTTAAGCGTCACTCAGCCTCTTTAGCCTATGTCACATAAAGGATGTCATATCCCTGCTCTTGATACTCCCACAAGTGTTATGCTTGAAATGAATAATCAATTACGTCTTTACAAAATAAGTCATGCACAGACAGATACGTCTGTATGTATTTATGTATATGCTCAACAGACAGTGAATCCGTAAATGCGCCAGAATTTAAGCCTCATGCTTACATTGAAAATATGTTAAGCTGGTTTATGAAGTGATACTGCTTTACTGTTATTATATGGGTGCCAAGAATATGCAAATGGACATTGTTTTTAGTCTTAAAACGTCGCATTACTGTAAAGATTATTCATATGTACATATATGCTGTCTATTCGGCATTTCTAATAACTTTGAAATAATTATAAGGATATTAATACCAATCTTTATGTTGTGTATAAGAGCGATGGTTTCTGTTAGTTAGTTTCACCCCACTGATTTGTTGTGGGTCTTTCTTATTCTTTTTTCTTGGGCGTATTATATCTCATTTGGTAGATAACTCCCCACGGGGATGTGAAATGAAAGTGTCACAAAGCTAATGACTATTGTTTTATGTGTTAAAAAAAAAAAAAGGTAATTCCAGTTGCGCTGCTCACACAAAGAGTTAAGGCTCAGTATCATATTAAATGAATCGCTTCCACTTAAAAGCTTTTCTGACTGGCAGATCCATCCTCGCATTTCAGGCACATAATAAATGTGACATAATGTTTAATTATTTACTCTGCACTTAGCCTTTGAAATGAAAAACGGCCAGCCGGAGGAAGGTGGCGACATAGAGGACGGGATTAATGAAAATACACTTCTGGTTATTATTTGTCAGGCAATATTTTGACAGGGATCGTACATGAATTGAAGTTGTAGACGAGGATTGTTGACGGCGTGACTATATTAGAAAATACACTTAAAGGGGAACATTAACACAATTTCAGAACGGTTAAAACCAATAAAAATCAGTTCCCAGTGGCTTATTTTATTTTTTGAAGTTTATATCCCGAAAAAAGGCTTTAAAGTGCCTGATTTTCGCTATCTGTAAATCCACCCGTCCATTTTCCTGTGACGTCACTGCGTGACGCCAATACAAACAAACATGGCGGATAGAACAGAAAGATATAGCGACATTAGCTCGGATTCAGACTCCGATTTCAGCGGCTTAAGCAATTCAACAGATTACGCATGTATTGAAACGGATGGTTGGAGTGTGGAGGCAGATAGCGAAAACAAAATTGAAGAAGAAACTGAAGCAATTGAGGGAATAGCTATTGAAGCTATTTGGCGATCGCCTTCTAACCAACGATTGCATCTTTTGACCACTGGAACAACTTAAATCTGTCGATTGGTAAGTGTTTGTTTGGCATTAAATGTGGGTGGAGGGAAAGGCTGGATGCAAATATAGCTACAAATGTACATACAGCTAGCCTAAATAGCATGTTAGCATCGGTTAGCTGGCAGTCATGCCGTGACCAAATATTTCTGATTAGCACATAAGTCAATAACATCAACAAAACTAACCTTTGTGATTTTGTTGACTTTATCGTTGGAAATGCATCTGCTTTGAGTGTCGCAGGATATCCACACATCTCTGTCATAGCATCGCTATCATCGGTAAAATGTGCAGAACAAACAAAGGACTTTCGCATCTTTTGACACTGGTGCAACTTGAATCCGTTGAGTGGTATGTGTTTGTTTGGCATTAAATGTGGATGGAGGGAAAGGCTGGATGCAAATATAGCTATAGATGAGGCATAATGATGCAATATGTACATACAGCTAGCCTAAATAGCATGTTAGCATCGATTACCATGCCGTGTTAATCGATGCACACTCCACGTAAGTCAACTTGAATCCGTCCCTGATCGTGTTGTCACACCCTCCGACAACACACCGACGAGGCATGATGTCTCCAAGGTACGGAAAACAGTCGGAAAAACGGAAAATAACAGAGGTGATTCGACTTGGTGTGTGTAATGTGTTTGAGAAAATGGCGGATTGCTTCCCGTTGTAAAGTCACGGGTGAAAGGTCATCGCTCCGACAGCGAACAATTGATAGTCGTTTTAATCGCCAAATTCACCCTTTTAGAATTCGAAAATCGGTTAAAAAAACATATGGTCTTTTTTCTGCAACATCGAGGTATATATTGACGCTTACTTAGGTCTGGTGATAATGTTTCCCTTTAAGCTGCTGGTATGAGTCTATAAGTTAGGGCTTCAAAATTAATCAAATCAACTCTTTTCACTTCCGCAGGGTCCTTGGCGTGCGTTAAAGATCATACCGTTGTTATTTAACGGCAACAGGTGAGGATGTCTGCACACTGTTTTGCTGGTCTCCCTGGAGTCCCACTAAGACCGAGATCCTCATCTTCGGCGAAACATCTCCAGTCTCGTTTGTCAGTGCTCTAGGTCCTCTGGGTAAAAACATCCGGTCCTCCGTGAGAAATCTCGGAGTGATCTTCGATAGTGCCTTCAAATTCACCAAACAGGTCAGCTCAGTGGTTAGTACCAGCTTTTACCATCTCAGAACCCTTGCAAAGACCAAGGCCTATCTCTCCCATAGCGACCTGGAGACTGCTATCCTTGCCTTCATCACACACCGGCTAGATTACAACAATTCACTGTACGTTGGCATTGAACAGGGGTAACTCCGCCGTTTGCAGCTTGTGCAAAACGCGGCTGCCGGTCTCCTCACCAGCACCAAAAATCGCAAACACATCACCCCAGTCCTGGCCTCACTCAACTGACTCCTTGTCCATTACCACATTGATTTTAAATTGATTTTAATTGTTTTTAAATCCCTAAATGGTCTGGCCTCACAATACCTGACCGAGCTTCTGCATCATCATACCTTGTCCAGAGCTCTAAGGTCAGCTGACCAACTGCTGTTGGCTTGTCCCCGGATCCAGGCTATAGACCAGAGGGGACAAAGCCTTTTCCGTTGCCGTCCCTAAGCTCTGGAATAGCCTTCCCCTCCACATTAGGTCAGCCCAGAGCCTGGGGGTTTTCAAAACCCTTCTTAAGACCTACCTCTTCTCGCTGGCCTTTGACCTGAGCTGAGTATGCCCATTAGGCCACCATTTTCTAGTCCTACACCCCCACTCCTTCGCTTTAGTTTTATTTTTCTATTTGTCGCACTTTTCAATACTATGATTTTTTTTTAGCAAATGTTTTACTTTTTATTCGACCCCTTTTACTGTATTGCTTTTAGCACTATTTTGTTCAGCTCATTCGTTGTTTATGTTCTTTTTGTTTATTGTTTCTGTTGCTCTATGTTTTTTTTTTAACCAGTAAAACACTTTGGTTCAATCTAAAAGTTGTTGTAAACGTGTTATATAAATAAAATTGACTTGACTTGACTTTGCTTGGCAAGACTAATGGCAAATCGAGTCTGGAGACACTTTATCGTCAGAAATGCTACCGATTGGAATGCATGCACTTCTTGCATCTGCGCATGTCGAGGAATCCAAGGGATGCGGAAATCTAACTGCGCATTGGAGGACTTTTTCGCTTGAGTACAATTGTTACACCAAGTAACATTTTTATCAGTTTATCTTTGAATAATGTGTGTGTGTGTGTGTGTGTTTGAAATTAACGTTATCATTAAACCAGTTAAAAGATTATACAACGTGTCAACATTTCTTGACATCTTCGAGTAAAGACCATTGTTAAACCTGTGACGCTTGGCTGGCATTGCTTGTGTGGTTGTGCTCTCTCGTGGATGCAAGCGGAATGTTACACAGCGTTGGGGTAAGAATGTTGATTTATTTATAAACTAATGAACAAACTAAGAACCAAAATACATGCACAAAGGCACTAACAAACAAAAACAACTGAACTAACATGTGAGCTACAAAGAACAAAAGCCGCTAGCATATGAGCTAGGAAAACAAACAAACAAAATAGCATGGAAGCTAAACGAGTACAAAGGGTATTTACCACAATGCGGGAAAGCGACGTCATCTGTTGCATGGGAAGCTAACTACACAGCGAGACCGAAAAACAAACAAAGGCCGGCTTAAATAGGGACAGAAAATTAGGAGGCAGGTACGCGACGACAAACAAGAGACAGGTGACACTAAATGCGTAGCTAGGCAACAGAAACAAAACAGGAAGTGTCACCAGGAACTAAGGACGTCAAATACTAAACAGGGTGAAACCAAACAGAACAAAACCCCAACATGCCATGATCCGAGTAGTGGATCATGACAAAACCGTCCAACGCTACATTATAATGTCACTGGGCCAGCACGCTGTTTATATGGAGGAAAAGCGGACGCCTGTACAGCATGCGGCTGTTAAGGGGGGGAAGGTTTCCGCTGAGAGAGTCCAAATTCGACTGCAATCTGATCGTTTCAAATGTGACTTCAGTCTAAACGCAATTACAAATGATGTCATGTTCAAATAAATCGCCGACCTGTGGGAGACACTATGAATAACATAATGAATGATCCTGCGGCCCTATTTTAAATTGTGGCATATGATATCAAACCTGACTTTTGCTAGATCCTTGTCGTTCGCTGAGCAGATCTGGGAGTTCCTAATAGGAGATGTATCATTGTATGTGATTGGATAAACCACTTGTCCGTGATCTTGATTAACATGCTACTTCAACTACTTACATCGAAATCAACCCGTGACGCTGATGAGAGCGACGCTAGGAAATCCAAATCCGGTGGGAAGAAGAGCCAAAACATCCTTGCCACCAATAAATGCCTTCAAAACCATTCTCTGTTCATCTTTTGAATAATTAATGTTTGATAGATTTGACAAAACAGTCGAAAAAGCAGAATCAATGTCATCACACGACTCCTCGCTCCGTGCCGCCATTGTTGTTTGAATCAAACAGTCCCTTTGGCGCTACGTCACATCTATGAAATCCCGCCCGGCGATCCTAATCGGTTCATTATGTTTTGCCATCTGGAGGGAGTTTTCAATGCCTTTGAGCCCAAACAGCACAGTGCTGTCACTTTACGCTTTTTTTTTTGTGCCTTTATTTTGAAGAGACCACTCTTATTCTGTTACTTCCTTTATTACTGATGCTTGCTCCTGCTGCCGTTCCGTCTGACATCAACAGCCTACTCACGTTACTACAGGACTGGTAAAACATGCTGACAAAGATATATTTGTCATATTCTGTGTGAACATTTGTGAGAAGTTATTTTATTGTGCTTTGGGTTTGTGTTGTTTGTTTGTCACATTTAAGGAGAGTCACTACGAGCTGTGTGTGGAAGCTAGCCTAACAAAGCGAGCAAACTTAGCTCCCTTGGAAGCGGAAGGAGGTAGGAGGAGTGTAAGGACTTGGTCACGTGGTTATGCGAGTTTCGTTCTCCCGGGGACACAGCGTGCAGGTAGGAAAAATGATTTATTAAAACAATAAATTAGGCGGGAAACAAACAAAAGTGTGCTCATAGCACGGAAGGTAAAAAGGTAAGGGGGCTAGCGTGGGAGCTAGCAAACAAAATGGAAGCTAGCATAAACAGAACCGGTAACTAAAGTCGTCACTTGTTACGTCAAGCAAATTAGGAAGCAAGACTGACTGACTGGAGAAGGAAGGCTTAAATAATGACAGTAATCATAAAGCAGGTGCACGTCCGGAACAGGCGGCAGGTGAAAATAATGAGTAGCTATGGAAAGCAACTGAGAGGTGCACAAACAGGAAACGAAGGAGTCCAAAACCAACAGAAAACACAAAAAGACTCAAAAATCTAAATCATAATATAATCCGGGCAACGGATCATACCAAGGAGACTAATGGTTTATTTACTGTAAAACAAGTGGTTCATTTCATTTAAAACGGGAAAATGTAATAAATTTTTTTTGCTAAAAAAGATTTATTTGTAAGTTTAAAAATGTAAACATGATATATGCATTGTTTGTGGAAATATGGTACGATGGCATTTGTATTTTCTGTCCATCTTGATAGTTTTCACTGTGTCAAAATTGTGAGGAGAAAAGGAGAGAATTAAAGTTGCAGCAGTCGAAGCTGTCATGACGGGGAAGTTTTCGCAGCTTACTGCGAGGATTGTTTTCCCAGGAAGCAACCGGACTACTCCGGACATGGCGTGCAGGTAAAAACATGATTTATCTTGGATCTCAAAAAAGGAACAAACAAAAAGGCGCAAGAGGCAAAAACACAACTTAGACGGAACTATGGACAATAAACAAAACTGACTTGACAGGAAAGCGAGCATTAATCTATGGCATGTAGGAGCAGCATGAAGTTTGGCGTGAAAACTAGCAATGTCACCAGACCACTGACAGACAAAGACAGGTTTAAATACTGGTCTCTTGATTAGAGACAGGTGTGTCCCGAATGCAAGATCCATCCATCCATCCACCTTCCTCCGCTTATCCGAGGTCGGGTCGCGGGGGCAGCAGCCTAAGCAGGGAAGACCAGACTTCCCTCTCCCCAGCCACTTCGTCCAGCTCCTCCCGGTAGATCCCGAGGCGTTCCCAGGCCAGCCGGGAGACATAGTTTTCCCAACGTGTCCTGGGTCTTCCCCGTGGCTTCTTACCGGTCGGACATGCCCGAAACACCTCCCTCGTGAGGCGTTCGGGTGGCATCCTGACCACCTCATCTGGCTCCTCTCGATGTGGAGGAGCAGTGGCTTTACTTTGAGCTCCTCCCTGATGACTGAGCTTCTCACCCTATTTCTAAGGGAGAGCCCCACCACCGGGCGGAAGAAACTCATTTCGGCTGCTTGTACCCGTAATCTTGTCCTTTCGGTCATGACCCAAAGCTCATGACCATAGGTGAGGATGGGAACGAAAATCGACTGGTAAATTGAGAGCTTTGTTTTCGGGCTCAGCTCCTTCTTCACCACAACGGATTGAGACAGCGTCCGCATTACTGAAGATGCTGCACTGATCCGCCTGTCGATCTTGCGGTCTCGTGAACAAGACTCTGAGGTACTTGAACTCCTCCACTTGGGGCAAGATCTCCTCCCCAACCCGGAGATGGCACTCCACTCTTTAGAGACAGGTGAAAATCATAAGTCGTCATGGAAACTAAACAAGGGAGCGCCAACAGAAACTAAAAGAGTCCAAAAGTAGCAGAAAATAACAAAACATAATCCAGACCACAGAACATGAAAGAAGCTCTCTCTTCATCTTGTGTCATTAATCCAAGTGGCTACAGAAACTTCAAGGGTCTGACGAGAGACAGGTTATAATAATAGTAATACATTTTATTTATAAGGCGCCTTTCTGGGCACTCAAGGACACCGTACAAAATCAAAACGATAAAATCAAATTGGATGAAAACAACAATGATAACAACAACAAAGATAGATGAGATAAGATGATTACAAAGAATAAGCAGTCCGGAATAGGTGTGTTTTGAGTCTTGACTTGAAGAGGGATATTGAGTCCAAGTTGCGAAGGGCTGGTGGCAAAGAGTTCCAAAGATGTGGGGCAGAGCGGCTGAAAGTTCGGGCACCCATGGTGGACAGTTTAAATAAGGGGACAGTGAGATGGATGGATGGAGAGGATCTCAGGGAACGTGAGGGCGTGGCGACATGGATCAGGTCAGAGAGATATGATGGAGAGAGGTTATAGATGGCTTTGAAAGTGAGGAGAATTATTTTAAAGTGAATACAATGTTTGATGGGTAGCCAGTGGAGTTGCTGCAGAACAGGGGTGATGTCCTGGATTGAAGGGGTTCTGGAGAAGCTGAAGTTTGTGAATTGACTTGTGAGGGAGACCAAACAGGAGAGAGTTGCAATAGTCCAGGCGAGAGGTGACCAGGCTACGGACTAATATGGGAGCAGTATGTGGGGTAAGGGATGGGCGAAGACGATTTATGTTCTGTTGATGAAAGTAAGAAGACCGGGTAATATTGTTTATGTGGGCTTGAAAGGAGAGTGTGCTGTCGAGGATGACATCCAGACTCTTGACTTGGGAGGAGGGGTAGACAGAGAAATTGCTGAGAGTAACGGACAAGCTGTTGGTTTTGGCGTGTATGGTTTTCGTACCTACACGTAGAATTTCAATTTTATTACTGTTAAGTTGAAGGAAATTGGATGAGAACCACTGCTTGAGTTCACTGAGGCAGTATGTAAGGGAGAAGGGAGGAAGAGAGGCAGTTGGTTTGGTTGAAATGTCAAAAGTGCAAAGGTTGCCAACAGTCTTGCTACTAAGGTGAAGTCCTCACAGTCCTTGGACAAACACCACGACCCTCTGAGTGTCAATTGCGTAACAGTGAAAATGTATTTAAAATTTATGGAAAATATTGCCAAGGGGAAGAATGTACATGACGAAAAGCAGGGGACCGAGAACCGAGCCCTGGGGGACACCAGAGGAAACGGGAGACGGAGGGGATTCAACTGAACGGAGTTGAACAAACTGAGTGCGGTCGGAGATATATGATCTAAAGCAGTGATTATTATTATTACAATATCATCACTTCATAAAGATCTCACAGAATGCAGCGGACATTTGTGTTTTTTGCATCTCAGGAATAATTTTCTTCCTAAATGTTTAACCCCGACAAAAAATATTTACAAGAAAACAAACGTCCATTGCAGATTTCGCTGGTTCGCAAGAGTATATGTTTGCCAATTGAACATTAATTTCAGCTGTTCAATTTGCCAACACCATTACTTGGAATATTTGTATGCACAGGACATTATTGTACTTGGACCCCATCATTAATGTTGTCTTTTTGTGAGGATTTTAAAGGCTTGTGTCAACCCAGAACTATCGTTCGAAAGACAATAGCTTGTTTTGAGGTGACCTTATTATCAGAATTGTATTGTTTTGCTGTTGCGCATCATTGTCTCCTGCCGGTTAATAGCCGTGACTGTCAAAGTTCAGCACCACGCCCGTGTGGATTTACCTTCACCCTGAACCCTGTGATTCCCCTTTTAATGGAGATAGGTGACTGCAGAAATGTTGTTGTCACGCTGTAAATGCTGCGGTGACCTTTCCTCCCGTCAGTGCGCCCTCGCCTCCCTCGTGCATCGACTCCTGCGTGCGCCGGTGTCAAGCACCCGAGGGAGCTGTGAGACGACAGAATGATAGAAGCCATTGAGCCACGGTGGTACTGCTGACAGGTGAACATACATTGTGTCCACATCACCACCTTATTGCTCCGGCATTTACTGTCCATGCTATAATCCCTTGCCTCACATTATCCACGTGGGACGACGGCATGTTTAAGGTTCTCTATGACCTTCTAGAACAAGGGCATGAAACTCAATTTACCTGGGGTAAAAATTGGGTGAGGCTGTGCTGCATGGAGTATTAACTTCCGAATCACGCTTTAACCATGTGACTAAATTTGTACAGCTTGCTTAACGCAAGTTGCTCCTTTTGTTTCCTTGTGTTGTAATTTGTGTCAAATCTGTTGTATTTTGAGCTAGGACTGGACCCCATGATGCAGAGACGGGAGGCGAGGTAGAATCACAAATATAGATTGTCTTTAATAAGTACAAAAATAAATTAACAAAAGGCATTGGGGCAGAAGTGCACACCATGGAGATACTAAACAGAAGGAGGACTCTTGGAGGTCAGCAAAAGGTTCCAACGAAAAACTCTCAATTACTGAGGAACTAGGGAGCAAAAACAAGAGGTAAGGAATGATGATAAAAAAGGAGAGAGCATGTACCGAGTTAGAGGATGCGAGTCAGGCAAGGGCACAAGGAGAGCACAGGTGACAATAACCGGCAAGAAGCAGCTGACTGTGATGACCTTATATATTGTGCCGGGTAGCGATTAGTCGCAGGTGTGCGTCGCTGGAACTAATGGGTAGAGGAGAAACTAACACAAAAGGCAACAAGGAGAAGACAGGAAAATAACCAAAACACAACAAAATCGTTTGTTTAAGTACTGTCTAGTAGGGTTGTACGATATACCAATATTAGTATTGTACCGCGATACTAATGAATCATATTCGGCACTATACCGCTTCTGAGAAGTGCCGATACCGCACCACCCCTCATCCCTGTTGTCGTCACGTTGTGACATTGCTGGTTTACGAGCAGAGGAGCATGTTCGGCGGCACAGAATCACAGAGTACTTACAAGCAGACATAGTGTGTCCACAGAAATTGAAGAACGGACACATTTTAGCTTAAAAACTAGCGATAAGGTTGAAGTTATAATACTGAAACGCCCTCAGGAAGAGGTGCTTTAAGACACGGCTAGCTAGCGGCTAAAGTCCAGCCCCATTCGGGAGGGTTTTAGTTACTGATAAATCACTAATCCTGGTGTCTGTGGCGATAAATAAAGTACGTTTCCTACAAGTATCATCCCTGCAGGACGTAGAATAGCCAAACATGTTTCAGTACACACCGTAGCTCACCGGCGTCAAAATGTAAACAAACGCAATTGGTGGACCTACACCTATCATCCACTGTAATGATATCAAGTACAATATATAGCGTATCTAGTCGATACTCCTATGATTACTGTAATATTTTTTAGCATCACAAAATCTACTTTAGTTTTTTTTACATTTAAATTGTTTATAAACTCCGAAAATGTGTCCCTGGACATAGATAGATAGATGGATGGATGGATGGATAGAAAAACAAAAAGCAACGATGAGAATAAAAATGTAACAGTAAAATAATTATATAACAAGAGAAACTAGGCTGTTGTGTTGTGACCATGCCATGAAAAAGTATTGCAGTAACATATTGTGTCATTTTCCATTATATTATTTTGTCAAAATTGTTAAGGAAAAGTGGTAAAAAATATATATATATATATATATATATATTAATCTACTTGTTCAATTACTGTTAATATCTGCTTACTTTCTTTTTTAAAATGTTCTATCTACACTTCTGTTAAAATGTAATAATCACTTTTTCTTCTGTTGTTTGGATGCTTTACATTAGTTTTGGATGATACTACAAATTTGGGTATCAATCCGATACCAAGTCGTTACAGTATCATACAATTGTCATAAATTAAGTCTTTATCTATATGTATATAAGTTATGTATATGTCAGCTATTAAAAGACAAGTTGTCTTCTATGTTCACTATTTTATTGAAGGACAAACTTGCAATAAGAAACATATATTTAAGATTTTTTTTGTTGAAATAAAGCCAAAAATGAAATTTTTTTGTGTTCTCCTTTAATTAAAAGTATCAAAATACATTTTGGTACCGGTATCAAAATATTGCTGCTGGGACAACACTAGAGTCTAGTGAGATTCAAGATTGCCACTATATATTTAATTATTAGCCACCGAGGATGGGTGGGCTGCGTTTACACTAAACTATGAAGTTAAATAGAGGGCTCCAAAATATGGTCCTGGGGAGCTAGTTTGAGACCCCTGTGGTAGAAGTTCGAAAAATTGTCACATGTGTCATGTCGGAAGCGCATCGTGATGCGCGTGTTGAGTCACCCCAAGATGCACAAGGACCAAGACAGGCAGGAATTGCAGGTAATACTTGATTTAATATACAAAAATAAAATAACACTGATACAAAACAGACAAAAGAAAAGCGTGCCGAACGCAAGGGAGCTAGGCTAATATTTAGCACTGAGTTAAAGTCCAAAATATGCGTGCCGAGCACACGAGAAGCTAAGGCGAGACTTAGCAAAAGTATAGACGGTGACGAAAAACCGACGTGAGTGTCGCTTATAGCAAACAAAGGATCAAGACTGAACAAAGGGAGAAGGCAGGCTTAAATACAGAAGCAATAATCAGAACACAGAACAAACAAGAGCAGGTGGAAGAAATAAGAAACAATTGTGACAAGATAAAACAGGAAGTGCAAAAAGTAAGAACAGGAAGAATCCAAAACGATCGACAAAACACAAAATGACTCAAAAACCAAAACCATAAATGATCCGGGCGGCGGATCATAACAATATGTACTGTGCGCTCCTGCTGCGCCATTAGGCTCCATTTCAGGTTTCCCGTCGCGATCGGGTCGGGTCGTCCTCTCATGATGCGGATGGAGAGGAAGCAGCAGAAGCGGCGTGCAGGAAAGATCGGTTTTATTCCAGTAACGAGGCAAAATACAAACGATAGCATCCTGCTGGGAAAAAGCACATGAAGCTCTAGGCAAACATAAACCAAAACGGCAAAGATACTTCAGCATATCATGAAACGTACGTACCCGTCGTTTGTGACAAACAGCAAGAAAGTCTGAAGCGTGGGAAAAAAGGAAGACGTAACTGTCACATGGGACAAACAGAAATCCTGCAAGGACTGGCAGAGTGAGATGGATATATAAAGGTGGAGTGATTAGTGCCAGCGGCAGGTGGAGACACACTTATCCCCGAACAGAAACAGGTGCGTGAGCTCAGGCGCTTCTGGCATCAAGAACGTCAACAAAGGAGGACGAGAAAAAAATATATGTAGCAAAGCTACATTTATGTTATTTTATTTAAATTTTGGTCATTTATTCACATAATTTTTTGTTGTGAACTTCCCCAAAAGTGTCTCTTATTGTAAATAGGTTCCACTCTATTATTTTCTGTTACATACCTTTTTGTTTCCCTGGGGTGTGATTTGGCATTGCACCTGTGTGACCAGCTTCAGTGAGCACTGACTCTCGGATCTTGTAAGTCACGTTTATGTCTCTCTCCCTTTATCATTTTATAAACTTTTTGGTTGTCACTTTTAAAGTGTTTTATAAGAATACACACTGTCTTGCGGCGTGCTGTTAAGCATGCGGGTTGAATTCCCGAACTTTATTTTTATTCAATTGTTGTAAAAACCGGACTGTGACAGACTCTCGCTGTCGTGCAGGTTCCATGACCACCAAATAGGGACATTGTGAGTTTGGTTGTGACTTTGTTTATTTTCTCAAATAAAAACCTCAGTCCAGGTCACTTTTCAGCTCCTCTTCTCCGCTTGCTCGTCGTCTGCCTCTGGCTCTCTTCCTCTCTCGCTTCGCATTAGCTTCCCTCTGGCTCCTTCGAGTCTCTCCGCCTCTTCTCATAACATTCACAGCTGTCGCCCTTTTAAACAGTACGAGAGGATGACTAAATTGTACCCAGGTGCGCGATCCACGCACCTGTTCTTGATTGTGGCGTCGCTCCCGGCACGGCCCGCCTCGCCGCTCGCTCGACGTCCCCACTTCCTCGCCGCCATCTTGGGCCGGGCTCTGGCGTGCCCTGCCTCTCTGTCGGACTGCCGGCTCCGCCTCTCCACACAGACTTCCATCCATCCATTTTTCTACCGCTTATTCCCTTTTGGAATCGCGGGGGGCGCTGGCGCCTATCTCAGCTACAATCGGGCGGTAGGCAGCGTACACCCTGGACAAGTCGCCACCTCATCGCAGGGCATACACAGATAGACAGACAACATTCACACTTACATTCACACACTAGGGCCAATTTAGTGTTGCCAATCAACCTATCCCCAGGTGCATGTCTTTGGAAGTGGGAGGAAGCCGGAGTACCCGGAGGGAACCCACGCATTCACGGGAGAACATGCAAACTCCACACAGAAAGATCCCGAGCCTTGGATTGAACCCAGGACTGCAGGACCTTCGTATTGTGAGGCAGATGCACTAATGCTAAATGATGTGTGGATTAGCATAATGCTAGCAGCAGTAACTACGGGGTTTCCTGGTCTCGTGAGTTTGCGCACGGGTCAAAAACTCTGCTGCGTGTCTGTGTGGACATCTTGTGTGCTGCTTTGGTATTAATGTGAGTGTGTATTTTTTTTCTTTATTTATTTTGTAATGGAGAGTGATTTTGTGTGCTGTGGACTGAGTGACGGTTCGCTGGCATCGTGGTACGGGTTCGTTCCCTCAATTATACAGTCGGATTTGGACACAGCGTGAAGGCAAGAAATGATGATTTATTAACACTAAAAAACAGACTAAAAACAGAAAACTTGCACTATCAATCAATCAATCAATGTTTACTTATATAGCCCTAAATCACTAGTGTCTCAAAGGGCTGCACAAACCACCACGACATCCTCGGTAGGCCCACATAAGGGCAAGGAAAACTCACACCCAGTGGGACGTCGGTGACAATGATGACTACGAGAACCTTGGAGAGGAGGAAAGCAATGGATGTCGAGCGGGTCTAACATGATACTGTGAAAGTTCAATCCACAATGGATCCAACACAGTCGCGAGAGTCCAGTCCAAAGCGGATCCAACACAGCAGCGAGAGTCCCGTTCACAGCGGAGCCAGCAGGAAACCATCCCACGCGGAGGCGGATCAGCAGCGCAGAGATGTCCCCAGCTGATACACAGGCAAGCAGTACATGGCCACCGGAACGGACCGGACCCCCTCCACAAGGGAGAGTGGGATATAGAAGAAAAAGAAAAGAAACGGCAGATCAACTGGTCTAAAAAGGGAGTCTATTTAAAGGCTAGAGTATACAAATGAGTTTTAAGGTGAGACTTAAATGCTTCTACTGAGGTGGCATCTCGAACTGTTACCGGGAGGGCATTCCAGAGTACTGGAGCCCGAACGGAAAACGCTCTATAGCCCGCAGACTTTTTTTGGGCTTTGGGAATCACTAACAAGCCGGAGTCCTTTGAACGCAGATTTCTTGCCGGGACATATGGTACAATACAATCGGCAAGATAGGATGGAGCTAGACCGTGTAGTATTTTATACGGAAGTAGTAAAACCTTAAAGTCACATCTTAAGTGCACAGGAAGCCAGTGCAGGTGAGCCAGTACAGGCGTAATGTGATCAAACTTTCTTGTTCTTGTCAAAAGTCTAGCAGCCGCATTTTGTACCAACTAATCTTTTAATGCTAGACATGGGGAGACCCGAAAATAATACGTTACAGTAGTTGAGGCGAGACGTAACAAACGCATGGATAATGATCTCAGCGTCTTTAGTGGACAGAATGGAGCGAATTTTAGCGATATTACGGAGATGAAAGAAGGCCGTTTTAGTAACGCTTTTAATGTGTGCCTCAAAGGAGAGAGTTGGGTCGAAGATAATACCCAGATTCTTTACCGTGTCGCCTTGTTTAATTGTTTGGTTGTCAAATGTTAGAGTTGTATTATTAAATAGAGTTCGGTGTCTAGCAGGACCGATAATCAGCATTTCCGTTTTTTTGGCGTTGAGTTGCAAAAAGTTAGCGGACATCCATTGTTTAATTTCATTAAGACACGCCTCCAGCTGACTACAATCCGGCGTGTTGGTCAGCTTTAGGGGCATGTAGAGTTGGGTGTCATCAGCATAACAGTGAAAGCTAACACTAGGCACAAAAAAGGCAAAACAAAGAGCTAGCATGGGAGGTAGAAAACACAAAGCATGGCGTGGAAGCTAGCAAGTACAAAAATAGTTTTACCACGGTCGGGAATCAGCGTCGTCACCTGTTGCATGGAACAGAAACTAGGAAGCCAGGACGAGTCAACTGAAAAGGCAGGCTTAAATAAGGAGAGTCATTACAAACAGGTGTGAGTCCGTACATAAGAAGCAGGTGAAAACTAATGTGTGACTATGGTAACAGAACAAACAGGAATAAGGAAATCAAACACTAGCAAGATGTGATACAAAAACGGAACAAAACCAGAATATGACATGATCCGGGCAGCGGATCATAACAGACTGTGTGTCACGCCCTATTCTTTTTGTTCCTATGAAAAAAAAGGTATGTCTGTTAATGATTAAACGGCGTACTTTATTGTAGAAGAAATATAAAACGAGTTGATGTGAGTGGGAAAAAATGAGATAAATTGCTGCACATATTAAGGACCCTTTTTACCAATATATATTCCTGTTATTTGCTGATGTATGTACTTTATATATTGTTTTTTATTTAATTAATTAATTTGAGACTATTTCATGCTTTATTTACCTTTTTATTTATTATTATTATTACTATTAATATTATAATTATTATTTCCGCATGTAAGCATAAGATTTATGAGTTTCAGTGAGCACTGACTCTCCAAGCTGTGGAGAGAGATTATGTGTACTGTGGACTGTGTGTGACGCCCTGTTCTTTTTGTTACTATGAAAAAAAAGGTGAATAAATCCTCCACAACTCAACACCTGTGTGTGCCTCACTACAAAAAACACAACGCAGAACAGTGACTGTTACATATACACTACATTAACGCAGGACATGACCGTGAGGGGATGGTCTTGACATGTCCTTTTTTTTTTCTTCCATCAAATGTGTCTGTGTTATTATTATTATTGGCTTTTATCTAGTTTACACGTTGTCTGTATTATTACTATTATCATTATTATCTACTCATCTTTGCCTTTCTCTTTTTATTTTCCTACTTTAATGATGGTGGATCTGTGTTGTAAATTAGGTTTGGCTACAAACACTATGATGCATACATTGGATAACTGTTTGAGATGTTTCTGTATCTGTCCCTACTTCAAATAAACTGTGAGACTTGTGCGGCATAGCGATGCCAGATTTGTTCCTCCGAGGATGCATCGGGCAAAAACGCAGCTTGAGGTAAGAAATAAAGATTTATTTAACTCAAAACAGGCTAACAACAAAAAACACTGGTGCTAACAGAAAGGCAAACAAATGGCGCTAGCATGGAAGCTAGGAATATGAACAGAAAAACTAAACTTGGCACGAAGGCACAAGAAAGGAAAACAAAAGGATTAGCAAGAGAGCTATTTTGCGGCATCCGCTTTCGCTGACCAGTGCGAGCGGCTTGAGAAGGAAGGAAGAATCCAGTGGAGCCAGGAACCCACTTGGTCCCCGCATCATGTCTTCACCTGACCCGCAGCGGAGTGTCTCCATCTCCCACGCTCGGAGCAAAGTCCACATACCTTCGCCAAAGTCCTTGTTGCTGCCCGACGCGGAAGAAGCTTTCGATGGTCGGACTCTACTGTGAGACTTGTGCGGCATAGCGATGCCAGATTTATTCCTCCAGGGATGCGTCGGGCAAGAACACAGCTTGAGGTAAGAAACAAGTATTTATTTCACTCAAAACAGGCTAAGAACAAAAACGCTAGTGCTAACAGAAAAGCAAACAAAAGTGCTAACATGGACTGCTAGGAAAGCGAACGGAAACACAAACACTTGGCACAAAGGCACAAAAAGGGAAAACAAAATGATTAGCATGAAAGCTAGGAATGAAATAAACCGCAGCATGAGAGCTAGCGAGTAATAGTATGAAACACAAAACATCAACTGTTGCATGAGAGCAAATTAGAGTCCGACAATGACTGAACAGAAAGGGCTGGCTTATATAAGGATGGTGATTAGTAAAACAGGTGTGCCGGAACCCAGAGTAGCAGGTGGAAATAATATGTAACCATGGTGACAGATTAAACAGGAAATAAGGAGATCAAACTACCGAAATGTGATATAAAAAAATGGAACAAAACAACAATCTGGAACGATCCGAGCAGCGGATCGCAACATAAACCTTTATATGTATGATACCTGGGTTTGACAAGTGACATCAGGAGAAAAAATAAATAGGGAATGGTAAAGTCCCGTAGAGCATGTCCGTCTCACACCTGTGGAATTTTGGTTACTAGATATTGGCAGGAACTGGAACGCATTGTCGTGTAGGCCAATATAGTTATTTTAAACTGGACGTGCACAAATTAGGTATTTTTCCAGATTCCGGGTCCCTGCAACATGTGGCCGTGCGTTACTAGACTCCAACATGAGTTGGTTGTGGTGGATGAATGACACCACCATGGGCCTCGGAATCTCGGGACTGTATCTCTGCATTCGAAAGGCAATCAATAAAAATTGAAGGTTGTCCATCACATGGATTCTTGCGACATGGGGCCGTGCATAATCAGGCCAAAACATGAGTCGATTGTGGTGGATAATTGGCACATCAGTGGCCCTCGGAATCTCGTCACAGTATCTCTGCATTCGAAAAGCAATCAATGAAATGTAAAGGTTGTCCATAACAAGTGTTTTTCAACCTTTTTTGAGGCGAGGCACAAGCAAGGCAAGGCTCCAGCGAGCCTCTGCGACCCCAAAAAGGGACAAGCGGTAGAAAATGGATGGATGGAGGGATGGATGGATCACCAGCAGAAAACGTTAAAAAATGAAACTCCACCATGTCCTCGTGCTTTATTTTGAGTTTGTTGGTGTTTTCCTGTGCGTAGTGCTTTAGTTTTTGTCTCTTGCATTGTTTTTTTGGTGTTTTCCTGTAGCGGTTTCATGTCTTCCTTTGAGCGCTATTCCCCGTACCTGCTTTGTGTTAGCAAGCGAGGCTATTTAAGTTGTTGCTTTCCTTCTTTGTGTGGACATTGTTGATTGCCATGTCATGTACGGACGTACTTTATGGAAGTTGTCTCTGCTCCACACGCTGCAAGTTTTTGCTGTCGTCCAGCATTCTGTTTCTGTTGACTTTGTAGCCCGTTCAGTTTTACTTTCGTTTTGCATAGCGGTGTCGTGCTTGGGGACAAGCATTTACTTCCACCGAGTGAGACCTAAAAAATGGGCTGCGTGATATCATTTGGGGCCCTAATTTCAGACATTTTGTCGGATTTCGGTGACGTCGAGGACTTCAGCGGGTGTTCCCCGGGAATGGGAGGCTTTTTGGGGGGCCTATTTTCAGACAGTTAGTCAGATTTCGGTGACGCCGAGCAGTTTAGCGGGTGTTACCCGGGAATGGGAGGCCTTTTGGGGGCCCTATTTTCAGGTAGTTTGGCATATTTCGGTGACGCCGAGGAGCGAAGCAGGTGTTCCCGGGGAATGGGAGTCCTTTCGGCGGCCCTATTTTCAGACATTTTGTCGGATTTCGGTGACGCCGAGGAGTTCAGCGGGTGTTCCCCAGGAATGGGAGGCCTTTTGAGGGCCCTATTTTCAGACAGTTTGTCGGATTTCGGTGACGCCGAGGAGTTCAGCGGGTGTTCCCGGGGAATGGGAGTCCTTTTCGTGGGCCCTATTTTCAGACATTTTGTTGGAATTCGCCGAGGAGTTCAGCGGGTTTTTTTCCCCAGGAACTTTTGGGGGCCTTTTGGGGGCCCTATTTTAAGACAGTTTGTCGTATTCCGGTGACGCCTATGTTTCATTGCCTTTAAGACAGTTTGTCGTATTCCGGTGACGCCTATGTTTCATTGCCTTTTCCTTTCCCATTTGTTAATTTTTTACGTTAAAGCATTACATACCTTTTTTCCTGCACGTTGTGGTCTGCATATTGGGATCACAACAAACCATTCTTGTCTCACCCGACACTGTTAGAATAATTAGGTATATATATTATCACACAGGCTTCACGGTGGCTGAAGGGTTAGTGCGTCTGCCTCACAATACGAAGGTCCTGCAGTCCTGGGTTCAATACCGGGCTCAGGATCTTTCTGTTTGGTGTTTGCATGTACTTCCCGTGACTGCGTGGGTTCCCTCCAGGTACTCCAGCTTCCTCCCACTTCCAAAAACATGCACCTGGGTATAGTTTGATTGGCAACACTAAATTTTCCCTAGTGTGTGAATGTGAGTGTGAATGTTGTTTGTCTATCTGTGTTGGCCCTGCGATGACGTTGCGACTTGTCCAGGGTGTACTCCGCCTTCCGCTCGATTGTAGCTGAGATAGGCACCAGCGCCCCCCGCAACCCCAAAAAAGGGAATAAGCGGTAGAAAATGGATGGATGGATATTATCTCACAACTCTTATGCTTAAGAGCTGTTGCTATAGATATTGTCAACTGTGCTGAAGTGGTATTTGTCTTTGTCCGTGCAAAACTGGCAATTCAAAAGATTGCAAGCCAGTCACGTATCAGTATCTTTTGTCCAGAAACGGCCTGCTGACTGACAAGGCCGAACACCGCCGTGACACAGACAGAGCAGAGTCAAGGCGATATCACCAGTGTCAACACATTTGCATTTCTTGTATAATCATATAGTGTGTCTAACTGGAGCTGTCGAGATTACCCCTCTTCCCTCAGCGACAGCTTCAGTGATGTAACCAGGGACCTCCCAAATAAATAGAGGAAGCACGCGGGCTGGACTTTTAGAACGTAGTTAGGATCTGTAACTAGAATACAGCCCAAAACACGTGTCTCCTCAATGAGCCAAATTGAAATCTGTCCCTGCATAATTCCTTGCTTCTTGTCTGTTTAATAGATGTCATCAGTGTGTGAACCTGACAGACACATTACGACTTCTACAAAGCAATTAGCTACCTGCTGCCACCTACTGATATGGAAGAGTATTACGTGGTTACCCTGCCGGGCTCTACACAGCACAGACACTAAGGAACGGTACATTATTTGCAGATACTAATTATTGATATGCAAAAAAAATAAATTTGGAGCAATTACATGAAGTTGCATAATTTCCCACGGCACACCAGACAATATCTCACGGCGCGTAGGGGCACAGTGGTTGAAAAACATTGGTCCATAACATATGCCTGCACATACTATGACCCTATCGCCGCCATGGGCCACTCGATCTACATCAGCAAAACGCTCACCCCAGGACTCTACACAAGCTGTCTGCCATCTGCCCTGAACAGCGAAAACCAACGTTTCATCTCTGAAGAGGACACCTCTCTAAAGTGCCAGACACAATCGAATGTGAGTATCTGCCCACTCAAGTTGGTAACGACGACTAACTGCAGTCTGGTCTAAATGTCCACGAGGACAATGGGCATGCGGAAAGTTTGTGCAAAAATGATTTGGTCATGCAAAGAGATTGTTGCAGCACAGGGGGGCTCAGACGAGCTCGGGGGTTAAGATGCTGGATGTGGAGGTCCCGGGCTGGTGTGGTTACATTTGGTATGCACGTAGGCCATACTTTCCAACCTTGTGACCTCCGAATTCAGGAGATGGGGGGTGGAGGGGTTGGGGGAGTGGGGCTGTATATTGTAGCGTCCCGGAAGAGTTGGTGGTGCAAGGGGGACTGGGTATTTGTTCTGTTGTATTTATGTTCTGTTACGGTGCAGATGTTCTCCCGAAATGTGTTTGTCATTCTTGTTTGGTGTGGGTTCACATTGTAGCGCATATTTGTAACAGTGTTAAAGTTGTTTGTACGGCCACCCTCAGTGTGACCTGTATGGCTCTTGATCAAGTATGCTTTGCATTCACTTGTGTGTGTGTAAAAGCCGCATATATTATGTGACTGGGCCGGCACGTTGTTTGTAAGGAGGAGCAGACATGACGACAGGTTTTAGAGGACGCTAAAGGTAAGTGCCTTTAACGCACGCCAACAATATAGTTGTCCGGGTGGAAATCGGGACAAATTCGGGGGAATGGTTGCTCCGGGAGATTTTCAGGATGGACACTGAAATTCGGGAGTCTTCCGAAAAAATCGGGAAGGTTGGCAAGTATGACGTAGGCTATGCCGACAATTTTTTTCTGAAACACCTCTGTTGACAGCTAACGGTAGACAAATGAAAAATTCAAATGTGTTTTGTCGACACGTTAGCGGAATAGTCTGTTGCCGTACCTGTTGTGTACCTGTGCCGGTTCGCACGTACCGCCCATTCCAAACGTGCAAAACAGAGAACCGAAACCACAGCCAGGAAACGGTTTCAGTTTCGGTCACATTGCGAACGCTATATGGTATTGCGGCGTTCTGACGATCAGCATATAATCTGCATATTTATAAAGACAGACATGCTAAAGCAGGGGTCACCAATGCGGTGCCCGCGGGCACCAGTTCGCCCGTAAGGACCAGATGAGTAGCCCGCTGGCCTAATCTAAAAATAGCTCAAATAGCAGCACGTACCAGTGAACTGCCTCTATTTTTTAAATTGTATTTATTTACCAGCAAGCTGGTCTCGCTTTGCTTGACATTTTTAATTCTAAGAAAGACAAAACTCAAATAGAATTTGAAAATCCCAAAAAATATTTTAAAGACTTGGTCTCCACTTGTTTAAATAAATTCTTTTTTTTTTTTTTTACTTTGCTTCTTATAACTTTCAGAAAGACAATTGTAGAGAAAAAAATACAACCTTAAATATGATTTTAGGATTTTTAAACACATATAGCTTTTTACCTTTTAAATTCCTTCCTCTTTTTTCCTGACAATTTAAATAAATGTTCAGGTAAATTTATTTTTTTATTGTAAAGAATAATACATACATTTTAATGTATTTCTTCATTTTAGCTTGTTTTTTCGACGAAGAATATTTGTGATATATTTCTTCAAACTTATGATAAAATTTCGAAAAAAAAATTCTGGCAAATCTAGACAGAATCTGTAGAATCAGATTTAAATCTTATTTCAAAGTCTTTTGATTTTCTTTTAAAATTTTTGTTCTGGGAAATCTAGAAGAAATAATGATTTGTCTTTGTTAGAAATATAGCTTGGTCCAATTTGTTATATATTCTAACAAAGTGCAGATTAGATTTTAACCTATTTAAAACATGTCTTTCAAATTCTAAAATTAATCCTAATCTGGAAAAATTACTAATGATGTTCCATGAATTTTTTATTTTTTATTTTTTCAAAAAGATTCGAATTAACTAGTTTTTCTCTTTTTATTTTCGGTTGAATTTTGAATTTTAAAGAGTTGAAATTGAAGAAAAACTATGTTTCAAAGTTAAATTTTTATTTTTTTTCGTGTTTAATCTTTTAAACCATTCGATTAAGTGTTTTTTTCATCATTTATTCTCTACAAAAAACCTTCCTTAGAAGGAAAAAAAAATGTACGACAGAATGACGGTCCGAAATACCCATTTTTTGGGGGGGGGATATTAATCTGTTTCTATATATATTTATTGTGAGAAATCATTAAGATGATCAGTCTTTCCACAAAGATAAATATCATTAATTATTAATAATGACATAGAGTTAAAGGTAAATTGAGCAAATTGGCTATTTCTGGCAATTTTTTAAAGTGTGTATCAAACTGGTAGCCCTTCGCATTAATCAGTCCCCAAGAAGTAGCTCTTGGTTTCAAAAAGGTTGGTGAACCCTGTGCTAAAGGGATTGCGCTCTTTATTCTGCCCATTTAATAGACACAATCCTCTACGCACAATATTATTTGATTAAGTTTGCACATGTTTTAGAGCACACATACCTTTCCTAGATCAGGCCCTATGTCTGCAAAGTAGTGTAAATAGTGTGACACTAGAGCAGCACGATGTCCGGTAACTAAATAGTTAGTTCAACAAAGTGCACCAGGTTTCGTAAACAAAGACAAGATATGGCATTCTGTGTTGTTTTACCCTTCTTGGAATATGCTTGTTTATTTCACGTTTTTTGTTTTGTTTAAGAGAAGGCACATTCCATTTTCTGTTTTCTCTGTCTACCAATCAATAAACTGCTATTACTATTATCAAGTTACTGTAGAGCTGTGTGAGATACATTGTGCACTAAGGCATACTGTACTGCTTGCTGAAATTTAATTTCTAGTAGTCTTCCATCCATCCCCATCCATTTTCTACCGCTTGTCCCTCTGAGGGTCGCAAAGGGGGGGCAGGAGTCTATTCCAGCTGCTTTCGGACTTTTATTAAAAGAAAAAACATATGCAAACTGACCGCACTTACAAAATGATTTCCTGTACCTAGAAACATAAAATATGCTTTCATTTAAAAATACAGTAGTACCTCGGTTTAAGAGGTTTCTTGCGATTCGAGCTGTCCTCAGCAAATTGTTATACTCGAGATTTTGAGCAAAAATTCAGGTTCGAGCCCCCTCGTCATGGCGAATGCCATAATAAACCTCGTAAGATCCAACCAAAACATCCAGTCTGGCTTGCTGGCACACACTTTTTTCCAAGAGATCGACATAACTTGTCTTTTTTTAACTATGGGAACAAAGAAAGTGAAGTGAAGTATATTTATATAGCGCTTTTCTCAAAGTGACTCAAAGCGCTTTACATAGTGAAACCCAATATCTAATTTTTACATTTAAACCAGTGTGAGTGCCACTGGGAGCAGGTGGGTAAAGTGTCTTGCCCAAGGACACAACGGCAGTGATCGAACCTGCAACCCTCAAGTTGCTGGCACGGCCGCTCTACCAACCAACCGAGCTATGCCGCCCCAAGTGAATGTAAAACAGAATATTAATGATAAGGAGAAGTGGATGATAATCATTGAATTCAAGAAATAGCGACCCCAAAAGGGAAAAGCGGTAGAAAATGGACGGATGGAAGGTCTTCAAAAACATGTCAGGACGTGAAGCTGACTTGATGAAGCAGTTAGTGTGTAGCACTGCTCATCTGCAGCATACTGAAGCAAAAGGAGTCGATAACAATAGTCAGGAACTTTAAAATATGATTCAAACAATGAACATTTATCCATTAAAATATGAAGAAGCTGCAGGCGGTGTGTTTGACACGGAGGCAGCCAGGAAGTAACGTAGACAATGTACGTTATTATTACATAGCTTCATAAAACTACTGTACTTGTTTTTACTACATTCAATTGTATTGTTTGTCATACAATATTTATTATGTAAAAGTGAGTATTTATTTTTAAAGGGCCTGTTACATGTTAACATTGTGCAGTTTTTTATGGAAGTCATGCACCGATGATTAAAATAGATTTAAATCCATTTCAATGGGTGACACTGTTTCGAAATACGATTTGTTCAAGGTACAAGCTGTGTTCACCTCCTGGTACCCCAACACCTCCAAAACCCTCAAATCTAGACTCCAAACATCCCAGAATAAGCTAATCCGGTTACTTTTAGACCTCCACCCCAGATCACACCTCAATCCAACCCACTTCTCCAAAGTGGGCTGGCTCAGGGTGGAGGACAGAGTAAAACAACTTGCACTGAGCTTAGTCTATAAAATCCGCTACATCTCCCTGATACCGAAATACATGTCAAACTACTTCCTTATCGTAAATGACCGCCATAACCACAACACCAGGGTGAGCTCCACAAACCACGTTAAACCCAGATTCTGATCTAACAAATGTCTTAAGTTATTCTCTTTCTATACCACACTAATGTGGAATGCACTCCCAACAGGTGTAAAAGTAAGTGCATCTCTATATTCCTTCAAAACCGCTCTAAAACAACACCTCCAGGCAACTTCAACACTTTACTAATACCCTCCTCCATTCACATCCCATCTCCCCGGATTATAAACAACCTAATGTAAATAATCAAATGTACTTCTAATGTATATACTGTACTTGTTCTTATGCTATCTGAACTCACTATGTTCTCTGCTGGCTGTACATATCCTACTAAATAAGACCTACACTGTTTCAATGTCCACATTTCTCTGTTGATGCAATTGTTGATGACTGAAGTTCTGATATCAACCAAAGCTCCTCATCCCACCCCACGGATTGTAAATAATGTAAATAATTGTACCATGAATTGATAAACGTGGACCCCGACTTAAACAAGTTGAAAAACGTATTTGGGTGTTACCATTTAGTGGTCAATTGTACGGAATATGTACAGAACTGTGCAATCTACTAATAAAAGTATCAATCAATTAATCAATCAAAAAGTCACAAAACATGTTAAACTTGTCTCCCTGTGTTGGAGTGCAAACAAGTTTATATATATATATATATATATATATATATATATATATATATAGATATGTATATATATATATATATATATACATATGTATATATAGATATATCTTTTTTAAATATAGCGCTTTTCTCTAGTGACTCAAAGCGCTTTTACATAGTGAAACCCAATATCTAAGTTCCATTCAAACCAGTGTGGGTGGCACTGGGAGCAGGTGGGTAAAGTGTCTTGCCCAAGGACACAACGGCAGTGACTCGGATGGCGGAAGCGGGGATCGAACCTGGAACCCTCAAGTCGCTGGCACGGCCACTGTACCACCCGTGCCATACCGCCCGGAGTGCAAACAAGTAATAAATTACCCCATTGATTTACATTCTCTCACTTGGCTAAAGTGATGCTAAAGAAGCTCTAGACTCTAAAAAATATTACCTTAAAACAGCTTTAATCGATTGGCTTTGTATGTCCTGATGCTTCCCCTATAGATAAACACTCCAAGACCGCTCTTCCTCTTGCCCTCCTCACCTCCACTGGGTCGCTATTGACCGCTGTGGTCCCAATCGAAGGCCCCGGCGGCTTTCTTGTCCTGTTGGTTAATAGTGACCCCTTCCTTCCTACCCTCTTCCAATCCCCGCTATTCTCCATTCCCCATCCTTTCTTTCATCCCTGTTTCTTACATGCACTTAGATCAATGTTTATGAACCTTTTTTGAGCCAAGGCTAATTTTTTGCATTGAAAAAGTCCGGAGGAACCAGCAGTAATCGTTAATAAACGAAACTCAGTAGACAGTAAAAAGTTGTTGTCGCAATTGTTGGGTATGACTTTAAACCATAATCAACCATGACTATAGCTCTTGTCTCAAAGTAGGTGTACTGTCACCACCTGTCACATCACGCCGTGACTTATTTGGAGTTTTTTGCTGCTTTCCTGTGTGTAGGGTTTTAGTTCATGTCTATTATGTTAGATCCACTATGGACTGTCACTATTATGTTAGATCTACTATGGACTGGACTGTCACTATTATGTTAGATCCACTATGGACTGGACTGTCACTATTATGTTAGATCCACTATGGACTGGACTCTCACTCTAATGTTAGATCCACTATGGACTGGACTGTCACTATTATGTTAGATCCACTATGGACTGGACTTTCACAATATTATGTTAGACCCACTATGGACTGTACTGTCACTATTATGTTAGACCCACTATGGACTGGACTGTCATTATTATGTTAGATCCACTATGGACTGGACTTTCATTCTAATGTTAGATCCACTATGGACTGGACTTTCACAATATTATGTTAGACCCACTATGGACTGGACTGTCACTCTAATGTTAGATCCACTATGGACTGGACTTTCACAATATTATGTTAGACCCACTATGGACTGTACTGTCACTATTATGTTAGACCCACTATGGACTGGACTGTCATTATTATGTTAGATCCACTATGGACTGGACTCTCACTTTAATGTTAGATCCACTATGGACTGGACTGTCACTATTATGTTAGATCCACTATGGACTGTACTCTCACTCTAATGTTAGATCCACTATGGACTGGACTTTAAGAATATTATGTTAGACCCACGCGACGTCCATTGCTTTTCGGTCTCCCCTAAAGGGGGGTAGTTGCCCACGTATGCGGTCCTCTCCAAGGTTTCTCATAGTCATTCACATCGACGTCCCACTGGGGTGAGTTCTTCTTTGCCCTTATGTGGGCTCTGTACCGTGGATGTCGTTGTGGCTTGTGCAGCCCTTTGAGACACTTGTGATTTAGCGCTATATAAATAAACATTGATTGATTGATTTTCTGCATTTTGTATTCAATTTGTGGATTCTTAAATTGAACATGTAACCATCCATTTTCTACCGCTTGTCCATTATGGGGTCGCGGGGGGTGCTGGAAGTTTATATCAGCTGCATTTGAGTGGAAGGCCGCGTACACCCTGGACAAGTCGCCACCTAATGACAGGTGTAATCACATGTATTTTTCTTCCAAGCCTTTTAAGGACTGCAATTTGTTGGTATTCTTAAGTTACGAAACGGCTACATCACAATGCTCTCCTCCATTTTTTTTTTTTCTTTTCCTTCCTCCCACTTTTCTCTCCATGGCTCTATTTTTTTTCCCTCTGCAACCGTCGGTGCACACACAGCAGCTCGCATTTCTTTTTCCTTCGACTATACGGCCCCCCGGAATGTGCAAAGCAGGCCCATAAAGTGCCATTAAAGATGTATCGCCGCCTCAGCTTGTATTTTCATAGCCACTGCCGGCCCTCCTCCCCATTTCGGGGAGACGTTTCCACCCCATTTGCAGCCCCCCTTTAACGCCCCCTTTTCCTCCACAACTCTGATTATTGGAATGGGAGCAGCTAAACACTTTCAGCCCGTTTGCCATTGTACTCTTCTGTCACTATAAACATTAAAATTGGCAAGCGAATTGCAACTTCCACTTCAGGCACATTAAGGGCACACAAATCATTGTTTTAAATGTCCGAATTATTATCTCTGCAAAGGACGTTGTTGCTTTAGTGTGCAGGACAGCATAAAAAAACATTTGTGGCAATTGCAGGGGTGTCATATAACATTAATTCTGATTAATTGATTACAGTCATATTTTAGCGTCTTTTGTTCCATTCATGTCTAACAAATAGTGTCAAATATTCATAAACCTAAAGGCCTACTGAAATGAGATTTTCTTATTCAAACAGGGATAGCTGGTCCATTCTATGTGTCATACTTGATCATTTCGTGATATTGCCATATTTTTGCTGAAAGGATTTAGTAGAGAACATCGACTATAAAGTTCGCAACTTTTGGTCGCTAATAGAATAGCCCTGCCTTTACCGGAAGTATGTGCACGTGACACCACAAGTTGCAAGGCTCCACACATATTCACATTGTTTTTAATGGGAGCCACCAGCAGTAAGAGCAATTCGGCCCGAGAAAGGGACAATTTATCCATTAATTTGAGTAAAGATGAAAGATTTGTGAATTAAGATATTGATAATGCAGGACTAGAAAAAAAAAAAAAAGCGACAGTTCCAGGCGGCGGCAAAGTGAGCGTTTCAGATGTAATTAGACACATTTACTAGGATAATTCTGGAAGATCCCTTATCTGCGTATTCTTTTAATAGTGTTTTAGTGAGATTTCAAAGATTGTAAAGACATACCTCGAGGTCGGGTGGCTGCGGTGAACACGAAGTGTCTCAGAGAGAAGCCGAGGAGCCAAGCTCACAGCTGCCTTTTAAAAAGCTGCTGCAGAACGACGAATAATCCACTGATGTCTCCGGTAAGACATATATCACAATTTCCCCATCCAAAAACATGCTGGTTGACGTAGAGAAAACATGTTCGCTTGACCGCTCCGCTTCACAACAAACAAAGAAACATCGACTGTGTCTCGGTGCTAAAGACAGCTGCAATCCACCGCTTTCCATCAACAGCATTATTCTTTATAGTCTCCATTATTAAATGAACAGATTGCAAACGATTCAGCAACACAGATGTCCAAAATACTGTGTAATTGTGCGGTTAAAGCAGACGACTTTTAGCCGCGAGTGGTGAAAATGCTAGTATATCCTGACAGTCAGTGACGTCACGCGTAGGCGTCATCATTTCGCGACGTTTTCAACAAGAAACTCGCGAGGAAATTTAAAATTGCAATTTAGTCAACTAAAAAGGCCGTATTGGCATGTGTTGCAATGTTAATAGTTCATCATTGATATATAAACTATCAGACTGCGTGGTCGGTAGTAGTGGGTTTCAGTAGGCCTTTAAAGACGTATCAGATGTGTGTTTATGGTTTGGTGTGAATTTTCTTGTTTTTAGCATAGAGTAGACGTCACGGCGTCACTTATTCGGATTTGAAATTGCTACTCAGTGGCCTAGTGGTTAGAGTCTCCGCCCTGAGATCGGTAGATTGTGAGTTCAAACCCCCGCCGAGTCATACCAAAGACTTAAAAAAAAATGGGACCCATTACCTCCCTGCTTGGCACTCAGTATCAAGGGTTGGAATTGGGGGTTAAATCACCAAAAATGATTCCCGGGCGGGGCCACTGCTGCCGTTCACTGCTCCCCTTGCCTCTCAGGGGGTGAACAAGGGTGATAGGTCACTGAAAAGAATAATTTCAAGCCTCTGCCAAAATGTAAAAAAAAAAGTGTTTTGTTGTACTGTGCATGTCACATTGAGTTGATGACGAACAGAGAAGGCGACAGGCGTTGTAAAGGAAAACATGATTTGATGTCGGTCAAATAAAGGAAAAAAACACAAACCCGGAACCACGAACAAACAAACTGGAAGCAAGGAACAGGAACCAGCAAACAGGAACTAGGAACAAAAAGACAGCACGCTGCAAAAAGTTACAGGTTCAACGACAAGTATTAATGACAATAATCCATCACTGACTGGAGGAGAAAGCAGGTCTAAATAGTGGCTGGCTGATTGACGCCAGGTGTGGCCAGATGCCAATCAGCCACAGCTGAGGGGACACAACACTCAGAGAAACAAACAATAAATAAAGACAAAATAAAAGCGCTGACAGGAAACAAAGACAAACGCAAAGGAACAACTAAAAAATAGCCAAACTGTCAGGGACAAGCCAGACAGTGCAGGTTTAAAATAAATATTTTAATTCAATTAAATTCAATTTCGCCACTGTGAGTGTGAGTGTGTGTGACAATCTTTGGTACTTTAACTTTATCATAACACATTTGTGCATCAATCTGGACCATACATGCCATGCAAAAAATATGCAAATAGGCTTTATTCAGCCACGACAAAGTATGCCGCATAAACAATGCTTTGAGTGGTACTTTAACATCAATTTTTGGATACATTGTACATGTCACAGTGGTTTTAATCCCACATACTTTATACTTTGGAGTATTTTTGTAAAGTATTTTTGTTCCAATCACTAAATATTTTTTATATCATCATTGTATTCCTTCATAATCTATGATTACTGCTTGCAAAGACATTCTCTTGGCTCGTTAAAGGGACTTCTTCCGGTGGGCATTTTCACATGACTCTGTTCACCCAGTCCAATATAAGCACTAGTGATGTTTGACTCCATTACACCAAACAAACAATGCCAGGCATTCACCTACTCAGTGGCCTAGTGGTAAGAGTGTCCGCCCTGAGATCGGTAGGTCGTCAGAGTTAATTGTTGACAAACCCCAAGATGCAGAGATGGAGGCAGGCATGGAGTGAGCAAACATGGTTTAATTAAATACTAAGACAAAAACAAAACCAAAAGGGTACAAATACAAAGCGCGCACGAGGCGGCTAATCGAACAAAAGGAGCTAGCCTGGGAGCTAGAAAATAACGAACAGGAGCTGAGCGTGGAAGCTAGCGGGTAGCGAACAGGCAAACAGAAGTCGTACTTGTATAATGAAAAATAAAACGGAAGCAGGGAACAAAAAACAGCAAGCTACAAACATCAACTGAATATAGCTTACCGCTACGCTGCAAAGACAATGTACGACACGACAGGAGCGATAACACATCACAAGAGCGACTAGACGTGACATCGACAAGACAATACAATACAATGATCCAGCAACTGACACAAGACAAAGGAGGTACAAATAGGAGCCGGCTGATTGGCAACGGGTGTGGCCAGATGGCAATCAGCCGCAGCTGAAGGGGAACACAGCACTCAGGGAACAAGACAGGAAGCTGAAAAATTAAGAGCACTTGACAGGAACTAAAAGACAGGAAATACTAAACACAGGAAACAGACAAATGCAGAGGAAAAAACTAAAACATAGACAAACTGTCAGGGGCAAGCCTGACAGTCGTGAGTTCAAAGTTCCGCGCCCACTGCTCCCCTCACCTCCCAGGGGGGTGATCAAGGGTGATGGGTCAAATGCAGAGAATAATTTCGCCACATCTAGTATGTGTGTGAAAATAATTGGTACTTTAACTTTAACTTTAACATGATTGCACTCATTCTATCCATCCATTTTCTTCCGCTTATCCCAAGTCGGGTCCCGGGTGAAGCAGCCAAAGCATGGGAGCCCAGACTTCCCTCTCCCCACCCACTTTCTCTAACTCCTGAGGCGTTCCCAGGCCAGCCGGGACACATAGTCTTCCCAACGTGTCCTGGGTTTTCCCTGTGGCCTCCCGAGGGAGGCGTTCCAGTGGCATCCTGACCAGATGCCCGAACCACCGGATCTGGCTTCTCTCGATGTGGAGGAGCAGCGGCTTTACTTTGAGCGCCTTCCGGATTACAGAGCTTCTCACCCTATCTCTAAGGGAGAGCCCTGCCACCCGGGACAGGAAACTCATTTCGGCCACTTGTACCCCAATCTTGTCCTTTCGGTGATAACCCAAAGCTCATGACCATAGATGAGGATGAAAACGTAGATCAACCGGTGAATTGAGAGCTTTGCCTTCCGGCTCAAATCCTTCTTCACTACAACGGATCGATACAGAGTCCGCATTATTGAATACGCCACACCGATCTCACAAACCACTCTTCCCCCACTCGTGAACTAGACTCTGAGGTACTTGAAACTGTAAAAAGTGACATGACTTCAATTCTGGCTATATCAATGTTTAATTACAAAATATGAAAAATAATTATATCATGCATAGAAGTGTTCACATTTCAGCTTACAATAATTGTACTTACAACTAGTGAAACATGTTGTGGTAAGTTGTACGGAGATGTTTTATCTTTTTTAATGATTTGTTGTAATATCACCATCCTTTATAACGTCAGAAGTGATAGTGTTTCTTCACCTGGCTCCTCTGTAGTCAGTCATGCATTCATTTGGGCGGTATAGCTCGGTTGGTTGAGTGGCCGTGCTAGCAACTTGAGGGTTCAGATTCGATTCCCCGCTTCCGCCATCCTAGTTACTGCCGTTGTGTCCATGGGCAAGACACTTTACCCACCTGCTCCCAGTGCCACCCACACTGGTTTAAATGGAACTTAGATATTGGGTTTCACTATAGAAAAGCGCTTTGAGTCACTAGAGAAAAGCGCTATATAAATATAATTCACTTTTCTCTGTGTCTCTCTGTGTGTGTGTGTGTTTTGTATGTGGGTCATCGGGGCATTTGTTTTTAAATCTGTAAATCGCTTTATGTATATATTTTTATTATGTATGAAAAGTGGTTTTAAAATCAAGTTTGATTTTATTTGATTAGTGACAGTAAAATGTGCATGCGGTAGCTGGGTCACACGGGCACACTAACTACTGTTGTATGGCAAGTACTATTAAAGATAGCTACTAAATAAATCAGGATTTACTCAGAAGTTGAGTACACATTTTGCATCCTCCACCCACCTATGACCAAAAAGCCATTTTTTAAACCGCTGGCCCAACCACCCACGTGGACCGTGATCATCGCAGCTTGTAGTGAGCCTCAGGAAACAGGTCGTTTTAGGCGTCTGTCATCTTGCAGACAAACCGCTGAGATAAGGACGGCTGAGCGAGTCGAATAGAAAAGTCAAGAAGGAAATGAGAGAGGAAATCTTTCCTTCAGACGATACCTGCAGCAATAGTCCATAATTGTCTACAGCCTTTGCTCACATATCTCAATCTGTGTACCTCCTACTGCTATCGCAAGTCCTCAAGTCAATCAATCAGTCAATTAATACATTTAAATAATCCAGACACTCCAATATGCTCTCATTTGGTTCTCAACTCCCTTTAAATTAGGTGGCTTGCAAACATTTTTTCGGATATTTTCTTCTTATGGGACAAGTTGAATGTTAGACCAATTTGCTTGACTTATGTAATACAAACCCAGTTTCCATATGAGTTGGTAAATTGTGTTTGATGTAAACATAAACGGAATACAATGATTTGCAAACCCTTTCAACCCATATTCAATTGAATTCTCTACAAAGACAAGATATTTGATGTTCAAACTCATAAACTTCCTTTTTTTTTGCAAATAATAATTAACTTAGAATTTCATGGCTGCAACGTGTGCCAAAGTAATTGGGAAAGGGCATGTTCACCACTGTGTTACATCACCTTTTCTTTTAACAACACTCAATAAACGTTTGGGAACTGAGGAAACTAATTGTTGAAGCTTTGAAAGTGGAATTATTTCCCATTCTTGTTTTATGTAGAGCTTCAGTCGTTCAACAGTCTGGGGGCTCCGCTGTTGTATTTTACGCTTCATAATGCGCCACACATTTTCGATGGGAGACAGGTCCGGACTGCAGGCAGGCCAAGAAAGAACCTGCACTCTTATACTACGAAGCCACGCTGTTGTAACACGTGGCTTGGCATTGTCTTGCTGAAATAAGCAGGGGCGTCCATGATAACGTTGCTTAGATGACAACTTATGTTGCTCCAAAACCTGTATGTACCTTTCAGCATTAATGGTGCCTTCACAGATTTGTAAGTTACCCATGCCTTTGGCACTAATACACCCCCATACCATCACAGATGCTGGCTTTTGAACTTTGCGCCTAAAACAATCCGGATGGTTATTTTCCTCTTTGTTCCGGAGGACACCACGTCCACAGTTTCCAAATAGAATTCTCAATGTGGACTCGTCAGACAACAGAACATTTTTCCACTTTGCAACAGTCGATCATAGATGATTTCGGGCCCAGCGAAGCCGGCGGTGTTTCAGGGTGTTTTCGATTAATGGGTTTTGCTTTGCATAGTAGAGTTTTAACTTGCACTTACAGATGTAGCAACCAACTGTGGTTACTGACAGTGGTTTTATGAAGTGTTCCTGAGCTCATGTGGTGATATTCTTTTCTCACTGATGTCGGTTTTTGATGCAGTACCACCTGAGGGACCAAAGGTCCGCAATATCATCGCTTACGTGCAGTGATTTCTCCAGATTCTCTGAACCTTTTGATGATTTTACGGACCGTAGATGGTAAAATCCCTAAATTCCTTGCAATAGCTCATTGAGAAATGTTGTTCTAAAACTGTTCGACAATTTGCTTACAAAATGGTGAGCCTCACCCCATCATTTTTTGTGAATTACTTAGCTTTTCATGGCACCCACCTGTTCACAATTAGCCTGCACACCTGTGGGATGTTCCAAATAAGTGTTTTATGAGCATTCCTCAACTTTATCAGTATGTATTGCCACCTTTCCCAACTTCTTTGTCACGTGTTGCTGGCATCAAATTCTAAAATTATTAATTATTTGAAAAAAAAAATATGTTTATCAGTTCAAACATCAAATTTGTTGTCTTTGTAGTGCATTCAATTGACTGTGGGTTGAAACGGATTTGCAAATCATTGTATTCCGTTTATATTTACATCCAACACAATTTCCCAACTCATATGGAAACGGGGTTTGTACAATATGCACTGAAATCTGAGTGATACTTCCTAAAATAAAGTTTTTGTAGTTCTTTTGCAAGAATATTTTATCTCAGATCATAATAAGAAAATAAATCATGCCAATATTAAATATTGTTCAATAATGACATTGATTTTGTTCGGATGTAGTTTTTGCAGCATGTTTCGTGTGAACAGCATCAACAGAATGGAGTGATAAGGCAAATATTTTAATTATTACAGCTCTGCATCATCAGTGGTCACACGAAGGGAGTATGACAATCCTCCTGGTTGGGGGGTATCCCTTTATGGAGGATGCCTGTGATTGACTTTGTTTAACTTGGGGAGACTGGTGCACAGACAGTCACCACACGATCCTTGACAGATCCGGTTCAGGGTCCAATTGCATGTAGTCCAAGACGAATGGGGACCCTTTTCTGCTGCAGCCTTCACCCGCCATCCCAGCCGTTGTGACGCTCCATAGGGTTAGCAACCATCCTCCGGCTGTTCCACCGTTGAGGTCTTGGGTTGTTATTTCCCCATAACTGGGGCCACATGGATGTGGGGGTGCCTTCTTCCGCCATTGCAGCCGTTGTGGTAGTTCTTTCATCGACCGTCTTCCGCCTGCTCCGCCGTTGAGGTCTTCCCTGTATCACTGGCTAGGGGGCAGTCAGGTACTAGGCCTTTGCCAAGGGCCACCTGGGGTAACAGTAGTAAAGTGGTTAACCTCCTTTGATTGATTGATTGAAAATGTTATAAATAGATTGCACAGTACAGTACATATTCCGTACAATTGACCACTAACTGGTAACATCCGAATAGGTTTTTCAACTTTTTTAAGTCGGGGTCCAAGTTAATCAATTCATGGTAAGTCCCTAGTGCCCCAAGACCCCATAGAGGAGCCTCCACTGCCGGGTGCACTTTAATGTCATGCCCAGGACACAATTATTATGTATAACATAATTACAGCTTATGCATAACCTGACTCTCGCCAGACCCTTGTAGTTCGCTGAGCTCCACACAATGATTTGGGCTCGACGGCATTGCAAACTCCTTCCAGATAGCACAAAATAATGAACCAATCAGGATCGTCGGGCAGGATTTTATGGAAGCGACTGTTTGATTCAAACAACAATTGATTCTGCAATTGCAACTGTTTTGTCAAATCTATCGAATATTAATTCTTAAGATGAACGGAGAACGGTTTTGAAGGCATTTATGGGTGGCAAGGATGTTTTGGCTTTTCCTCCGACCGGGTTTGGATTTATCAGCGTCACAGGTTGATTTCGATGTGAGTGGTTAAAGTAGCCTTGGCGGAGTCCAACCTTCACTGGAAAGGTTGGACTCCGCCAAGGCTGTCCCAGAATCGGTGACAAAGGACAAAGAACCGATTCTGTTCATAACTTTTATGGACAGAATTTCTAGGCGCAGTCAAGGCGTTGAGGGGTTCCGGTTTGGTGGCCACGGGATTAGGTCTCTGCTTTTTGCAGATGATGTAGTCCTGATGGCTTCATCTGGCCGGGATCTTCAGCTCTCACTGGATCGGTTCGCAGCCGAGTGTGAAGCGACCGGAATGAGAATCAGCACCTCCAAGTCCGAGTCCATGGTTCTCGCCCGGAAAAGGGTGGAGTGCCATCTCCGGGTTGGGGAGGAGACCCTGCCCCAAGTGGAGGAGTTCAAGTACCTAGGAGTCTTGTTCACGAGTGGGGGAAGAGTGGATCGTGAGATCGACAGGCGGATCGGTGCGGCGTCTTCAGTAATGCGGACGTTGTATCGATCCGTTGTGGTGAAGAAGGAGCTGAGCCGGAAGGCAAAGCTCTCAATTTACCGGTCGATCTACGTTCCCATCCTCACCTATGGTCATGAGCTTTGGGTCATGACCGAAAGGATAAGATCACGGGTACAAGCGGCCGAAATGAGTTTCCTCCGCCGGGTGGCGGGGCTCTCCCTTAGAGATAGGGTGAGAAGCTCTGCCATCCGGGAGGAGCTCAACGTAAAGCCGCTGCTCCTCCACATCGAGAGGAGCCAGATGAGGTGGTTCGGGCATCTGGTCAGGATGCCACCCGAACGCCTCCCTAGGGATGTGTTTAGGGCACGTCCAGCTGGTAGGAGGCCACGGGGAAGACCCAGGACACGTTGGAAAGACTATGTCTCCCGGCTGGCCTGGGAACGCCTCGGGATCCCCCGGGAAGAGCTAGACGAAGTGGCTGGAGATAGGGAAGTCTGGGCTTCCCTGCTTAGGCTGCTGCCCCCGCGACCCGACCTCGGATAAGCGGAAGATGATGGATGGATGGATGGATGGTTAAAGTAGCACGTCATTCAAGATAACATAAAAGTGGTTTCTCCAATCACAATATATATTTTTTTTTTTACAAGGCCCCCCTTTCTGAAATACATCTCCTACTGAGAACTCCCAGATCCTTGTGTGGAGCTCAGCAAACTACAAGGATCTGGCGAGAGTCAGGTTAGCTTATGCATCCATTTTGCATGAGCTCTGCGTGAACTAGGCTGTGGGCTCGCACATACTTTTTACCAGTAGGCTGGCAGTTCGCTATCATATTTATAAAACAACAATCTTTAAAAAAAGAAGAATTTGTGAGGTTATATTTGAATTGGAATAAATAATAACTAACTACACTGCTGACATGAACTATCAAGGACGTCTAAAGAGCTAAAGAAATCCACAGTTCCAAAAAAAGCCTGCATCCAAAGGTCAAATATCCATCCATCCATCCATTTCCTACCGCTTATTCCCTTTTGAGGTCGCGGGAGGCGCTGGCGTCTATCTCAGCTACAATCGGGCGGAAGGCGGTGTACACCCTGGACAAGTTGCCACCTCATCGCAGGGCCAACACAGATGGACAGACAACATTCACACTCACATTCACACACTAGGGCCAATTTAGTGTTGCCAATCAACCTATCAAATATGTCGTTTAATAAAATATATACAATCATAAAATTATAAAGGAACAACATATAATAGTATTGAGTGAATATATCTTCATGTTTCTCAAGTACACATGGAAATCTGTCAGGCTTTCCCCTGACAGTTCGTCTATGTTTTAGTTTTTTCCTCTGCCTTTGTCTGTTTCCTCTGTGTTTAGTATCTCTGTATAGTGCTCTTATTTTGTCAGCTTCCTGTCTTGTTCCCTGAGTGCTGTGTTCCTCCTCAGCTGCGGCTGATTGGCACCTGGTCACACCCGTTGCCAATCAGCCCGCTCCTATTTGTACCTGCTTTGTCTTGTGTCAGTTGCTGGATCATTGTATTGTCATTCGGACTTGTCGTTGCCATATGTTGCTCTTGTCGTGTCTGTGATTCTTTTCGGCGATTACCTGTCGTGCTACATTTTGTCCTGGTCGTCGTAGCGGTAAGCTGTTCTTGTTAGCCATTAGTTATTTCCAGTTTTTCTGTTTGCTATCCTCTAGCTTCCATGCTAAAGTTCCTTTTTGTTTTCTAGCTTCCAGTGCTAGCTCCCTTAGTTTGTTATTTCGCCCACGTGCATGCTTTTTGTTTGTTCTTGTTCTATTATTTATATTAAATAATGTCTTCATATTCTATGCCTGCCTCCGTCTCTGCATCTAGGGGTTCAACAATAAATAACCCTGACATAAATCATTACAGCTAGCGCCACTCAATGTCTGTGATATCAATCATTCACCTCGTCACCAGTAACCCGGGCTGGTCCAGTCCCAGGATCTTGCCTGGGACTCGAACCTGGGTCCACTCAATGAGAGAATGCGAGAGCGCTAGACATCGAGCTAACAGCAGCTTGGGTTCTCAGGACTATTAAGGCGCATGTAGTGAGATTTACCAACGTACTCTTGCACATCTATCGTATTTTTTGGACTGTAAGTCGCAGTTTTTATCATAGTTTGGCCAGGGGTGCGACTTATACTCAGGAGCAACTTATGTGTGAAATTATTAACACATTACCGTAAAATATCGAATGATATTATTTAGCTCATTCACGTAAGAGACTAAACGTATAAGATTTCATCGGATTTAGCAATTAGGAGTGACAGATTATTTGGTAAACGTATAGCATGTTCTTTATGTTATAGTTATTTGAATGACTCTTACCATAATATGTTACGTTAACATACCAGGCACCTTCTCAGTTGGTTATTTATGTGTCATATAACGTACACTTATTCAGCCTGTTGTTCACTATTCTTTATTTATTTTAAATTGCCTTTCAAATGTCTATTCTTGGTGTTGGGTTTTATCAAATAAATTTCCCCAAAAAATGCGACTTATGTTTTTTTCCTTCTTTATTATGCATTTTCGGCAGGTGCGACTTATACTCCGGAGCGACTTATACTCCGAAAAATACGGTATACTGGCTGGCTTATGTTACCAGATGTAGGTGGTAACACGCTACATTTACTCGGTCACATTTAGTGAAAGGGGCTGTTTGCAACTAACTCACAGTTACATTTTTCAAAGCAAAAAAAATATAACAAGAACACCATTAACTAGCTTATGTTATCATCAGTTGGTTTAACAGAACACATTTGTGTTAACACTGTCTTGATTTTTCACAATTACTAAGTTTTTGTGATAAAACATTTCAGGGAGTACGTGCACACATACTAAAACAGTCTAAGAGAACCAACAAAAAAATAGCAGTCATGTTATCGATATGTTAAAATAGAAATTCAACAATAGCTAATGCTAACTCTCCAAACCGGGTTCATACGCTAGCAATGTCCGATAATTTTATTTTTGCCGATATCGGATATCGTCCAACTCTTAATTACCAATTCCGATATCAACCGATACCGGTATATACAGTAGTGGAATTAACACATTATTATGCTTATTTCTGTTGTGATGCCCCGCTGGATGCATTAAACAATGTAACAAGGTTTTCCAAAATAAATCAACTCAAGTTATGGAAAATAATGCCAACATGGCACTGCCATATTTACTATTTAAGTCACAAAGTGCATTATTTTTTTTTAACATGCCTCAAAACAGCAGCTTGGAATTTGGGACATGCTCTCCCTGAGATAATCCTGATATCCACTACATGCCTCAAAACAACAGCCACAAAAACAATGAAGGCACACAGCTTCAGTCCAGAGTATAGTAGAGTCATAAAGTAAACAATAACATAGTCCTCCTTTAGTGCAAGACTGCCTGGCATACTGGACATTATAAACTGGGCTCAATCTGCCCTGCTCTAACATATTTGTATGAGTAACACAAATGTGCTGCAAGCTGGTGGTGAGTGCTTGAAGTGGCCTACCAGTCAGTCAGGGCTTCTGAAATGCTGCGTTGAGACAGGGCAGCTACGCTCACTGCAAGCTGCAAAGTGTGTGCCACTCAAACCCTACTGTAGCCTTCGCCATAACGCGTGCGTTGTCCCTGACCACAACGTGGACTTCCGCCCAGGGGTGGTTTTTGTTGTATTTTTGTTTTTTTACGGCGGATTCATTAAGCGACAACTGTGTGGTACTACTTTTTTTCGGTGTTCATTTGTTTGCCTTTTTATTTATCAAACACTATAATTAACAAAAATGCCAATAAATGGCGCGCACAATGGGGGAGAACATACTTGACTACTGAAAACAAATGACTAGCACAAAGGCATGACTATGAACGAAAGAATCAAAATACATTAACTGTGGCATAAAACAAACCGAAAACTTACGTGGCATGGACATAAATAATAAACAGGAATATGAAGTTGCAAGGCTGACTACCTGGTAACTGTGGCTTAAATAATAGCTATGATAATTATTAACAGGTGTGAGAACTGAGGAAAGGGGACTTGAAGACAAGGTGGAAACTATTGAGTTGCTATGGAAATAAGAAAAACAAGGAAGTGCAGGAAAAAGAACTGAATGTCCAAACAACTAAACCGAACATGACCAACACAAACCATGAAGCCCATGGGCGTGACAATCAGAAGAATAAGTGATTATTACATTTTAACATAAGTGTAGATAGAAAATGTTGAAACAGAAAATAACCAGATATTAATAGTAAATGAACAAGTAGATTAATAATTAATTTTCTACTACTTGTCCTTAATAATGTTGACAAAAAGACAAGTTGGCTTGTATGTTCTGATAGAATAATTATGTTTATATTATCACACTAACTTTAGTATGCTTAAAGTCTGTTGCTTTAGTTATCAGCTATTGTGCTCAAGTTAGACTTTTTCTAATCTATGCAAGGACAAAACTTCTTGTCTGAGGGGTGGCCTCAGCCACAGATGTTATTTTTGTTTTAATAATGATAATAATAATAATAATAATAATGGATTAGATTTATATCGCGCTTTTCTATTGTTAGATACTCAAAGCGCTCACATTGAAGTGGGAACCCATCATTTATTCACACCTGGTGGTGGTAAGCTACATCTGTAGCCACAGCTGCCCTGGGGTAAACTGACGGAAGCGTGGCTGCCAGTTTGCGCCTACGGCCCCTCCGACCACCGCCAATCATTCATTCATCATTCATTCACCAGTGTGAGCGGCACCGGGGGCAAGGGTGAAATGTCCTGCCCAAGGACACAACGGCAGCGATTTGGATGTCAATAGGTGGGAAGCGAACCTGCAACCCTCAGGTTTCTGGCACGCCACTCCACTACGCCATGCCGCCCCTTTAGCCCGTTAACAGCCAAGGACTTCAAGGACCTCAACAAAGAGAAAATGACAACATGCATACGAAGCGGGGACAAGGCGAAATCACAAGGCCCCAGCCCATTCCGTCACGTACTGTGCGTCCTCGACCTGCTTTGCATAATATATGTGACCACTCCTTTTAGAGGCGGACTCAGTGATGTTGACTATGGAACTCTGAATAAAAAGAGGGACGCGGGAGCTGAACCATAGAGCGTAGGGCGAGGCTGTGACTAAGTGTTCAGCGCCATGCGTTCTCCTCACTAATTATTTAGAACTCTGTCTCTGTATGATTCTTTGCTTCTTGTCTGATTAATAGATGTCCTCAGTGTTTGAACCTGACATTTTCACTTTTTCATTTAAGGACAAAATTGCAAAACAAAAGGTAGGATTAATTTACCCTAAGATTTTTTGGTTAAAATAATGACATTTTTTGTTGTCCCCTATTGTGACGGTCGCTTGCTGTCGTCGTGCAGGTTCAATGGACCACCCAGGAAGGACATGCTTTTGAGCAGGTTTAACTCTTTTTATTGTTTTAAATAACCTTTCGTCCTCGCCATCTTGCTCGCTCTCCCTCTGCTGCTTGCTCTTTGGTCGCTTTCAGTCGGCCGTGGCTCCGTACCTCGCGTCTTGCTCCCCGTCTCTTTCGCTCCTCATCCACTGCTGCGGGATCTCCAACTCCTTCTGCCACGATCCCTCCTCCTTCTCCCCTGATTTAGATTGCAGCGGCGTCGCTCCCGGTATGCCCTGCCTCTCTGTTCCGCCGCATCCTCCGCCTCCTTGCCGCCATCTTGTGCAGGGCTGCAGCGTGCCCTGCCCCGCCGTCGGCCCGTTGACTCCGCCTCTCCACACATATATTTAGAAAAGTACCGAAAAGTACCAAAATACTTTTGGTACCGGTACAAAAATATTGGTATCGGACCAACACTCGTACAAACACACCAAACACCCACTGGCAGAAATGTAGATCGACGCCTATGGATGAAGTATAGCACAACTTGTTAATGTTTACAGTACAAACTACAAAAATAACATTTATAGTATGGACTGTCATCTGTCAAGATACATTTTCACATTTCAGCCTGTAGGAATTCTACTTCCAACTACAGAAACATGCTTGATATTTCTTTCCATTTAATGTTCCAACCCTGTTCGAACATTAAGTGGCAGTAAAATGTGCATTTTTGTAATACTTTCTGTCTCCGACATTATCCATTACTGTACTCGGAGCTGCAGTTTCCAGCTTGATCTTGTTTCCACTTCGGAACACGGGAAAACCATCTACCTCCAAGCATATGGCAGCTATATTGAACCGTACGTTCTGAGCCCACATGTCTATCCGTCCTCAGAGACAGAGCTGAGACAAGGTACTGCTGGGAGGAGTTAATGGGTCGGTAGCCTTCTGCGCAAACACCCAAAGATAAACAACTTGCGAAGACAGGATGAAGGAGGAGGATGGATGAAAGTGGGACGGGTGGAGTTGAATGAGAGCCAGGTTAAGGGAGGAGGCGGCGGCAGCGAGGTTGTGAAACGGGAGAAGACGAACCGCTACAAAGGCAAAAGACAAATCCAAATGGAAATAAGTTGCCACTTAAGAACACTCCTCTCTCCTCCTCGGCGAGTTTAAAAGGCAAGCATGAGAGAGGTGGATGAGGTGTTCAGGGACCAGGTTTTAAACTGCATTTCCTGCAGATCAATACGGCTTTGCACAACATCTGCTCGCTAAATCAATCACGACCAACACACATCTTGTTCCTCTAATTTGATGTACTTTTTGTACAGGCAATACAGTCTGCATACCTCAGAATTCATTCAACGTCTGATAAACCTATAACACGGTGCAAACTTATTGACCGGCAGGGAGGCCAATTACGGTTGTGTATGCACGGCATTGAGCACTCATATTAATCACGTTTTGTGTGCAGATCGATCGCCCCCTGGTCAGTTCCGGACAATTTTTGTGGAAAAACATGTGCTCGCCATTGCTGATGAATTCCTTTCAATGTCGATCACAAGGGCTGATCTCCCGAGGGTGATACTTTATCTATTTGTGTCCCTCTGCAAGCAGCTAACTATATAGGTCCATACACAGTGTGGAGCCGCTCCCTTAAGTTAATAATCATCACCTCCATCTTCTTTGAACACAATAGATTATGTAAAATAACTTAATCCATCCATCCTTTTCCTACCGCTTGTCCGGTTCGGGGTAGCGGGGGGACCTTGACCCTATCTCAGCTGCATTCAGGCAGAAGGCAAGGTACAGCCTGGACAAGTCGCCACCTCATCAAAGGGCCAACACAGATAGACATTCACACACTAGGCCAATTTAGTGTTGCCAATCAACCTATCCCCAGGTGCATGTTTTTGGCGGTGGGATGTGTCAGAGTTTGTTGGTGTCGAACCCCAAGATGCAGAGAAGGAGGGAGGCATTTTGCAGGAAAACATGATTTAATATAAATACTAAGACCAAAAACAAACAAAGGGCTCAAACAAAAAGCGCTGCACGTGGGCGGATAACAAACAAAAGACCTAGCGTGGAAGCTAACAGGTATCTAGCAGGAAACAGAAGCCGTACTTGTAAAATGAAAGAACAAACTGGAAGCAGGGAACAAAAAACAGTAAGCTACAAACATCAAACTAATATAGCTTACCGCTACGCTGCAAAGACACGACAAGGTACGACACGACAGGAGCGATAATATATGACAAGAGCGACAAGAAGTGACATCGACAAATCAATAATCCAGCACTGACTGGAAGACAGAGCAGGTACAAATAGGAGTAGGCTGATTGACACCGGGTGTGGCCAGGTGCCAATCAGCCGCAGCTGAGGGGAAACAAAGCACTCAGGGAGACAAACAGGAAGCTGAACCAAAATAAGAGTGTTGACAGGAACCAAGGAGAGGAAATACTAAACACACAGAGGAAAAACTAAAACACAAACAAACTGTCAGTGGCAAGTCTGACAGGACGAGGCCGAAGTACCCAGAGGGAACCCTCGCAGTCACAGAGAAAGATCCCGAGTTCGGGATTGAACCCAGGACTACAGTATTTTCCGGACTATAAGTCGCAGTTTTTTTCATAGTTTGGCCGGGGGTGCGACATATACTCCGGAGCGACTTATGTGCGAAATTATTAACACATTACCGTAAAATATCAAATAACATTATTTATCTCATTCACGTAAGAGACTAGCCGGATTGTGAGACTTGCTGGGCATAGTGATAACGGATATGTTCTTCCAAGGGTGCGTCGGGCAAGAACACAGCGTAAGGTAAGCAACAAAGAATGTATTTAATAATAAAAGGCTAAGAACAGAAATACTGGTGCTAGGCAGAAAAGGCAAACAAAAGGCGCTAGCATGGAAGCTAGGGAAACTAACCGAAACACTAACACTTGGCACAAAGGCGCAAAAATGGAAAACAAAACAATTAGCATGAGAACTAGGAATAAAATAAAGCGTAGCGCAAAAGCTAGCGAGTAGAGCAAGGAAAGCAGTCGTCACTTGTTGCATGAGAGCAAATTGGGAACCGAGATCGAAATAACAAAAGGGGCAGGCTTAAATATGAGAATCCATTTTTTTACATTTTCTTTTATTTGACATGAAAAAGGGACGTTTTTGTCATGAAAAAAGGAGGTTTTTGTGGTTGGTGCAATAATTGTAAGTGTATATTGAGTTTTTTATGTTGATTTAATAAAAAAAAATTATAAAAAAAAAAATAATAATAAAAAAAAATTATAAAAATGAATAAAAAATTATTCTGTGGCCCGGTACCAATCAGGCCACAGCCCGGTGGTTGGGGACCACTGATCTAAAGGATGCATACGTAACCCTAGCCTCTACTGTAGCATCTATTCTATGCGCCTTATAATGCGGTGCGCCTTATATATGAACACAGTTTTAAAATAGGCCATTCATTGAAGGTGCGCCTTATAGTACAGAAAATACGGTATATGTTTTTTTTCCTTCTTTATTATGCATTTTCGGCCGTTGCGATTTATACTCGGAGCGACTTATATCCGAAAAATACGTATTGTGAGGCACATGCACTAACCACTGTTCCACTGTGCTGTCGTACAATAACTCATAGATTCAAATTTGGAATAGCACCAGATTGCAGTTTTATGGATCTGCAGCACAAGTCCAAACTTACCGTTTTAATGCAAAGTTAAATTACCAATGATTGTCACACACACACTAGGTGTGGTGAAATGTGTCCTCTGCATTTGACCCATCCCCTAGGGATGGGCAATATCGCAAATCTGGGTATCGATACGGATCAGATCCGATACCGGCCAGTATCGCCGATACCGATACCGGAAGTGTCGTCATCTGATGGTGGGGGTGGGGGTGGGGTGGGGGGGGTGGGGGGCTTCAGGGTATCGATACTTTTGAAAAACAAATTGGTACTTTTGCCTTTATTAATTGATTATGATAATAATACAACACAGGACAACGATTTAAGTCAAAAAAATAAAATATTTATTACAAAAGTATGCAAATAAGGTGCAAACAACTACTGAACCTGGCTTGTCGCCTCAAAACACACAAACACTTAAGGTAAATAACACAACTCTAGTTATTGAACAAAGTTGTAAACGTGAACACAAAACAAAAGAACTGAGAAATTCAAATAAAAAAGTAATAATAGCAATTACAATAAAGTAAATAAATGATAAATTAAATGATAAATGGGTTGTACTTGTATAGCGCTTTTCTACCTTCAAGGTACTCAAAGCGCTTTGACACTACTTCCGCATTTACCCATTCACACACACATTCACACACTGATGGAGGGAGCTGCCATGCAAGCCGCCAACCAGCACCCATCAGGAGCAAGAGTGAAGTGTCTTGCTCAGGACACAACGGACGTGACGAGGTTGGTTCTAGGTGGGATTTGAACCAGTGACCCTCGGGTTGCGCACGGCCACTTTCCCACTGCGCCACACCGTCCCTATAGTGCAAATAAGGTGGAAACAAATACTGAACTCGGCTAGTCGCCTCACAACACACAAGAACTTAAGTAAAAAAGAAAACACTAGTTATTAAAAAGTTGTAAAAATGAACACAAAACAAACCTCGGAGCGAATTATACTGATGTGTGTGCGCAAACGCACCAAGCGTCATGTTATTTGTATTTATTTTATTTTATTTTATTTTGGGTTGAAGATGAATTTTTAAAGTGTTTTTAAATCTTGTTCGTGACCCATCACTAGGGAGGAGGGTGGAGTGGTGAGGAGCGCTCACATTTTTTTTTTTAAATCGGAGTGATTCGCTTAATTTGGTGAAGTATCGATACCATCACGCCAGTATCGATACGATACTGATACTCACCAAGTATTGATACTATCGATACTTGGTATCGATATGCCCAGCCCTACCATCCCCTTGTTCACCCCGTGGGAGGTGAGGGAAGCAGTGGGAATATTTTTTGGTAAATTAACCCCCCAATTCCAACCCTTAATTCTGAGTGCCAAGCAGGGACGTGATGGGTTCCATTTTTATAGTCTTTGGTAGGACTTGGCCGGGGTTTGAACTCACAACCTACCATTCTCAGGTGGGACACTCTAACCCATGGGTGTCAAACTCTGGCCCTTTAATTTGGCCCTTGAGACAATATCAAATTCACATTACAGCTGGCCCGCCGTTATTACACAGCAGCGGTGCCGCTGTAACACCGCAATTTCTCACACTTGCCAATCCTCCCGAAGTTCAGTGCCCCTCCCGAAAATCTCCCGGGGCAAGCATTCTCCAGATTTTCACCCGGACAACAATGTTAAGGGCGTGCCTTAAAGGCACTGCCTTGAGCATTCTCTACAACCTATCGTCACGTCAGCATTTCCTCCATATAAACGGCGTGCAGGGCCACTCGCATAATATGTGCGGCTATTACACACACATAGGTGAATGCAAGCCATACTTGGTCAACACCCATACAGGTCATACCGAGGGTGGCCATATAAACAACTTTACAACTGTTACAAATATGCGCCACACTGTGAACTCACACCAAACAAGAATGACATACACATTTCGGGAGAACATCTGCACTGTAACATAACATAAACACAACAAAACAAATACCCAGAACCCCTTGCAGCACTAACTCTTTCGGGACGCTACATTATATTTTGATATTTACCTCAGAAGGCTGCGAATAGAAAAGATGCATTACATTTGTATTTAAATTTTATTTGAAATGCCATTGATTATTTTTTAATTGTTATTATTATTATTTGAAGCTCGATTTTGCATGTCATTATAAAGTTACTGTATATAAGCCTTGCTTGTTCAATATTCAATGCAAAACTTGTTTGGGTCCCTATTAAAAGGTTAATTTGTTCAAGCTTGGCCCTGGGCTTTGTTCAGTTTTAAATTTTGGCCCACTCTGTATTTGAATTTGACGCCCCTTCTCTAACCACTAAGCCACTGAGTAGGTTTGCAGATCCGTACCAAATACGGTCTTTAATGTGGTTCTTCTGCCAACAAACAAACGGTGCAATAACCTTCTAGGCAGAGGTAATGAAGTACACACCATTTTTAAAACTTTTGGCTTGAGAGCGCAGAAAATACCTAATACAGCGTCTCGCGAAAAGAAGGATGGTGAGAAAAAAATGTGTGTGGGAAAAAAAAAATGTTGCTTTAAAAACTGCTGAGCCATGTAAATTGTATTCTCTGCTCCACTAACTCTAAAAGTCGAATAAATTCAACTGGACCGAGTCACAGGCCCACCACCGTCAAGCGGCCACATACTTAAGGGACCTGCACGTGCAGTTTGGCTGATTAAACTTCTTAATACGATTGGAGTTATGTCCGGAGTTTGCAAAGGCCACCGAGCCTCATTAAAAGGATCATAAAAGTGCAAGTTGTCTCGCAGCAACAAATAGAGTTCCACCTGTGAGTCAAACCAGTCGGCGAACTTGAGCTACGCAATGCGGGCACAAATATTGGGACGCCTGACCATCACACTTACGGTGGGACATAACAGGACAGGACGGACTTCATTTATCCCACAATGAAGAAGGGATGTGGTTGCAGTGAATATTCAAAAAGTCTGCAAAAGATTGGGTAAAACACATGAAAACAAAGGGAAACATTAAAGAAGACAAAGGATATAAAATAGAATATCACTCAACCGATGCAACCAGCTGCCAATTCAGCAGCACCATTTCTACACACAGCTACAAAACACACTATACCTGGGGTCACCAACCTTTTTGAAACCAAGAACTACTTCTTGGGTACTGATTAATGCGAATGGCTACCAGTTTGATACACACTTAAATAAATTGCCAGAAATAGCCAATTTGCTCAATTTACCTTTAACTCTGTTATTATTAATAATTAATGATATTTATCTTTGTGGAAACATTGATCATCTTAATGATTTCTCACAATCAATATATATTTTTGATGACATGTTTTAAATAGGTTAAAATCCAATCTGCACTTTGTTAGAATATATAACAATTCGTACCAAGCTATATTTCTAACAAAGACAAATCATTATTTCTTCTGGATTTTCCAGAACAAATTTTTTTAAAGAAATTCCAAAAACTTTGAAATAAGATTTAAATTTGATTCTCCAGATGTTCTAGATTTGCCAGAATGTTTTTGGGGAATTTTAATCATAATAAGTCCACAAATATTCTTTGTCAAAAAAATAGAAGCTAAAATGAAGAATTAAATTAAAATGTATTTATTATTCTTTACAATAAAAAAAAAATGTACTTGAACATTTATTTAAATTGTCAGGAAAGAAGAGGAAGGAATTTAAAAGGTAAAAAGTTTCATGTGTTTAAAAATCCTAAAATGTCTCTAAAATTGTCTTTCTGAAAGTTATAAGAAGCAAAGTAAAAACATCAATGAATTTATTTAAACAAGTGAAGACCAAGTCTTTAAAATATTTTCTTGGATTTTCAAATTCTTTTTGAGTTTTGTCTCTTTTAGAATTAAAAATGTCAAGCAAAGCCGAACAGCTCGCTAGTAAATAAATTAAATTAAAAAAATAGAGGCAGCTCACTGGTAAGTGCTGCTATTTGAGCTATTTTTAGAACAGGCCAGCGGGCGACTCATCTGGTCCTTACGGAGTACCTGGGGCCCGCGGGCACCGCGTTGGTGACCCCTGCTCTATACTAAGATATACATACATTAGTGTTGTTTTGATACCAATATTTTGGTACCGGTACCCAAATTATTTCGACAGTTTTCCGTACTTTTCTAAATAAAGGGGATCACAAAAATTGGCATTTCTGGCTTTATTTTAACAAAATAATATTAGGGTGCATTAAACATATGTTTCCTGTTGCAAGTCTGTCCTTAAATAAAATATTTAAGATCACTTGTCTTTTAGTAGTAAGTAAACAAACAAAGGCTCCTAATTTAACTTCTGACGTATGCAGTAACATATTGTGTCATTTATCATTAGTTTGTCAACATTATTAAGGACAAGTGGTAGAAAATGAATTATTAATCTACTTGTTCATTTACTGTTAATATCTGCTTACTTTCTCTTTTAACATGTTCTATCTACACTTCTTTTCAAATGTAATAATCACTTATTCTTCTGTTGTTTGATACTTTACATTAGTTTTGGATGATACCAAAAATTTGAGTATAAATCCGATTCCAAGTCGTTACAGGATCATACGTTGGTCATATTTAAAGTCCTCATATGTCAAAGAACATATTTCCTGAGTTTATAAACATAATATATATATATATTTTTTTTTTTAAATGAAACAAGATGTTGTGATGCCAACAAATATCGACAAACTCATAGCAAAAACCCTGTTTCCATATGAGTTGGGAAACTGTGTTGGACGTACATTTAAACAACAATATAATGATTTGCAAATCCTTTTCAACCCATATTCAGTTGAATATGCTACAAAAAAATCATTAACTTTAGAATTTGATGCCAGCGACACGTGACGAAGAATTTGGGAAAGGTGGCAATAAATACTGATAAAGTTGAGAAATTATCATCAAACACTTATTTGGAACACCCCACAGGTGTGCAGGCTAATTGGGAACAGGTGGGTGCCATGATTGGGTATAAAAACAGCCTCCATGGACAGCTAAGTAATTCACAAACAAGGATGGGGCGAGGGTCACCACTTTGTAAGCAAATTGTCAAACAGTTTTAGAACAACATTTCTCAACGAGCTATTGCAAGGAATTTAGGGGTTTTACCTTCTACGGTCCGTAAAATCATCAAAAGGTTCAGAGAATCTGGAGAAATCACTCCACGTAAGCGATGATATTACAAACCTTTGATCCCTCAGGCAGTACTGCATCAAAAACCGACATCAGTGTGTAAAGGATATCACCACATGGGCTCAGGAACACTTCATAAAACCACTGTCAGTAACTACAGTTGGTTGCTACATCTGTAAGTGCAAGTTAAAACTCTGCTATGCAAAGCAAAACCCATTTATCAACAACACCAAGGAACGCCGTTGGCTTGGCAGGGCCCAAGCTCATCTAAGATGGACTGATGCAAAGTGGAAAAGTGTTCTGTGGTTTGACGAGTCCACATTTCAAATTATAATTGGAAACTGTGGACATGGTGTCCTCCGGAACAAAGAGGAAAATAACCATCCGGATTGTTTTAGGCGCAAAGTTCAAAAGCCAGCATCTGTGATGTTTTGGGGATGCATTAGTGCCCAAGGCATGGGTAACTTACACATCTGTGAAGGCACCATTAATGCTCAATGGTCCATACAGGTTTTGGAGCAACATATGTTGTCATCCAAGCAACGTTTTTATGGACGCCCCTGCTTATTTCAGCAAGACAATGCCAAGCCTCGTGTTACAACAGCGTGGTTTCGTAGTAAAAGAGTGCGGGTACTTTCCTGGCCCGCCTGCAGTCCAGAATTGTCTCCCATCGAAAATGTGTGGCGCATTATGAAGCGTAAAATATGACAAAAAGACCGCGGACTGTTGAACGACTAAAGCTCTACATCAAGCAAGAATGGTAAATAATTCCACTTTCAAAGCTTCAACAAATAGTTTCCTCAGTTCCCAAACGTTTATTGAGTGTTGTTAAAAGAAAAGGTGATGTAACACAGTGGTGAACATGCCCTTTCCCAACTACTTTGGCACGTGTTGCGGCCATGAAATTCTAAGTTAATTATTATTTGCAGAAAAAAAAAAAGTTTATGAGTTTGAACATCAAATATCTTGTCTTTGTAGTGCATTCAATTGAATATGGGTTTAAAAAGATTAGCAAATCATTGTATTCCGTTTATATTAACATCTAACACAATTTCCCAACTCATATAGAAACGGGGTTTTTAGTAATGACTCGATACTCTCCTGTACTCTGGTATCATTACAGTGGATGTTAGGTGTACATCCACCAATGGTGTTTGTTTACATTTTGACGGTGGCGTGTTGGTGTACATGAACACGCCAGCTTTACAGGTGCCATTTCTGTTCTGCGGTTTTCTAGTAATGACCTCTCCAGTGGCACAAGCTGGTATCATTTAAAGTAGATATAAATCCGGCCAACTGTGTTTATGAGATGTGCAATTGTTTTATTTGTGTTCACTGCACATGTATTGCGTGAGAAAATAAGGTACGGAAAAGTTAGTTTGAGAGCTCACCGAGCAGTATTCATTTAAGTCAGTCTCAAATGTAGTGAAACAGGGGTTTTCCAGGAGAAAGAAAGAAAGAAAGAAAGCGATTGAAAATGAGACGCTGAAGGGATTTCTTCATATTTTTTGTCAAGTGCATATAAATAGTTAACCAAAACAGGTGAGAAACCTCACACAGGATGTTGCTCCTCACTGCAATCAGCTGTTAACACCTGGAGTCACGTTTGTTGCAGAATATTCACAAGTAAACATTACCGAAACAATAAACCTCTTAATGTTTGTGGTTTTGGACGTAAATCGTAGCCAATTTGTTTAAAAGGGATTTGTGGTAACGTTCGGTTTAACCTGGGATCTTTTATTCTGTAAACCTAAGATTTAACGTGTTTTGCAGCAGTCCAGAATGAAGATAACACATCCAAACTCTAAAGCTCTCCCGATGGTACAATTCTTTCCAATTGAAAACTGCAACCAGGCATGGAAAAAAAAAAACAATGAGTGGGTCTTTAGGGTTATGGTTTGTTGTTCTAAAGTGTTTGGGTTATAACTGAACCATATCATCTAATCAGTGTATATGGAGTATATCAGTGGTTCTGAAACTTTTTACAATATGTCTCCCACGTTGGGAATAAAGAGAAAAGAAGACTAATGAACGTTCTTCACCTTTGCCGCACTCGACGACAAAACAACTTGTAAACCCCGTAGCTCCGTTTGTTACGTGTGGGTCGCAACTTACTGCGGGGTCGTTCCTCCCAGATGCAGAACGGACAACTCCGGACGAAGGCGTGAAGGTAGGAAACGATCTATGTCTCATAAATCACACACCGTAGATACAAGCAGACAAAACAAGAATAAACAGAAAAGTGGGTTGATAGCATGGGAAGCTATGGCGAAGGAACAAGAATCAAGAATTACAGGAATAACTAAACGTAACTTGTTGCGTGGAGCAAACGAAGAAGCCAGACTGAGCGTGGCGAGAAAGGTGAATAAATAGCTGTCTGATTAGTGCTAGACTGCAGGTGAGCGTGCAGACCACTAACCAGAGGCAGGTGAACCCAATTATATCCCCAGAGAAACCAAAACAAACCCAGAGGTGCACAAAACAGGAACTGAGGGAGTCCAAAAATAACCGAACATAACAAAAACATGATCCGGGGCACGGATCATGACACCGTTTGGGTGTGGGTCGCAACTTACTACGGGGTCGTTCCTCCCGGACGCAGAACGGACAACTCCTGATGAAAGCGCTAAGGTAGGAGATAATTTATGTCTCATAAATCACACACCGTAGATACAAGCAGACAAAACAAGAATAAACAGAAAAGCGGGTTGATAGCATGGGAAGCAATGGCGAAGCTTAGCGTATAACCAAACGTAACTTGTAACTTGCAACTCAGTATTCTTCTTCCTCCAAACACGACAAGTTGCGTTTATGCCAACAAGTTCTATTTTGGTTTCATCTGACCTCATGACATGCTCCCAATCCTCTGCTGTATCATCCATGTATCCATTTTGGTATAAACTCAACTCGTTGTGTTTGGAGGAAGAAGAATACTGAGTTGCATCCCAAGAACACCAGACCTACTGTGAAGAATGGGGGTGGAAACATCATGCTTTGGGGCTGTTTTTCTGCTAAGGCAGGGGTGTCAAACTCAAATACAGAGTGGGCCAAAATTTTAAACCGAACAAAGCCGCGGGCTAAGGTTGAACAAATTAACATTTTAATAGGGACCCAAACAAGTTTTGCATTGAATATTGAACAAGCAAGGCTTATATAACTTTATAGTGACATGCAAAATTGAGTTTCACATAATAATAACAACAATTAAAGAATATAAATGGCATATCAAATAAAATTTTAATAAAAATGTAATGCCTCTTTTCTATTTGCAGCCTTCTGAGGTAAATATCAAAATAAACTTTTTTCAAAAGCCCATCCGTCCATTTTCTACCGCTTATTCCCTTTTGGGGTCGCGGGGGGCGCTGGCGCCTATCTCAGCTACAATCGGGCGGAAGGCGGGGTACACCCTGGACAAGTCGCCACCTCCTCGCAGGGGCCAACACAGATAGACGGACAACATTCACACTCACATTCAAACACTAGGGCCAATTTTAGTGTTGCCAATCAACCTATCCCCAGAAGCCAATAATGTAAAATATCGAAAGTAAAATAACAATAAGGAATGAATCAAACATTCAAGCCTTGAAGTAGCAAGAGAAAGAGAATGAATAGAACTTTAATTATTGCTCAGTTTGCTACACTGATTTGCTTTAACAATGCTTATACAACCTAATAGTGCAAAATCAACTTTCAAAAAACAAACGAAAAAACATCACAGAAATAACATTTAAATAAAAAGCGTAATGCGTCTTTTGTATTTGCAGAATTCTGAAGAAAATATTAACTTTTTCCACTAGCTAATACATTTGAAAATAAAATAACAATGAGGTGGTAAGGGTTGGGGGGTGGCGGGGTTCGGTGGTAGCGGAGGGTGGATATTGTAGCGTCCCGGAAGAGTTAGTGCTGCAAGGAGTTCTGGATATTTGTTCTGTTGTTTTCATGTTGTGTTTCGGTGCGGTTGTTCTCCCGAATTGTGTCTGTCATTCTTGTCTGGACAGGGTTCACAGTGTGGCGCATATTTGTAATAGTGTTGAAGTTGTTTATACGGCCACTCTCAGTGTGACCTGTATGGCTGTTGATCAAATATGCTTTGCATTCACTTTTGTGTGTGTGTGTACAAGCCACATATACTATGTGACTTGGCCGTCATGCTGTATGTATAGAGGAAAAGCGGACGTTACGACAGGTTGTGGCAGAACGCTAAAGGCAGTGCCTTTCAGGCACGACCCCAATATTGTTTTCCGGGGGAGAAATTCGGGAGAATGGTTGCCCTGAGAAATTTTAGGGAGGGGCACTGAACTTCGGTAGTCTCCCTGGAAAATCAGGAGGGTTGGCAAGTATGAGTATAAGCGGTGAATGCGGTGTAAGAGCGGCACTGCCGCTGTATAATACCGGCGGGCCAGCTCCAATATTAATTTGATATTGCCTCAAGGGCCAAATGAAATTACACGGTGGGCCAAATTTGGCCCACGGGCCAGAGTTCGACACTCATGTGCTAAGGGGACAGGACGATTGATCCGTGTTAAGGAAAAAATTAATTGGGCCATGTATCGTGAGATTTTGAGCCAAAACCTCCTTCCATCAGTGAGAGCTTTGAATGGTTGACCAAATACTTATTTTCCACCATAATTTACAAATAAATTATTTAAAATTCCTACAATGTGAATTCCTGGATTTTTTTTCACATTCTGTCTCTCACAGTTGAAGTGTACCTTTGATGAAAATTACAGACCTCTGTCATCATTTTAAGTGGGAGAACTCGCACAATCGGTGGCTGACTAAATACTTTTTTGCCCCACTGTACATATATTTTGCTCTGTGTTTTGTAGGACCTGACTGATACTAAAATTGTAAAAAAAACATCTCTTTCTGAAACTGAACAAAAGGTTCAGAGAGTGAAGTGTCACAGAAAGGCAAGTATGTCCAGGCTAGTTTTTCTTTGCAGTGTATTGGGAACATTCCAAACTGTTCTAAGCAGGTTCTTAAATATTTGTGTCATTATTTGAAAAATAAAAAATTCTGCTTTATTTTTTTTACTTTTTTTCATTTATTAGTACTTTATTATCTACATTTATTTACAAAATAAGTTCCTTCATGGAGTGTTTCTATGCTTTGTTCATTTATGCTTTGAACAGAACTGTTTTACACAAGTGAATCATCCATCCATTCGTTTTTTCCCGCTTATTCCCTTTGGGGTCACGAGGGGCGCTGGCGCCTATCTCAGCTACAATCGGGCGGAAGGCGGGGTACACCCTGGACAAGTCGCCACCTCATCGCAGGGCACAAGTGAATCAAATGCATGCTATTAAGTTAAGTTAAAGTATCAATGTTTGTCACACACACACTAGGAGTGGCGAAATTATTCCCTGCATTTGACCCATCACCCTTGATCACCCCCTGGGAGGTGAGGGGAGCAGTGAGCAGCAGCGGTGGCCGCGCCTGGGAATCATTTTGGTGATATAACCCCAAATTCCAACCCCTGATGCTGAGTTTTAAGCAGCGAGGTAATGGGTCTCATTTTTAGTCTTTGGTATGACTCGGCCGGGGTTTGAACTCGCAACCTATCGACCTCAGGGCGGACACGGTAACCACTAGGCCACTGAGTAGTTTTTGAGAAGAGTACTTTGTACCAAGTTAAGCAATGTGACAGTACTTGTAATTGAGTACAAATTTTCAGTACTTTTTTCACCTCTAGTCCAAGGACGTCCTCAGAAAACACTTGGCTCACCAACTCCCCCATAATGACCAACATTAAAATACAGTTGTATAGTAGGTCTAAGTATTCATTAAAAACAAGACATGTTTTTTTTAACAAATATATTTAATATATTTGCCCACTGTGACACTACACTGAGTTTGAACAGTAACACTGTGTTTGAATATTTAATTAGGTGATTATTTTGCATACGACTGGGTGTAAGGCTACGCGTACCGCAGTTTGAGAATCACAAGTCTGGATAATATCGATTGGGTATGCTTTGTTGTAAAATTTAGCTCCATATTCACTTGTCCAACCATTCTTTTGAGTCCATGCCAAATTGCAAATCAAATTACCTCCTAACCTCTCAAAAGGTACAGTAATTTTTCGTTAATTTTTCTATCGCAGATGTGAGGTCCCACTCCCACTACACCCACCAACCTGGGTAATCGAGGCAATGGATGCTAAGTGGGTATGGCTGATAATGTGAGAGTCCAGTCCGTGGGGAGGTCCGAAGGGAGATCCTCTTGCATGTCGACAGGTCGGCAGTGCAGAGACGTCACCAATTGATGCATGTAGGAGTAGTTCACCTTGGTCCCGACTTGAAACGGGTAGAGCCCCCTCCGTGGAAACTGATCTCCACACAGGAGAAGGGGTCCGAGCAGAAAAGAGAAGCGGCAGATCAACTTGCTTAAAAAGGAGTCTATTTGAAGGCTAGGGTACATGCATGTGTTTTGAGATGGGACTTATAATTGGATAAATATATTAAGGTTGTTACCGCTATTATTTTTTCCGGACATGTTTGAAAATAAACGCTATAATCAATAAATAGATTCACCCGGTCACAACAATAGGTGCACCTTCAATCCCGCTAATTGATTCTGACCTGCATAAAAAAACAGCTGCTTTTTGTCGCATATATTGTTATTTTTTTGTGTGAGCTCCTCCCCCTTTGGTTGAGAGCTTGACTTAATGCCCAAATAAGTACGTCCATGTCGCTCTGATGTCAAATTGTAGCCAGAGAGCAAAGTTAAAGTTAAAGTACCAATGATTGTCACACACACACACTAGGTGTGGTGAAATTTGTCCTTTGCAATTGACCCATCCCCTTGTTCACCCCCTGGGAGGTGAGGGGAGCAGTGAGCAGCAGTAGTGCCGTTCCCGGGAATCATTTTTGGTGATTTAACCCCCAATTCCAACCCTTGATGCTGAGTGCCAAGCAGGGAGGTAATGGGTCCCATTTTTATAGTCTCTGGTATGACTCGGCCGGAGTTTGAACTCACGACCTACAGATCTCAGGGCGGGCACTCTAACCCTGACCTGGGCAAATTAAAACCCGGGGGCAGCATACGGCCCGTTTAGCTTTTCAATCTGGCCCGCCGGACATTCCCAAATAATTGTTTTAGATGTTTAAGATGGAAAGTGTAACTGCCATTATGATGTACAGTGATGTTTTGTAATGACCGGAAGTCTTCAACTGCACTAAGTCTTTCAATGCTTGGAATCTGCATCATTTACTAGTCACTATGGTCATCTAATTAGTTACTATGGTCACTATGAGATATCTCAGATTGTAGGTGGGATTTCTTTCACTGTTTGTTGCACTTTGGTTGTGTTTCGGTTGTTTGTAAAATATGTTGTCAATATTCAGTGTTTTATCATTCATAGTTAATATTGTAAATCCCACATTCTTTATTAAAAAAAACTTCGATTTCCATTCCGTTTTTTAAAGCGGTCTGTCATAACGTTTTTAGCTTTCAATTATTATTGTGAGGTTTTGTATTAGTGTTCCTACAAATAGATATACCGGCCCCCAGACACACTTTTTTATCTAAAACTGGCCCCCCGAGTAATATAATTGCCCAGCCGTGCTCTAACCACTAGACCACTAAGTAGGTGGCCTGTGAGTACAGACATCCAAAGCCATACTTGCCAACCTTGAGACCTCCGATTTCGGGAGGTGGGGGATGGGGGCGTGGTCGGGGGTGGAGCGTAGGCGTGGTTGTGGGGATGGTCGGGTCGGGCAGTGGTTAAGAGGGGAGGAGTATATTTACATCTACAATTCACCAACTCGAGTATTTCATATATATTTCATATATATATATATATATATATATATATATATATATATATATATATATATATATACATATATATGTATAAATGTATATATTTATATATGTATGAAATACTTGACTTTCAGTAAATTCTAGCAATACATATTTATTATATTACATATATAAATAAAATAAATAGTTGGATTTCAGACGGCACCAATCAAATACACAGTAATAAAAAACACAGTTGTTCTACTAACTGTACTGTGCTTGCTGGTTACTAAAAAAAACACAACAACACTTACCTTTCACTATTTGAGTAACCTTTGTTCTGCCATTTGCGTACTGGCGAGAGTCACTTTCCGTCAGGTGCGCAACACCACATAAATCGTTGGCCAATCAAAAAGCAACACCATAATGCTATGGCCAACATTCACCAGGAGATGGCGACAGACAACATAGAATCACTTTATTACAGACGGCGTTGCCATGGCTGTAACTTCCTCGTTCTTCTGCTTCGTCTACTTGTGTGTGCAGTTTTTTTATTAAAATTCGTAGATGTTGTAACGTGATTGGGCAGGCAAGCTGTTTATATAACAGGAAAGCGGACGTGAAAACAGACTGTCCCCACTCAGGTTCGCATGGAGCTGGAAGGGGCGTGTCCTCCAGCTCCCCTGAATTTCGGGAGAAAATTTCTTCCGGGAGGTTTTCGGGAGAGACGCTGAATTTCGGGAGTCTCCCTGAAAATCCGGGAGGGTTGGCAAGTATTTCCAAAGCAAAATGCATGAGCCTTATGATTTTAAGCTTTGGCCTTGTTTAACACAAGTATCCAAAATTGTAACAACATTTATAAGTCAGAAAAGACTAAATTCCTTGTAGGTCCCCTTTAAATGTCAAATTATTGAAAATTATTGTCATGGCAGTTTATTCAGTGTTTGTTTGGCTTTGACGGAATAATGCAGTACACATGCACATGTGCACGTTTTGTATATGCATATGCATGACAACACCACCTGGCTTAATTTTTGTGCGTTTGCGTGCGCACACATGCCTGCGTGTGTGCGTGAAGTGCCCTTCTTTTGAAGACCACATATGCCCCTGAGTTCAGTCCAGTGGCCAGAGTGGCAGCTCGGGCTGAGCGGCGAGCATGTTGCCCTTCATGGCCGTGACAGATGGAGCCACTAGAGATGGACGACTACAGAGGAGGGGGGAGCTGCAAGAGCAGAGAAATTGGAAATGTGAGTTAGGGGAAAAGTTGAACTTTTGACTAAGTTGTGGTATGATGGCAAAGATGAGGCAGAGTGAAAGAATCAGGTGAGGATAAGTTAGAGTTAGACGATGAAGAGTTAAGGAAAGGCAGAAAGCTGAAAGGATCAAGCAGACCCAAAATGAAGGATAAAAGGAGTCATCAGATGTTAAAATATTAGGTGAAAATCATTGAATGGTCCACCAGATGGTTGTTACATCAGATATTGTACATAAAGAAAACGCTCACGTCCACACTGGAGCCGGTTTGTCTGCAACGACGAATCCTCGCCAGTCTGCACCCCGCTGCCAACACAATGAAAGGGCTGAGAAATCTGGATGTACTTTCTGTTTAATCAAATAACAAAGGGAATTTACAACTGCAGTTGGTCAAGGTCACTGTCCTGTGTTCCGTTTAATCCTATGAGGACCGGTAGACGATTAGGTCTATTATCAAGATAGAGTGTCGTTATGATTCTTCTCCGCTAAGACCCACAATGGAATAATACAACTTATCTCAATTACCGGTTGTTGGTTTGGTTTGTAAACCGAATTATACTGATGGATTTTCTACCATAGGGCTGAGAGCCAGGCCTCTCACTGCCGGCAATGCCAGAGTGGAAGAAAGTCCAGCCCCTCTCGAGAGAACTGGTTCCAGAGCCCTTGCTGTGCGTCGAAGTGAGTCCGACTATATCTAGCCTGAACTTCTGGCCAGGTTCTCACCCGGAAAAGGGTGGAATGCCATCTCCGGGTTGGGGAGGAGACCTTGCCCCAAGTGGAAGAGTTCAAGTACCTGGGAGTCTTGTTCACGAGTGAGGGAAGAATAGATCGTGAGATCACCAGGCGGATCGGTGCGGTGTCTTTAGTAATGCGGACGCTGTATCGATCTGTTGTGGTGAAGAAGGAGCTGAGCCGGAAGGCAAAGCTCTCAATTTACCAGTCAATCTACATTCCCATCCTCACCTATAGTCATGAGCTTTGGGTTATGACCGAAAGGACGAGATCACGGGGCTCTACCTTAGAGATAGGGTGAGAAGCTCTGTCATCCGGGAGGAGCTCAAAGTAAAGCCGCTGCTCCTCCACATCGAGAGGAGCCGGATGAGGTGGTTCGGGCATCTGGTCGGGATGCCACCCGAACACCTCCCTAGGGAGGTGTTTCGGGCATGTCCGACCGGTAGGAGACCACGGGGAAGACCCAGGACACGTTGGGAAGACTATGTCTCCTGGCTGGCCTGGGAACGCCTCAGGATTCCCTGGGAAGAGCTGGACGAAGTGGCTGGGGAAAAGAGAGTCTGGGCTTCCCTGCTTAGGCTGCTACTCCCGCGACCCGACATCTAATAAGCGGAAAAAGATGGATGGATGGATGGATGCATGGGTGGATGGCCTGAGAGCCTGAGGGTTCTGTGCGTCATATTTGCTGTTGTTAGAACTGCAGTGACGGGGATTGTCTCCTTTGTATCTGGTCCTTCATGCAAACCGCTTTGAGTTGGCGGCTTTTCGTAGCCCCATTTGCAGGCATTGATTAAGACTGTTCGTGTCCTGTTGCTGCTCCAATCATTCCACTATCCAACCACTGCATAAGTTCAGCAGTCCCGAGAACATTGAAACCTAGATTTACAAACTCAATTGGTTCTTAAACACGGTTCGTACATCCAAACGTTTATATAGTGAAGGCAAGTTCCCCGTAAGAAACAATGTAAACATGAATAATTGTTTTTTGCCTCGACAAAAGTGTTTATTTTAGTGAAAGAATGCACACAAGGGGGGTATTAGAATTATCAAAATAACAATAACCTACTCAATAACTACAATAACCTAAAAAATAACCTACTCAGTGGCCTTATGGTTAGAGTGTCTGCCCTGAGATCGGTAGGTTGTGAGTTCAAACCCCGGCCGAGTCATACCAAAGACTATAAAAATGGGACCCATTACCTCCCTGCTTGGTACTCAGCATCAAGGGTTGGAATTGGGGGTTAAATCACCAAAAAATGATTCCCGGGCGCGGCACCACTGCTGCTCGCTGCTCCCCTCACCTCCCAGGGGGTGATCAAGGGGATGGGTCGAATGCAGAAGACAAATTTCACCACTCCTAGACTGTGTGTGACAATCATTGGTACTTTAACTTTAACTTTAACGGCAAGTCCCTTTGGTGCATTCAAGAACGTTAACAGCCATGTTGCTACAATAATTGAAAACAAGTCAAATACCTTTACCTTGTTGTCAGCAAATGGCAGACAACAAGGGTGGAAAAGGCAGCAGAGGCAGAGAGAGAAGGGAGTGAAGAGGAGAGCAGTGTGAGTGGGGGGTCTAAGTCTAAGTCCACAGCGATTCCCTTCTTTTTTCCAGGCTGTTGTGTTAGTTTTTTTGGACCCATAATGAGTAAGAAAAATAGACAAAACTTGGTAAACGGCGAGGAAAGCTTGGTTGATTGATTGAAACTTTTATTAGTAGATTGCACAGTACAGTACATATTCCGTACAATTGACCACTGAATGGTAAAACCAGAATACGTTTTTCAACTTGTTTAAGTCGGGGTCCACGTTAATCAATTCATGGTAGAAACACTAAGAAGTGGGTCCAAAGTAATGGACTCCATAAACAGGATTTAACATAGGGGGCAAATGACATCGCTCTGTGTGAACTGTACTATACAGGAAGTGACATCCCCAAAGTGGCCATGCCTTAATGCCTCCAGTAGCATACGAAATGAATAAATGAATGAAACATTCATACACAGAAGCACATATAGCTTGATCTAACAGTTTCGAAATCGAAAAATCCGCATCTCGAGGGGTACATCAATTGAGGTTCCACTAGAACTCCATGGTCAACCAGTCTACCATCAGACTATGACGACAATGCAACATGAAGTATAAATGATAAAACATTGAGTCTTAAGAGTGTGGGAAAGTTCGACCCCAACCTTGTTCACTTCCGTGGCGATCTCCTTAAAGTTTTGTATCGGATATATCAAGCAGCAGAATGCGCAAACCAAGGCAAATTGTGGAGGAAGTGTTTCGCACATAAACCACTATGTATTTTTGTGAATTTATACGGTTGTAATTTTAAATTATGCATGGTGCATTGTTAGAATAATTATGTATGTATCATCACACTAACTTTAGTATGCTTAAAGTCTGTTGCTTTAGTTATTAGCTATTTTGCTCAAGTTAGACTTTTTCTAATCTATGCAAGGACAAAACTTCTTGTCCGAAGGGTGGCCTCTGCCACAGATGTTATCTTTGTTTTAGCCCGCTAACAGCCAAGGACTTCAAAGACCTCAACGAAGATAAGATGACAGGACGCAGACAAAGCAGAGACTTCAAGGACCTCAACGAAGATAAGATGACAACACGCAGACGAAGCGGGGACACGGCGAAATCACAAAGCCCCCAGCCCCATTCTTTCACGTACTGTGCGTCCTGGACCTGCTTTGCATAATATATGTGACCACTCCTTTCAGTGATGTTGACTATGGAGCTCTGAATAAAAAGAGGGACGCGGGAGCTCAACCTTAGAGCGTAGGGTGAGACTGTGATTAAGTGTTCAGCACCATGCGTTCTCCTCATGAGCTATATTGAACTCTGTTTCTGCTTGGTTCCTTGCTTCTTGTCTGATTAATAAATGTCATCAGTGTTTGAACCTGACATGCGTGGACATGTTTAATAATAACCCCAACGTTCAATGAGCAGGAGCTGTGTAATGTGCGACCATGTGTTAACTTTCTTTGTTGGTTATAGTTAATAGTATACCACGAATGGGAACATTTTTTGGGTCATACATATTGATGTTGTGCTCTGCGTAATCACAAACTAAATTCATGGTCAATGACCATAAATCTTCATTTCGACCTAAAGAGGGCGTGCCCCGAGCCACCCTTGGCTCGCGGGCTCTAATTTGGACACCCGTGGTTTAACGCTTTAAAACCGAAATGGATCCACAAGAAGCCTAAGCTACCTGCCACTGTACACGTCTGGAGATTCTGTGGCTCACATTCCATTGATCCCCGGCTTCCCCTCAGCCCTGTTCAAGTATCTTTGAGAAAGTTACCAAATCATCAGTTTCTCCTGGTGTGGTGCATTACCTCTATTTATGCACCAGGACAGCCACCTTGAAACTCCATGGTGCACGCACTGTGATAATCTGAGTCTAGTTTGCTATCCTGGAGCCTTTGGATATATCCACTGTTCTTTTCCTGTCAGTATTTGCTCACTTGACTACTCCCAAGCTTGCTTTCCTCTGTGGCCTTTTGTCCTGTACGAATGCAAACATGTACAACCTTGTCCTCTCACCTGCTGCCTCAGACCACATCAGTGTTTCCATGCCATGCCCCATTTACCCACAGTGGCTCTCAACACTGCTAACAGCTCACCTACCCATGGTGGGATGTCAGTGAACTCTCTCGCCCCAAGCTGGAGTCATCACCCTGCACTTCAGCCGGGATTACAGTCACGGTCAACACAACAATACAATATCCCAGCTGGAAAAAGTACAAATAAAACATAGTTTGTATTAGGGTTGTACGGTATACCGGTATTAGTATAATACCGAGATACTAATGAGTCATTATCAGTACCATACCACATCTGGAACGTAGCGGTCCTACACACACACATTTACACATGCATGTATATGCACATACATATAAACATACATATATACATATATATTATTTTTATCAATTTTATTTTTTTGTCTTTTTTTTATGGTGAAGAACTGGCAGTGACCCATACTTGCCAACCTTGAGACCTCCGATTTCGGGGAGTGGGGGTGGGGGGCGTGGTTGGGGGCGTATTTAAGAGTGGAGGAGTATATTTACAACTTGAATTCACCAATATATTTATATATATGCCTTCCGCCCGATTGTAGCTGAGATAGGCGCCACCGCCCCCCGCGACCCCGAAAGGGAATAAGCGGTAGAAAATGGATGGATATATATATATATATATATCTCCCACCCTCCCTTGTGGAGGGGGTCTGATCCGATGTCCATGGATGAAGTTCTGGCTGTCCAGAGTCGGGACTCAGGATGGACCACTCGTCTGGAGTCGGGACCCAGGATGGACCGCTCGCCTGTGTATCGGCTGGGGACATCTCTGCGCTGCTGATCCGCCTCCGCTTGGGATGGTTTCCTGCTGCTCCGCTGTGGACGGGACTCTCGCGGCTGTGTTGGATCCACTATGGACTGAACTTTTCACAGTATCATGTTAGACAAGCTCGACATCCATTGCTTTCGGTCCCCCAGAGGGGGGGGGGGGTTGTGCAGCCCTTTGAGACACTAGTGATTTAGGGCTATATAAATGAACATTGATGGATATATATATATATATATATATATATATATATATATATATATATATATATATATATGGATATATATATATATATATATATGTATATGGATATATATATATATATATATATATATATATATATATATATATATATATATATATGTGTAATCAATACTTGAATTTCAGTGTTCATTTATCTACACATATACACATACATAATGTTGAGTTAAGGGTTCAATTGTCCATCCTTGTTTTATTGTCTGTCATTATTTTTCTAACCATATGCATGTACAGTAGATGGCAGTATTGTCCTGTTTAAGAGTTTCACAACATTGCTGTTTACGGCAGACAAACTGTTTACTGTAGACGAAAACGTGACTGCTGTTGTTGTGTGTTGTTACCGCTGGGAGGACGTTAATGAAACTGCCTAACAATAAACCCACATAAAAAACCAAGAACCCGCCCTCGATCATTCTACAGTTATAACGTAATTGGGCTGACACGATGTTTATATTGTGGGAAAGCGGACGTGAAAACAGGCTGTCCTCACTACGGTCCGAATGGAGCTGGAGGGGGCGTGACCTCCAGCTCCGCCTGAATCCCGGGAGGTTTTCGGGAGAGGTACTGAATTTCGGGAGTCTCTCGGAAAATCCGGGAGGGTTGGTAGTTTTTACACCTGATTTATTTAAATTGAAAAATTGTGTATATATATATATATATATATATATATATATATATATATATATATATATATATATATATATATATATATATATATATATATATATATATATATGTATACTGTACGCCAAGGCAGACTTAATAGATTGTGCTCTCTATTGTGGTCATTTAAGAGAATCCAAGCTATCAAGTTTGCATTTATTTTAGCACACGCAAATTTATAGTAGATGACATTTCTGTCGATTTTTTTGTCTTACCTTCAAACATTTTTGGTTGTGATAACACTGATGGAAGTAATATATGCCAGAATCAAAAATAACTTATTCATGCAGAATTGCATGATTCATTAAGATAATTTCATTGACTCAGACATGACCTTCCAGAGTTCCAATTACGATTAACTCGGAATACATCCACATCCTTTTTAGATCCGTCGACAAGTCACGTAGTGTGCCGGTCTTCCTGTCAGTCCTGCTTAATGACTCTTTTTATCTGCTAAATATTTCATTTATTTATGAGAACGGCAGCACACTGGCACACACACAGCATGCTCGGCAACCATAAAAGAACTAATTAATTGGTGTTTTTGTGTGGGCTTCAGACTATTACACAGTTAAGTGGCATAGGTGAGCGGCGAGTCCGCCGGGCGCCACTGTGAAGGAGTCACCTGTAAAAACGGGCAAAGAGTCCCCTTCATTTTGGCCCTCTCGGGGCTCCTTCAGCAGCCCCAAGGCCACCGAGCTTGCCAATGCGAAGATGAAAAGCTGGAAGGGGGGTGGCGGTGAAAAGGGTTCCCAGAAGATTCATGATAGGTCGGGGTCCTTATTTGCCCGCAGCTATTTCAATCTGAGCGTTTCTGCTCAGGCATCCCTCGGCGCCCTTTTCACAGCACACACACACACACAAAATTGCTATTTAAATAAGATCGTATCGTGGTATTGTGCACACCCACAATGAAAATCAATCTTGTGATGTCATTGTCATGCACAAGTGTATTATTAGATGCCATTTGGAACGTAATGGGCGGAGTCTGATTGGCTGAGCCTGTCTCTGTTCACTAATCACTGCAGATCTACTTGGGGTTAATGAAGTGGATGCATGCGCTAACTACCCCCTTACTCCTCCTGTCATCTTTTAATTGCCGTTTTAACTCTTCGGTTGCTTCATGTTTGGCGTCTCATCAGCAGGAGTCAAAGGGGATTTGACGTCTTATTTACAGTAACTGACTGACTGGCGTCTATCTGGGATTAGGTTAGCTTTTGAACTCAAAAGTCTGTTCGAACTATCATGTTTGTTCATCAAGGGCCAAAGAACTACATGCAAGGGTTGCAAAAGTAAGTGATACAATTGAAGGTAGAGTTGCGACGATACTAATATTTTGGTACTGTTACTAAAATTATTTTGGTACTTTTCAGTACTTTTCTAAATAAAGGGCACCACAAAAAATTGCATTATTAGCTTTATTTTAACAACAAATCTTGGGGTCCATTAAACATATATTGTTTTATTGGAGTTAAGTCCTCAAATAAAATAGTGAACATATTGTGTCATTTATCATTCTATTATTCCGTCTACATTATTAAGGACAAGTGGTAGAAAATTAATTATTAATCTACTTGTTCATTTACTGTTAATATCTGTGTGACGCTTAGCTGGCCTCGTGGTGCGTATATATTCTCTCTCGAGGAAGCAGTCGGATATGGACACAGCGTGAAGGTAACGAATGATGATTTATTTAATACTACAAAAAAAAGACTACGAACAGAAAACACTTGCACGAGGCACTAAAGACAAAATAAACAGAACTAGCATGGGAGCTAGAAAGAACTGAAAGCGCTAGCATGTGAGTTAGGTAACAAACGAAGGAATAGCGTGGAAGCTAACGAGTACAAAAAGTCTTTTACCACAATCGGGGATCAGCGACGTCACCTGTTGCATCGAACAGAAACTGGACTGCGAGAAAGAATGAACAAAGAAGGCAGGCTTAAACACAGGAACGTAATCACAAGGCAGGTGCGTGTAAAAAACAAGATGCAGGTGACACTGATACGTGACTATGGCAACGGAAACAAAACAGGAAGTGCTACCAGGAACTAAGGAAGTCAAATAACAAAAAAATAATACAAAGACGGAACAAAAACAGAATATGACATCATCCAAGTAGCGGATCATGATAATATGCTTACTTTGTCTTTTAACATGTTCTATCTACACTCCTGTTAAAATGTAATAATCACTTATTCTTCTGTTGTTGGCTTCACGGTGGCAGAGGGGTTAGTGCGTCTGCCTCACAATACGAAGTTCCTGCAGTCCTGGGTTCAAATCCAGGCTCGGGATCTTTCTGTGTGGAGTTTGCATGTTCTCCCCGTGAATGCGTGGGTTCCCTCCGGGTACTCCGGCTTCCTCCCACTTCCAAAGACATGCACCTGGGGATAGGTTGATTGGCAACACTAAATTGGCCCTAGTGCGTGAATGTGAGTGTGAATGTTGTCTGTCTATCTGTGTTGGCCCTGCGATGAGGTGGCGACTTGTCCAGGGTGTACCCTGCCTTCCGCCCGATTGTAGCTGGGATAGGCGCCAGCGCCCCCCGCGACCCCGAAAGGGAATAAGCGGTAGAAAATGGATGGATGGATGGATGGATCTTCTGTTGTTTGATACTTTACATTAGTTTTGGATGACAGCACAAATTTTGGTATCAATCTGATACCGAGTCATTACAGGATCATACATTAGTCATATTCAAAGTCCTCCTGTGTCCAGGGACATACTTCCTGAGTTTGTAAACATAATATACATTCTAAAAAAACGAAAGAAGATGTTGTGATGCCAAAAACTATCGACGTAGTCATAGTGGATGTTAGGTGTAGATCCACCAATGGCTTTTGTTTACATTTTGACGCCGGTGAGCTATAGTGTGTAGTGAGGCATGTTTAGCTATTCCTCGTTCTGCAGGGATTATACTTACTTATTTCACTTTATTTGTCGGCATGGAGACAAGAATTAAGGCTAGCCATGTCTTAAAGCACCTCCTCCTTAGGGCGTTTTCAGTATTATAGCTACACCTTTATCGTTATTTTTTAAGCTTAAATGCATCCATTCTACCTTTTTTGTCTACACACTCCTTGTAAGTACTCTGTGATTGTGTGCTGCCGAACATGCTCGTCTGCTCGTGAAATCAAAACTGACATGACATGACAACGATGGCGGTCGTGGGGGAGGTGGGGGCTGTATGTTTTAGAGGCGGTATATTACCAAATATCATTCAATAGTACCATGGTACCATACCAATACTGGTATACCAAACAACCCTATACTGTAAGAACAGGCCCGTTCATAAAAATATGGAACATATTCAATATTTATCATATTTTCATCATGTTAATCATTTCCGCACATTGTGTTCTGTTCTCATATCAGGTAACAGAACAAAAACGACTTTTTGGACTAAAAAGGATTCACAGTACTCTTAGGCTTTCGAAGCTGAATATACCGCTGCTTATAGAAGCAAGCACAAAGGAAGAGTGAGATTCTGCAGCAGTTGAAAGCCGGGAGAGGGTGATGAAAGCGATTTTGACCATATAAATATAAAAATTGGAGCCAAGCTATTTTGACATAAATGGAGTGCTTACACAAAATTAACAGGAAACGTCCCTGGTCAGCCGGATCAGACAAAGAAATGTCCATTGAGTGTGTCACACTTTGTATTGATCATGATACACGCAGAACATCATACGGTACATACGCTATCTGGCTAGCTGTGTACAAACAAAACATGAAATATAGGCTAAAACTTTCCAGATACAGTATTATAATTGTTCATGTTTTTCAGTAAGTACAGATTGGTGTCGTATCACATGGTGCTGTGCATTACAAACCCAAACCCGTTCGTGTTGTTGTAGAAGCTAGCTGTTACGGCTAATACCGAATAAAGCAGAATTGTTGCGACGCGAGAACAAAATAGTTCTTCAGTAACAATTGTCGCTACAGCTTGGTTATTTTGTAGGTTATGGCTCATAAATTAAGTCTTGTTGAAGGTTTTTGAAGTGATTTAGAGGTAGAATTGATTGCTTGCATTAGCTGCATTGCTAGCCACCTACAACAAGACGATTATTTATTGTTTTTAATAATGATTGTAAACGATAGACAAAATTTCCAAAACAATTACAGTCCTCCTTTAAGTGATTATTTGGCATACCACAGTTTGAGAATTGCTGGTTTGGACTTTAGACTTTTTTAGACTCTATACTTTAACCAAAAATTCTCTCCATTTACACAATTTTAACAAAGTAACTAAAACAAATTAAATAGCATAGTCATTGTCTGAAAAGGAGCAAGAAGAAGCAAAAGCTTATAATGTATGTAAATACATATTTACGGATAATTTCCGTGTAAATAAGTAAATTCGCATCAGATCTATTTGCGGCTTATACTCCAGTGTGTGACAATCTGTCACTTCACCTCTGGTTATTATTCCTTTGTTAATGTATACTTCCTGCCAGCGCTCTTATTTTTGTTCCACTTCCTGCATGTCTCCCTGAGACATTTGCCTCACCTGTCCATGATTGGCAGCCTGGCACACCCATACCTGCCAACCCTCCCGTATTTTCCGGCAGACTCCCGAATTTTAGTGCCTCTCCCGAAAATCTCCCGGGACAACCATCATCCTGTATTTCTCCCGATTTCCAGCCGGACCTGACTGACAGGTACAGCATTTGGAGAGTGCACAAATGCGCACACAACAAGAAGGAAACTATTATATATGTCTCCGTTATCCATGGGTTTATCTATAACCCATAAAGTAGGCAGACACAGAACTATTTCTAAGCGTGTGTTTATTCCAGCCGGCACGTTAATACACTGACACAAAACATCCGGAATCCCATCATGCATTTTTTCAAAACTACGGCGAGTAGTAATGTCCAAAAAAAGATAGTGACAGAGAATAGAACGAGGATGAACAATTTAACCCTCAACTCACTCCTTTTCTGCTAATTAAATGCCACAGATGCTGCCCATACCTATACTCCTTCAAAGGCTTTGCTGCTGGCTGCAAAGCATTGCACTTTCAAATACAACAATGAGTAGAGAGGAGTGTATATGTGTAAATAAATGAACACTGGAATTCAAATATTAATACTAATATATTTATATATATATATATATGATTGTAGCTGAGATAGGCGCCAGCGCCCCCCGCGACCCCGAAAGGGAATACGCGGTAGAAAATGGATGGATGGATGGATATATATATATATATATATATATATATATATATATATATATATATATATTAGGGGTGTGGGAAAAAATCGATTCGAAAACGAATCGCGATTCTCACGTTGTGCCATTCAGAATCGATTCTCTTTTTTTTTTTTTAATCGATGTATTTTTATTTATTATTTATTTATTTATTTTTTATATCAATCCAACAAACCAAACACAGCAATACCATAACAATGCAATCCAATTCCAAAACCAAACCTGACCCACCAACACTGCAGAACTGCAATAAACAGAGCAATTGAGAAGTGACACAAACATGACACAGAACAAACCAAAAGTAGTGAAACAAAAATTTATATTATCAACAACAGTGTCAATATTACTTATAATTTCAGCACAACAGTGATTAAAAATCCCTCATTGACATTATCATTAGACATTTATAAATAAAAAAAAAAAAAAGAACAATAGTGTCACAGTGGCTTACAATCTCATAAGCTTGACAACAAACTGTGTCCAATGTTTTTACAAAGATAAAATAGGTCATATTTTTGGTTCGTTTAATAGTTAAAACAAATGTACATTATTGTAATCAGTTGATAAAACATTGTCCTTTACAATTATAAAAGCTTTTTAAAAGAAATCTACTACTCTGCTAGCATGTCAGCAGACTGGGGTAGATCCTGCTGAAATCCTATGTATTGAATGAATACAGAATCGTTTTGAATCGGAAAAATATCGTTTTTGAATCGAGAATTGCGTTGAATCGAAAAAAATCAATATATAATCGAATCGCGACACCAACAATCGATATTGAATCGAATCGTGTTGTGGGACACCCAAAGACTCGCATTCCTAATATATATATATATATATATATATATATATATATATATATATATATATATATATATATACATATATATACATATATATATATATATATATATATGTATATATATATATATATATATATATATATATATATATATATATATATATATATATATATATATATACATATATATATATATATATATATATATATATATATATATATCCATTCATCCATCCATTAATCTTCTACCGCTTATTCCCTTTGGGGTCGCGGGGGACGCTGGAGCCTATCTCAGCTAAAATCGGGCGGAAGGCGGCGTACACTCTGGACAAGTGGCCACATCATCGCAGGAATATATATATACCTATATATATATATATATATATATATATATATATATATATATATATATATATATATATATATATATATATATATATATATATATATTTATATTTATATATATATGTATACATGTAAGTATGTATATATATATATATATATATATATATATATATATATATATATATACAGAAATAAAAGAAATACATGAATTTCAATGAATTCTCGCTATACTCCTCCCACCTCAACCTCGCCCCGCCCACCTCAAACCCCCACCCCCCACCCCTTATCTCCTGAATTCGAAAGTCTCAATGTTGGCAAGTATGGGGACACCTGCTTGCAGTTTCCAATCAGGCTGCTATTTATGCCTGCCTTGCCTATTCCTAGTATTGTTTCTATGTAAGATGTTACTGACTCAGTCCTGTGGGCTGCTATGATTTTGGTGCACTTCCTTGCTGCAGATTTTTGCTTTTCTAACAACTTTCAGCAAATCTTGAAACACCCACTTGTCGCTCCGAAAATGTGGGCGGGCCTGCATCAGCCTGCGGACATTATTACAGAAGACTGGAAGTAATTTCTTTCTATCTCGTACAGGGAAGTAACTCAGACCCAGAGTGGCCTAATTCCTCCACCACCTCCAAGTGACAACATCTTCTCTGCGGCCATGATCAAAGCTAACAAGGCAGCTGAACGACGGCTGGCTGTGCCGTCTTCCGGCGAGCAGATGACTCCCCATCTGGCACATGGTTGTCATCAGTTCACCTTCCAGGCGGTCAGCAGCCACTTAGCAGGCGTACATTGTTATAGGTCAACCATTGACGCTTTGTGAGCCCTGAACTTAAACAACGACCCAGTCAGTGCAAAACCAGCTGGACTTTCTCCTGCAGGGATACTAATGGGTTCCGAACCAGCAAACTCTTTAATGCCTGTAAGTAATTGGGTAGGACGTCAGAGTTGGCTGAAACGTATTTAAACTCACTTCTGCCAGCAGCAACGTTTTCATTCAGATTGAAGACACATAGGTGCGTATTTGTCAATTTCCCGGGATTGTGTCCAGAATAGTGATGGGATCGGCAGTTCTTTGGACTGTCACGCCTGTAAGTTTATGTTTTGGTTTTGGTCAGGTTATGTTTAGTTTTCTGGACACTAAATTGGCCCTAGTGTGTGAATGTGAGTGTGAATGTTGTCTGTCTATCTGTGTTGGCCCTGCGATGAGGTGGCGACTTGTCCAGGGTGTACCCTGCCTTCCGCCCGATTATAGCTGAGATAGGCGCCAGCGCCCCCCGCGACCCCGAAAGGGAATAAGCGGTAGAAAATGGATGGATATTTAAACTCACTTCTGCCAGCAGCAACGTTTTCATTCAGATTGAAGACACATAGATGCATATTTGTCAATTTCCCGGGATTGTGTCCAGAATAGTGATGGGATCGGCAGTTCTTTGGACTGTGTCACGCCTGTAAGTTTATGTTTTGGTTTTGGTCAGGTTATGTTTAGTTTTTTGGACACTAAATTGGCCCTAGTGTGTGAATGTGAGTGTGAATGTTGTCTGTCTATCTGTGTTGGCCCTGCGATGAGGTGGCGACTTGTCCAGGGTGTACCCTGCCTTCCGCCCGATTGTAGCTGAGATAGGCGCCAGCGCCCCCCGCGACCCCGAAAGGGAATAAGCGGTAGAAAATGGATGGATGGATGGATGGATGGACATTTAAGTTCTGTCTTGGCATTTCCTGGTTTGTTTTCGTCTCCATGCCAACTCATTACTTTTCACCTGTCATGTCACGTCCCTGTTCTCAGCCTCACCTGTTTTCACTAATCATCACAGCTACTTAAGTCACTCTTTTTCTTGTCTGCTTTCTGGGATCTTCACACTCGCACGCACCCTACCCATGCTGCACCTCCTTCTTGCCCTCGTCCAGTTCTATGCCATGTAAGTTTGTGTATTTATGCTATTGTGCTAGTTTTGTTTATAGTCATTATCATTCATGCCAATCGAGCAAGTGTTTTTGTTTCATGTTTGTAGTTTGCAGCATTTATGCTAGTCTTTTGTTTGTTCATAGCCAAATGTCTGTACCTCCTTGTGAGCGCCCTTAGTTTGTTTGTTTTTTATTATAGTGTTTAGATAAACAACCATGTACTCACGTCCACGCCGCGCTCGTGCTGATTCTCATCTGCGTCGAAGAAACAATCCACGCCCAAGCCATGTTGTGACAGACTGTACTGAATCACTAGAATCAGTTCCTTAAATTGATTCGTTCAAAAGATTCGTTCACCGGATCACTTCTGCAGCAGCAGTTCTGTGTGCAGGTCGGCGAATCATGAGTCAGTCAGTAACAGCTTCCCCAGCAGCAGATCTCGGTGTGTGTCAGTTCGCGAACGACACAAGCCTTCAGCACCCAATGAACGACGCATACAGTGACTGAACGAGATCCTCAATGTGACGTCATCTTCCGCGACACAGTCAGTTCTCTGTGTCAATAGAGAACTGACACAGATACAACAACCTTTCAATCGCATTGCCCAAATTGAACAGTTGTGTGGGCCAGATGGCGACAGACGTGAATCGCTCTCCGCAAAAACAAATATTAAAGTAAGAAACCCTTAACAAATGCCAACATAAAAACTAAATGTTTATGCAAACAAAAAGAAAATAAATACCTTCAAAATAAAAAAAAATAATTAAGGGCCAGAAATGCCAACATAAAAACTAAATGTTCTGTAGCCTACGTTTAAAAATATAACAAAGAAAATATCAAACTATCACAAGAGCTTTGTCGTTCACTGAGTGATTTATGTCGTTGAGCCGCGGTGAACGAATCGTTCGCTCAGTCCTTCCCCCCCTCCCCATGATGACTCCAACGTCGAGGGTTCAGTGAGTCACAGAATGCGCCAGTTCCACTCATACCGGCATGGTCGCGGCGGAGCTCAACTGAACTGAGAAAGGAACGAATCAGTTCATGAAGTGATTCGGTTCAGAATGTTCACTCCAAAAATGTGTTCGTTCGAACAAATCGTTCGCGAACGACACATACACTAGTCCAGAATAGTTTGGCTCAGTCAACGTTAGTGTTGTAACGATACCAATATTTTTGTACCGGTGCTAAAATTATTTCGGTACTTTTTGAAATAAAGGGGACCACAAAAAAATTGCATTATTGGCATTTTGTTAACATAGGGTATATTAAACATATGTTTCCTATTGCAGTGAAGTCCTTAAATAAAATAGTGAACATACAAGACAACTTGTCTTTTAGTAGTAAGTAAACAAAGGCTCGTAATTAGTCTGTGACGTATTCAGTAACATTTTGTCTCATTTATCACTCTATTATTTTGTCAACATTATTAAGGACAAATGGTAGAAAATGTATTATGTATCTCCTCGATCAGTCACTGTTAATATCTCCTTACTTTCTATTTTAACATGTTCTGTCTACCCTTCCGCTAAAATGTAATAATCACTTATTCTTCTGTTATTTGATACTTTACATTAGTTTTGGATGATACCAAAAATCTGGGTATCGATCCCATACCAAGTAGTTAAAGGATCATATATTGGTCACATTCAAAGTCCTCATGTGTCCATGGACATATTTATGAACATAAATAAAATGTTGAAAGAAAATGTTGTGAAGCCAAAAAATATCGACCTAATCATAGTGGTATCGACTTGATACGTGCCTGTACTTAATATCATTACAGTGGATGTTAGGTGTCGATCCACCCATGGCGTTTGTTTACATGTTGACGCCGGTGAGCTACAGTTTGTAGTGAAACAAGTTTAGCTATTCCTCGTCCTGCAGGGATGATACTTGTAAGAAACTTACTTTATTTGTCGCCGTGGAGACCGGGATTAGGGATTTAGAAGTAGATAAAACACTACCGACTACGGACGGACTTTAGCCGCTAACTAGCTAGCCATGTCTTGAAGCACCTCTTCCTGAGGGTGTTTTAGTGTTATAATTTCATCTTTGTCGTCAGTTTTTAAGCCAAAATGCGTATGTTCTCTCTTTTCTGTCTCCACACTCTGCTTGTAAGTACTCCGTGATTGTGCGCCGCCGAACATGCTCGCCTGCTCGTAAAACCAGCAATGACACGATGTGACTTCAACGCGGGCGCGGCAGCATGGGGGACCGGTACGTTTCAGAGACGGTATCGTACCGAAAATGATTGATTAGTATCGTGGCACTATACTAATACCGGTATACCGTACAACCCTAGTCAACATGAACTACTGAAGGATGAATTTGAGGGGTCACGACCAAGGAAGAACACATTCACAGTCGGTGAGAAAATAGGACCATTTATTTTCTAAGTCATAACGACGTCAATGCTACCGTCCGCTTTCCCACGATCATCATGTCAATGTCTGTCTGTCCATCATTCTCCCTGAAGTTGCCTGCTAATTGGAATTGCTGAAACAACAACTATTACTACTCAAGCTGGGCGATATATTGAGTTTGTAAGATGTATCGATCAATTTTCAGAACGAAATAGGAATTAAGAAAATACCGTAATATCGATATAATTTATTTAACATTGAAATGCCCAAACATCGTTTATTTGTTGTGTTCCTTGTCCTCCCCCGCTTCCCACTCACTACTAAACCCCTCCCCTTCCTCCTTCCAAGACGTGCTTGCATGTATAATAACATCCATGATTGGTTGGTTGTTTACTATGATGAGTCACGATTGGTTGAGATTAGGGCAAAACAATTAGGTACAAGCCAATCAGAGGCAAGTTAGGGTGGGTCATGGGACAAGGAAGGGAAATTAAAACAGACATGCTAAATGAAGACGAGAGAGTCGTAGAAAAGAAAGAGGGAATATTCAAGAGGTGATTTCCTGTATATATTAAAAAAACTAGTGGAAAATGGCTGAGGGATTCTCGTGTTTAGATTTTTGTTTTAGCGATGTTGACGACACCCAGGAAACCCACATTGCGTCTACTTGGCCACATTTGGACAATTGTATGTGTCTGGATAAAACAATGGCCAACACATTTATGTGAGTTGTTTATCACATAAGCCCAAATCAATACTGTTCTCGAGTTGCCTAGCCGGGCATATTTTGCAACAGAAATGCTGCCACAAATGTATGCCGAAGTGAGGAAGATCATACACTGCAAAAAGTCAGTGTTCAAAAACAAGAAAAAACAATACAAAAATAAAGGGTGTTTTATTTGAACTAAGCAAAATTATCTGTCAACAGAACAAGAAAATTCGGCTTATAAAGACTTTCCAAAACAAGTAAAATTAGCTAAGCTCAATGAACCCAAAAATACCTTACAATAACAATATTCTTACTAATAACAAGTGCACCCTTCTTGGTCTTAAAAAAAGAGACCTTTTTGCTCAACATGTTGAAAAATATTCTTAAATTAAGTAAATGCTAGTGCACATGCTGAATTTCCCCCAGGGATCAATAAAGTACTTTCTATTCTATCTATTCTATTCTATTATCCTGACATAATAATATGCGCTCTGCAACATTTTTTTTTTCATGCTTGAAGTAAGAAATTATTACTTTAAAAAGTAGTTTTATACTTGTGAGTGTTAATGACACAGTTTTGCAATGGTTGATATCCTAGTTTCAAGCATGTTTTACTCAATATAGGTCATCAAATCTCAGCAACAAGCTGTAATATCTTACTGAGATCATTTAGAACCAAAACCCTTAAAACAAGTAAAACACTCTAACATAAAAACTGCTAAGTGAGAAGAATTATCTTATCAACCAGAAAATAAGTAAATATCACTCTTATTTGAGATATTTATTCTTACTTAGATTTGAGTTTTTTGCAGTGTAGCCCCATAATTAAGTCAAGTCACTTAGTTAGCGCTGACCAGAACCGTAAGTAAGTGTCAGTCCATTACATCGTCGACTGGGAATTAAAAAGTGCCTGCCTGCTAATTCATTTTTTATGTGAACTTGATACATTTTGCATTATTTGCATGTTATTTATATATTATGTTATTTGTTTTATGTAGAAATAATATTTTTCAAATTTATTTATGTTATGTAATTCTTCGCTACTGATGGAGATGGATATCTTTTTAAATCCTAGTCATATTTTAGAATAGCTAAATATGGGCCATGCATAGGCCTTGATAGTTGGAATGTAGCGAGAAGTCATAACTCTTTTATCTCAAAAGTCTCAGGCTAGGAGGAGGGGGAGAGGAGAAGAAGGGGGGCGGGTGAGAGAGAGAGAAGAGGCAAAACCTCCGTAGTAGAATTAGATCAATTTGGGCGATGCGATTGGAAGTTTGTTGTATCTAGATTGGTCTCCCAAAGCTTTGGTAATAAAATATCAAAATAAGCAACTCTGCCTGGGATTCATTTATAACCAGCTTATGTGTCATCGAACCAACCTGGGAGGTGACCGGCATAAGACCGGGTCCAACGCAACACTACTTAAAAAGTTTATTTTCTGTGCTGTAACTGGTTTAATAAAAGTGCCACTGACTGTTTACAGTTAAGTCCAATTTCATTAAGTCTCGCTCAAAAATGAATATATTTATATTTATACTTTCACCGGAAAATATATCAAGATATACATCGAATATCGAGTTTGAGTAAAAATATATTGAGATATACTTTTTCGTCCATATCGCCCAGCCCCACTTAATACTACTTCTACTACACATGTATTTCTTAGGGATGGGAATATTTTAGCAACTCGCAATTCGGTCCGGTTCAAATTCTTGCGCTGACGTTTCGAATTAAATTCGATTCTTGATTCATAGACAATATTCTTTTAGTAATGAGCGGTGATGTATTGCAGTCATGCTTCCATCAGTCTACCCCAGAGCAGCTGTGCCTACAAGTGATGTGCGGATCGACAATGAAATATCGATACCGCCGATACCAGATCTGTCCGGTCTAATATTGATTCTCAAATCAAGATATCGATATTCCTGATACTTTGGTTATTTGACATCGTGTGGATAGTTAACTGGAACACAGTGTGAAAAAAAGTAACTAAAGGTGTGAATGAGGCAATGTGTCAATATAAAATGTTTTTGTTACAAAATTCATGTAACTGAAACGTGACTAACTTCTTATTCGAATAGAAGTTCTAATTAATTCATTTATTATGTTACTTATTTCCTTTTTTCATGGTTTGAAACACAATTTTCGTGCACTTTGTGTGATTTTGTCTTGTTTTTTTTGTTGTGTTAGCTTGGCTATATTGTTATTCACACCCCAGCTCAATATACTTTGTACTTTGGAGTTTAAAATACGTAAATATATAGCAATACAACTAATCATAATAATGATAATGATAAATAAAAAATAGATAATATAATGACTAATAACTATTTCATTTTATGCTGTTATTTGAAATACACAACTTTTTACATTTTAGCAGACACGTTAGGTACATTTGCACAAAGTCGGATCGGTATCACGCGGAATCGGATTGGAAATAAAATCAGCGGTAATTCAGAGTACTAGACTACAAATGTACCTTACCACCATCAATGTGCGAATATGGAGAGAATTAATGATGGGTTCTCTGTGATATCTAATCCATTATAACATCTGTTTTTGGACTTATCAATCAATCAATGTTTATTTACATAGCCCTAAATCACAAGTGTCTCAAAGTGCTGCACAAACCACAACGACATCCTCGGTAGAGCCCACATAAGGGCAAGGAAAAACTCACCCCAGTGGGACGTCGGTGGCAGTGACAATGATGAATATGAGAAACCTTGGAGAGGACCGCATATGTGGGCAACCCCCCTCAGGTCTTATCAGGTCGGTAGTCCATTCATCACTCATTCTTCACTTGCGCTTAAAATGAAGGCTGATACAAAAATATACTTTTTTTTCCTTAAGTGGGACGGTCTGAGAAAGGAACTACATCTCCCATGATCCCCTGCACACAGGAACGGGAGCATAGCCAAACTTATTGTAACCTTCTGGGAAGTTTACATCAGAAGTATGGACGCATTTTGGTTTTACGGTGAATGTTGGAGGCTCTTGTCGGTCCGATTTATGAGTGGACTAGCAGTTTTTTTTCTTTTGGTGTAACGTGTGGCATTGCAGACATGCACCATACTTTGCTCTTGAAAATATCTGTATGTAGTAATAGATATAATTAGAATTGTTTTAGTATTTTGTTTGTGTTCAATCCTTACCAATTACAAACTATGGCATTTTTACTGAGTATTGTTCTTTTTTTTTTGACAATACAGCAATAATACTGTATCATGGCCTTAATGCCAGGACAATATTGTTCTCTGAGATTAAACTTAAAAAAAATTCAGCTTTACAAGGTACAATCAGTTGGTTGTGAAATTGTAAAAGCGTAGAACAGAAACAGTGAGGGAGAATGCAAACCGAGTGTATACTTACCATTGTATATCTATCCATCCAATTATCCGTCTTCTTCCGCTTATCCGAGGTCGGGTCGTGGGGGCAGCAGCCTAAGCAGGGAAATCCAGACTTTCCTCTCCCCAGCCTCTTCATCCAGCTCCTACCGGGGGATCCTGAAGCGTTCCCTGGCCAGCCGGGAAACGTAGTCTTCCCAACGTGTCCTGGGTCTTCCCGGTGGTCTCATACTGGTCGGACGTGCCCGAAACACCTTCCCTTGGGAGGTGTTCGGGTGGCATCCTAACCAGATGCCCGAACCACTTCATCTGGCTCCTCTCGATTTGGAGGAGCACCGGCTTTACTTTGAGGTCCCCCCAGATGACAGAGCTTCTCACCCTGTCTTTAAGGGAGAGCACCACCATCCGGCGGAGGAAACTCATTCCGGTTGCTTGTACCTGTCATGTTATCCTTTCGGTGATAACCTAAAGTTCATGACCATAGGTGAGAATGGGAATGTAGATCAACCGGTAAATCAAGAGCCTTGCCTTCCGGCTCAGCTCCTTCTTCACCACAACGGATCGATACAGCGTCCGCATTACTGAAGATGCCGCACCTATCCGCCTGGTGATCTCACAATCCACTCTTACCTCCCTCGTGAACAAGACTCCAAGGTACTTGAACTCCTCCACTTGGGGCAAGATCTCTTCCCCAACCCGGAGATGGCACTTGACCCTTTTACGGATTAGAATCATTGACTCGGACTTGGAGGTGCGGATTTCCATCCCAGTCGCTTCACACTCGGCTGCAAACTGATCCAGTGAGATCTGAAGATCCTGGCCAGATGAAACCATCAGGACCACATCATCTGCAAAAAGCACCACCTCATCGCCCTGACTGTGCCTAGAAATTCTATCCTTAAAAGCTATGAACAGAATCGTTTAACAAAGGGCAGCCTTGTCGGAGTCCAACCCTCACTGGAAACGGGTCCGACTTACTGACGGCAATGCAGACCAAGCTCTGAGACTGATCACACAAGGAGCGGACCCCCACAATAAGACAGTCGGATACCCCATACTCTCTGAGCACTCCCCACAGAACTTCCCACAGGGTACACGGTCGAATACCTTCTCCATGTCCACAAAGCACATGTAGACTGGTTGGGCAAACTACCATGCGAGCTCAAAGACCCTGCCGAGAGTATAGAGCTAGTCCACAGTTCAACGACCAGGACGAAAACCACACGGTTCCTCCTGAATCCAAGGTTCAACTGTTGTATATCCAAACTTTATAAAATGCAACACTTGTAGATCAGGTCTGGACTTGAAATTGATGCTTTGTCAGGTAATGTAGCAAAATTTTACAGATGCCCATCCATCCATCCAATTTATACTGCTTATTCCCTTTGGGGTCGCGGGGGGCGCTGGTGCCTATCTCAGCTACAATCGGGCGGAAGGCGGCGTACACCCTGGACAAGTCGCCATCTCATTGCAGGGCCAACACAGATAGACAGACAACATTCACACACTAGGGCCAATTTAGTTTTGCCAATCAATCTATCCCCAGGTGCATGTCTTTGGAAGTGGGAGGAAGCCGGAGTACCCGGAGGGAACCCACACAGTCACGGGGAGAACATGCAAACTCCACACAGAAAGATCCCGAGCCCGGGATTGAACCCATGACTACTCATGACCTTCCTATTGTGAGGCAGACTCACTAACCCCTCTTCCACCGTGCCATAATATATTTTTCACATCATCAGATTTTGATACGACTGTCACTTGGGTGCTGTTAAACAGACAAACTATTGTTTTGTATACCCAATACCAGAGCTGTCCAAAGTGTGGTTTGGAGGCCACTTTTGAAAAAGTGAAAAAGTAGTAATATTGACTCTAATAACACCTAGTTAGTTTTCTTAAGCCATTTTTGCTCAAAAAATTATATTAAATCAGAATCAATGCTGTTGTGAATTATTGACCTAATCATGGTTCCAATTACTTCACATGGAAAATTCCTCTTTAAAATATTTTGCTATACACATTTTTATAAAAAAATAGGCATAAAACAAAGTAAACATTAAAACATTTATAAAAAAATAAAAAAAATCCAATTGATCCGAAGTGAATCTTAGAGGCTGAAGTGAACATTACTCTGGTTACACAATGCTGGTTTGGTTTGTTGAAAAAAAACTTCTTTCTCAGTCATATCACTCGGTAGTGTTAGGAGCTGAATTAGATGGAACCCAAGGATGCAGAGACGTATTGTTTGTAGACAAAAAGTTCTTCTTTTATTCTGGGCGTGAGGCGGATGTAGCCACAAAAACATAAAGCGATGGTGGAGCACAAAAACACACCATAAAAACTACTTAGATAAATACCAAAAACTAAACCAAAAGAGCTAGTAGAGACTAGGAATAATACTGACGGATAAGATAAAAAAAATAAAAGAGCAAAGTACAACAATAAATCTCTAGACGAGGCTAGGAAACATACTTCAAGAATGAAGTAAAACAGAAACACAAAATTGTAAACTGAAAGCGCTAGTCGGGGCTAAATTAACAGGCAAACCTGTAAGATGCACAAGCCAAACACGAGGGTTAGCAAGTGAGACGAGAATGACTAATAATAGTTTCTCTCGTTTTGATGAAATAACATTAGAAGGATTGTTACAACGTGTAAATGGAATAAAACAAACAACATGTTTACTTGACCCACTTCCTGGGAAACTTATCAAGGAGCTTTTTGTATTATTAGGTCCATCAGTGCTAAATATTATAAACTTATCACTTTCCTCGGGCACTGTTCCCGTTGCATTCAAAAAAGCGGTTATTCATCCTCTCCTTAAAAGACCTAACCTCGATCCTGACCTAATGGTAAACTACCGACCGGTGTCTCACCTTCCCTTTATTTCGAAAATCCTCGAAAAAATTGTTGCGGAGCAGCTAAATGAGCACTTAGCGTTTAACAATCTATGTGAAACCTTTCAATCCGGTTTCAGGGCAAATCACTCGACTGAGACAGCCCTCGCAAAATTGACTAATGATCTATTGCTAACGATGGACTCTGATGCGTCATCTATGTTGCTGCTCCTCGATCTTAGCGCTGCTTTCGATACCGTCGATCATAATATTTTATTAGAGCGTATCAAAATACGAATTGGTATGTCAGACTCAGCCCTGTCATGGTTTAACTCTTATCTTACTGATAGGATGCAGTGCGTCTCCTATAACAGTGTGACCTCGGACTATGTTAAGGTAACGTGTGGAGTTCCCCAGGGTTCGGTCCTTGGCCCTGTACTCTTCAGCATCTACATGCTGCCGCTAGGTGACGTCATACGCAAATACGGTATTAGCTTTCACTGTTATGCTGATGACACCCAACTTTACATGCCCCTAAAGCTGACCAACACGCCGGACTGTAGTCAGTTGGAAGCGTGTCTTAATGAAATTAAACAATGGATGTCCGCTAACTTTTTGCAACTTAATGCCAAAAAAACGGAAATGCTGATTATCGGTCCTGCTAGACACCGACCTCTATTTAATAATACAACTTTAACATTTGACAACCAAATAATAAAACAAGGTGACTCTGTAAAAAATCTGGGTATTATCTTCGACCCAACTCTCTCCTTTGAGTCACACATTAAAAGCGTTACTAAAACGGCCTTCTTTCATCTCCGTAATATCGCTAAAATTCGCTCCATTTTGTCCACTAAAGACGCCGAGATCATTATCCATGCGTTTGTTACGTCTCGTCTCGATTACTGTAACGTATTATTTTCGGGTCTCCCCATGTCTAGCATTAAAAGATTACAGTTGGTACAAAATGCGGCTGCTAGACTTTTGACAAGAACAAGAAAGTTTGATCATATTACGCCTGTACTGGCTCACCTGCACTGGCTTCCTGTGCACTTAAGATGTGACTTTAAGGTTTTATTACTTACGTATAAAATACTACACGGTCTAGCTCCAGCCTATCTTGCCGATTGTATTGTACCGTATGTCCCGGCAAGAAATCTGCGTTCAAAAGACTCCGGCTTATTAGTGATTCCTAGAGCTCAAAAAAAGTCTGCGGGCTATAGAGCGTTTTCCGTTCGGGCTCCAGTACTCTGGAATGCCCTCCCGGTAACAGTTCGAGATGCTACCTCAGTAGAAGCATTTAAGTCTCATCTTAAAACTCATTTGTATACTCTAGCCTTTAAATAGACCTCCTTTTTAGACCAGTTGATCTGCCGCTTCTCTTCTTTTCTTTCTCCTATGTCCCCCCCTCCCTTGTGGAGGGGGTCCGGTCCGATGACCATGGATGAAGTACTGACTGTCCAGAGTCGAGACCCAGGATGGACCGCTCGTCGGGACCCAGGATGGACCGCTCGCCTGTATCGGTTGGGGACATCTCTACGCTGCTGATCCGCTTCAGATGGTTTCCTGTGGACGGGACTCTCGCTGCTGTCTTGGAGCCACTATGGATTGAACTTTCACAGTATCATGTTGGACCCGCTCGACATCCATTGCTTTCGGTCCCCTAGAGGGGGGGGGTTGCCCACATCTGAGGTCCTCTCCAAGGTTTCTCATAGTCAGCATTGTCGCTGGCGTCCCACTGAATGTGAATTCTCCCTGCCCACTGGGTGTGAGTTTTCCTTGCCCTTTTGTGGGTTCTTCCGAGGATGTTGTAGTCGTAATGATTTGTGCAGTCCTTTGAGACATTTGTGATTTGGGGCTATATAAATAAACATTGATTGATTGATTGACTGTCATGCGTGAGAAACAGCAGTAACCACAAAGTGCCGGCGCTAACGGGCCGTAAGCACCCAGTTAATAAAGGCACGCTAATCAACCTCAGGTGTGTTGGATTGACCAGCGTCAGCTGCGATCCAGACTGTGGATGAGAGAGAGAGTCAATCTGATGTGCAAATCGACATACAAACAAGATCATGAAACTTCGGTTTACCACAGGTAGTCACATGACCGCACCCAGAAGCTCACAAATAACCTGCATTGATGACAGTTATCTTTGTCCGTAGAAATATTCAACGTATTTTCACACAAAAACGCTGACCAAACAAAACCGAAGTCATCGTCTTGGATCCACGAGCTCTTTCTTACCCGGGAAATTGTAGAATCCGAAGTGCATTTCAACACATTTGTTTGCAGTGAAGACTGACTTTAATACGTTCTACTTCATGCTGAAACATTAGCATAATCTAACGTTCGCCAGAATTATTATTTTTTTAATCAATTCGGAACTCTAAAGAATAAAAATCGCGGAAAACAAGAACAGATTTTTACGGTCCATTCTGGTATTTACTGTGGGTCATGGTCACATAGGATGCTGGGCTGGAGTGTTATCATCCCTTACAACAAATGTAATGTTTGCCCAGCTGTCTTGGTGGAGATGGAGACATGGATGAGAGTCTGAAGGAGCCTACATTCAGAGCTGGGCACACAGAAAAGAGAATAATACAAGATGGTTAAATTATTGATTGGGACATGACAGCGCTACGGCTCTTCTGAGCACACTTCATCAATATTTTCCATACAATTTAACCCAGTGGCGCCAGAACGTGTCTCTACATAAGTAGTCCTCTGAATGATGGCCTGTGTGCGCAGAATTTATGCGCACATGCTGTCCCTTTCAGAAAACGATACGCATTTGTATTTGTGAAGAGTGGTTATGAGAAAAGTCCTATCAGCTTAAAGGTCTCCTAAAAGGATAACAACATTGGCACCTATTTCACAGTTCTGTACCTGAAAGTGATATTTATAGGTCAAATCCCCCTTAAAATTGTGTTTTTAGGCTGGTTTTTGAAACAGATTCCAGCACATTTTGGAAATTGGGCAGGCCTGCAACAGCTTGATTAGCTTACCGAAGTGTTGACGAGAGCGAAGGAACGCGGAAGTCCCTACGGCAGGAGCGAAGAGACAAGTTCTGTGTCCAAGCGGGGGGAGTCAAGGATTGAGGGAGGCAGTCAGAGTCCAGAGGGAGATCCAGGGAACAGGGTGAGACGCACAGCTCACTTAACAGACGACGGAGGGTACTGCGGGGTAGACACAAGAAAACACGGATGGGCAAACACAGCTAGAGCAGGATAACATGAAGAAGGACGCTGCTTACTGTACTCGAACAGAAGACTATACTCCGGAGAGCGAGGGCAGGTTGTCCAGATTTAAGAAGGCAGATCCCTCATCAAGAACAGGTTTGTTGATTGCTGGGAAATGATTGCACCTGGTGACTGCTGCATGGCTCGTCCTTGGATATACACGGCCGTGGGCGTGTCCCGAGGAGCGTACAGACGGATGAGCGGCGTTGGCAGGAGTCCGAGCGGTAACAAGTCCAGTCCATAGTGGGGCCAGCAGGAGACCATCCCGAGCGGAGACAAGTCAGCAGCGCAGAGATGTCAGTACAAAAGCGTATCTAGCCGATACTACTATGGTTACGGTGATATTTTTTTTGCATCACATCATTTTCTTTTGTTGTTTTATATATGTATATTACGTTTATAAACTCAGGAAATATGTCCCTGGACACATGAGGACTTTGAATATGTATTATCCAGTAACGACTTGGTATCGGATTGATACCCAAATTTGTGGTATCACCCAAAACTAATGTAAAGTATCAAACAACAGAAGAATAAATGTTTATTACATTTTAAAAGAAGTGTAGATAGAACATGTTAAAAGAGAAAATAAACAGATATTAACAGTAAATAAACAAGGAGATTAATAATTCATTTTCTACTACTTAATAATTTGGACCAAATAATAGAATGATAAATGACACACTATGTTACTGCATATGTCAGCAGATAAGTTAGTATTTCTCTTTGTTTGCTTAGTTACTACTAAAAGACAAGTCGTCTTGTATATTCACTATTTTGTTTAAAGGGGAACATTATCACAATTTCAAAAGGTTTAAAAACAATAAAAATCAGTTACCAGTGGATGGTTTTATTTTTCAAAGTTTTTACAAAATTTTACACCTCCCGGAATATCCCTAAAAAAAGCTTTAAAGTTCTTGATTTTCGCTGTTTGCGATGCGACTGTCCATTTCCCTGTGACGTCATACAGTGCTGCCAATACAAACAACATGGCGGTTACCACAGCAAGACATAGCGACATTAGCTCGGATTCAGACTCGGATTTCAGCGGCTTAAGCGATTCAACAGATTATGCATGTATTGAAACAGATGGTCGGAGTATGGGGGTAGATAGCGAAAACGAAATTGAAGAGGAAACTGAAGCTATTGAGCGAATAGCTCTTGACGCTATTCGGCCATAGCATGGGTGTACCTAATGAAGTGGCCATAGCATGGCTGCCTTATTAGCATCGCCAGTAAAATGTGCAGACCAAACGATCAGGACTTTCGCATCTTGTGACACTGGAGCAACTTAAATCCGTCGATTGGTAAGTGTTTGTTTCGCATTAAATGTGGGTATCTAGTTTCAAATGTACATACAGCTAGCGTAAATAGCATCGATTAGCTGGCAGTCATGCTGCGACCAAATATGTCTGATTAGCACATAAGTCAACAACATCAACAAAATTCACCTTTGTTATTTCGTTGACTTGATCGTTGCAAATGCATCTGCAGGTTATCCATACATCTCTGTGCCATGTCTGTCTTAGCATCGCCGGTAAAATGTGAATACACTCTGGCACATTCAATGGGGGTCTGGCGTTAGATTTCTTGCCAGTGGTGCAACTTGAATCCCTCCCTGTTAGTGTTGTTACACCCTCCGACAACATACCGACGAGGCATGATGTCTCCAAGGTTCCAAAAAATAGTCGAAAAAACGGTAAATAAAAGAGCTAAGACCTAATGTTTGTAATGTGAAAATGAAAATGGCGGGTGTATCACCTCGGTGACGTCACGTTCTAACGTCATCGCTACAAGACCGATAAACAGAAAGGCGTTTAATCCGCCAAAATTCACCCATTTAGAGTTCGGAAATCGGTTGAAAAAATACATGGTCTTGTTTCTGCAACATCAAGGTAAATATTGACGCTTGGTGATAATGTTCCCCTTTAAGAACAAACTTGCAATAAGAAACATATGTTTAATGTACCGTAATGTTTTTTGTTAAAATAAAGCCAATAATGGCATAGTTTGTGGTCCCCTTTATTCATAAAAATATCGAAATAATTTTGGTATTGGTGCCGGTACCAAAATATTGGTATCGGCACAACACTACTTTGAACTTGAGAAAACATGGAGGGGTAAGTTGTGGATACATGTGTCTTTGTTTTAGCCGAACATACGCTATCTTGACACTCAGCATCAAGGGTTGGTATCGGGGAAATTGGGCAGGCCTGCAACAGCTTGTTAATGCCAGCTACAGAAGACCGCAGATAATTATGCCGTAGTGTCTGTTTTGTTAGCATCCTCATCCCGTATCCCTCAAAAAAGAGGACGAACCATCAATCAATCAATCAATCAATTCCTTTATTGTCATTGTCATAATAACACTTAAGTCATACATGTCAACGAGATTTTGTTTGAGCTTTGTCCAGCGGCATAGAAACCGCATTGATGTTTAGTTTATGAAGGATTCCCATTAGTCTACACCGCAGTGGAGACTATTCGTCCTGGGGACCAGGCTAAAACATCCCTGTGGAGGGTTCTCTCCTCGGGGTTCCCTGGATCACCAAGCATTGACATGACAGACTCCTCCAGATTCTCAACAATGTTTATTTTGCAATAAAGCGTCTTGTTGTCCTTTTCAGAAAATGTCTGTCAAACTTGCTTTCTCTCGTGCTCCACCGTCCACCACCTCTCCTTCCCGACTGCTGCCTTTAACAGAGCGACAGGTGATTAGACAAACACTCTCAGCTGTGTCAACCACTCACCTGTCGCTAATCTCGAAGCCGGTTCTGCCACACTCCCTTTGCTGTAGGTGCGCGGGCCACGCACCTACCACAATCACAAAACAAAATATTACAATGCAGTACAACATGATCAAATAATAAAAAGTTGTTTTACAAAAATAACAACAACAAAGAAACAAAAAAAAATAATAATAACTTCGACTTTCCATAATAATGTTCATACCAAGGATAAAAAGAGCAATATAAAAATAGATGTATACATTTTTGCAAAAAAAAAAACAGAACAAATGGCCTAAAAATTAGTGTACCAAAGACAAACAATGAGGGACGAAAAAGTCAATTTTCTACTGCTTGTCCCACAGTCAATAAAATAGTCAATAGTCAATAAAAAAAGTCATGACATTAGGTACAATCTAGAACAGTGGTTCTCAAGCTTTTTTCAGAGATGTACCCCCTGTGAACATTTTTTTAATTCAAGTACCCGCTAATCAGTGCGAAGCATTTTTGGTTGAAAAAAAAGATAACGAAGTAAAATACAGCACTATGTCATCAGTTTGTGATTTATCAAATTATATAACTGTAGTGGTCTTTCTTGAACTTTAAATACATCTAAATATAACTAAAAATAACTAAAAACTTGTTGAAAAATAAACAAGTGATTCAATTATAGATAAAGTATTCTACACATAGAATTAATCATCAACTTAAAGTGCCCTCTTTGGGGATTGTAATAGAGATCTATCTGGAACCGTGAACTTAATTCTAAACATTTTTTCACAAAAAAATAAATATTTATGGAACATGTCCACAAAAAATCTAGCTGTCAACACTGAATATTGCATTGTTGCATTTTTTTTCACAGTTTATGAACTTACATTCATATTTTGTTGAAGTATTATTCAATAAATATATTTATAAAAGATTTTTGAATTGTTGCTATTTTTAGAATATTTTTAAACAAATTCACGTACCCCTTGGCATACCTTCAAGTACCCCCAGGGGGACGCGTACCTCCATTTGAGAACCACTGATCTAGAATAATCTCTTTCCGCAATACTTCTCCTCTTAGTCTATTCTTAAAACCCACTATGCTGGTGATTGAAAGCAGATATTGTGGAAGTCGATTCCAGTAAGTGATTGCCCTAACCAAAACAGTCATTTTCAAAACATCAGTTTTGTGTTTAAGACGGGTTAGAGCACCTCGTAGGGCAGGCCTAGGCAATTATTTTGACTTGAGGGCCACATTTAGAGAAAACAATGTGTTTGGGGGCCGGAATATCTATTTTTTTAGGACTACTAATACAAAAACTCACAATAATGTCTGATTGAATGCTAAAAACGTTATGACAGACCACCTTAAAAAAACGTAATGGAATTCTACATTTTTCTACAAAAGATAAAACACTGAATATTGACAAAATATGAATGTCACACACCCTTTCGATCGACATATTTTACAATCAAGTGAAACGCAACACAAATGCAACAAACAGTGAAATTTGAACGTGAACCGTACAAAATAAACCCACCTGCAATCTGATACATCAGATATACAACTAATCTTGGTTGTGAAAAGCTCCTTCCGCGTCTGTGGAAACGCTTCCCACCCACACTGCTTGGCGGCTCGTCTGAGCTGCTATGACGTAGATTACCATAGTATCTAATTAGATGACCATAGTAACTAATTAGATTACCATAGTAACTAATTAGATTACCATAGTAACTGGTACATCATGCAAAAGCGCAGATTTCAACCATTGAAATATTTTGTACAGTCGAAGACTTGCGGTCATTAGAAAACATCACAATACATCATAATGGCAGCTACACTTTCCATCTTAAAGATCTAAAAACAAAAAAATTTGGGAATGTCCGGCGGCCCAGATTGAAAAGCTTAACGGAACGCATGTGGCCCCCGGGCCTTAATTTGCCCAGGTTTGTTTTAGGGCTAACCTGGTACCATAGTTGTGACTGTCACTAGCAAGCAACAGCTGAGACTACAGATATGCAGGTTTACGGTATGTACAGATTTTTTTTTTAAATAGAATAAAACTTTCACCAACTCTTATCCATGACATTTCATGATGCATAATCTCAATGCCCGTCCTAAATGAGCAATGGAGAGCTAGTCTGTCAGCTCTATTTTGGGTAAAATTTATTTTATTTAGTTCTTGTTTACATGCATTAGGCCAGATTGCTTGGGAGTAGTCAATCTGTGACAGTACAAGAGATTGTATAACTTGCTTAGTAGTTGTGTTGGTTAAAAATTGTGCAGGTTGACTATAGTTTACAGTTTAGCATTGTCAAGAAGATCACGAATGGAGGGGTATGGCGGTGGGAACAGTCAGATGTCTGATGGGTGTTGCGTTGATGTTGCAGCAATAAAATGTCCAGAGCACAATTATTGAGGTGATGAAGAGTGAGGTAATAAGATGGTCTGGGGCAGCAAAGAGGCAGGCTGTTCATTTAGCAGCCTCACAGCCTGGAGATACAGACTGGGAGACATTCTGGTGGTCCTGGCGCGAATAGATCTTTACCTCTGTCAGGCTTTCCCCTGACAGTTTGTCTATGTTTTAGTTTTTTCCTCTGCATTTGTCTGTTTCCTCTGGGTATAGTATCCAATGTCTTTAGTTCCTGTCTAGTGCTCTTATTTTGTCAGCTTCCTGTCTTGTTCCCTGAGTGTTGTGTTCCTCCTCAGCTGCGGCTGATTGGCACCTGGCCACACCTGTTGCCAATCAGCCTGATCCTATTTGTACCTGCTTTGTCTTGTCAGTTGATGGATCATTGTATTGTCATTCGGACTTGTCGTTGCCATATGTTGCTCTTGTCGTGTCTGTGATTCTTTTCAGCTATTACCTGTCGTGCTATATTTTGTCCTGGTCGTCGTAGCGGTAAGCTGTTCTTGTTAGCCATTAGTTATTTCCAGTTGTTCTGTTTGCTATCCTCTAGCTTCCATGCTAAAGTTCCTTTTTTTTTTCTAGCTTCCAGTGCTAGCTCCCTTAGTTTGTTATTCCGCCCACGTGCATGCTTTTTGTTTGTTCTTGTTCTATTATTTATATTAAATAATGTCCTCATATTCTATGCCTGCCTCCGTCTCTGCATCTTGGGATTCAACAACAAATACTTCTGACAACCTCCTTCCAGAGGGTAGCAGGTTGAAGAGGCCATGTACTGGGTGGTATCTGTTAGGTAAGTAGTTTCTTTAGGCAAGGTACGTATGTTTAAATATTCTATTGTGCATCCTCTTCTACTGATGTTTTTTACCACCCCGCCTCCAGCCAGTGTCCTCGGCCTTAGCGCCAGGCTTGGAACAGTTTCTTTGAAGTCCACCACTTGGGGCAAAATTGACCTTCTTCTGTCACGCCTATGAATCGTGTTTTGTTTTTTTCATGTTTGGTCAGGTTATGTTTTGTTTTTTGGACACTCAGTTCTGTTTTTGCACTTCCTGGTTTTTTTTCGTTTCCATGCCAACTCATTGATTTTCACTTTGCCCACAAGTCACGCCCTGGTCCCCAGTTCTCACACCTGCTAATAATTACCAAAGTCATTATTTAAGCCATTCTGTTTCTGTCTTCATCCTGGCAACTTTACCTACCTACCTTACCCACATTTCCATGCACCTACCTTCATGCCTTGCTGTTCGTTTTTGACCACGCCATGTAAGTTTTGTATTTATGCCTCTGTGCAAGTTTTTGGTTTCTAATTCATGCCACAGCGCAAGTGTTTTTGTTTCACGTTTTTAGTTTACAGCCTTTGTTCTAGTCATTTGTTTTTGTAGCCAAGTATTTCTTCTCCGCCACTGCGCGCGCCTTTTGTTTGCCTTTTTGTGTAGTTTTGTTAAAATATCAATAAATATGTACTCACGTTCATGCCTGGCTCGTCCCAGATATTATCTGCATCGAAGAAACAATCCAAGTCCAAGTCTGTGCCTGTTATCTTTTTCGGGAGTTGGCATTTTTTTCCGTAACTTGATTTGATTTATTTTGGAAAACCTTGTTACATTGTTTAAAGCTTCCAGCGGGGCATCACAACAAAATTAGGCGTAATAATGTGTTAATTCCTCGACTGTATGTATCTGTATAGGTTGTTATTGTCACGCCTATGGTTCATGTTTTGTTGCGGTCATGCTATGTTTAGTTGTTTTGACATTTAGTTCTGTTTTGCATTTCCTTGTTTGTCTTGTTACCATATCAACTGATTTAGTTTTCATCTGTCATGTCTGATCATGAGTTTTGTATGGCCATACAATTTTTTTTTTTTTTTTTTCCCAAGATGGCGCTGCTGTAGTGGCTGCTGTAGGCAGGAGTTCTGTGCTCTTGTGTCATCCTTTTGTGTTTCCCTCTTGTTTTCATGTATTATTATATTTGTTTGCATTTTGGTCCGGGACCCCTTTGGGACTGTGTGACAAGGGGTGGCACTTCCGTGACCTCTGTGGTGCTTTTTTTGTGGACTTCTGGATCTGCCTCCCGGGAGCCTTTTGGCCATGGAGACCAGCTGCAGGGTCTCTGCTACACCAGAGTCTGTTTGGATGTACTGGAGGAGATGCGGATGAGGGGGACAGGACTGCGGAGCTAGCACTGAGCTACTGGGACGGAGAGGCTTCGCGGTGTCTTGACTGGGTGAGCAGGTGTCGGACACCTCAGTCACCTTGGACGTATCATCTCTCATCCATGCGGACTGGACACTGGCCGAGAGTGGAGTCGGCTGTCTTGGTTGCCTTGTTGGGTCTGCTTCTGTCTCTGGCCATGCTCCCTCCACCCCAGCGGACGATGGCGTGAAACACCGCAGAGGCCACCACAGTGGATATGTTTATTTTACTTTTTATTCATAGCTGTATGTAGAAGTGTCTGCTTGTATCTGCTGCTTTAATGTCTTTAATGCCCCCCATCCGTCGTCATGTCTTTTATAATGATTGTGAACGATAGGCAAACAAAAAAAAAGGGCGCTTATAATAACAATATCAATAATACTTGGTTAATATTCAAATCAAGAAGTGTAAATGGAGTATTGATGGCCGTTTTTGGTTGGTTATTTGTTGGATTTTATGGGCAAAATAGAGGACCTCTCATCGGCTCCGTTGCGAGCGGACATTTCTGTGCGTTTTTTTAAGAGTTAGATTGATTTTTTTTTTTTTTTAAATCCATCCGTCGTCATGTCTTTTATAATGATTGTGAACGATAGGCAAAGAAAAAAAAAGGGCACTTCCCCTTTAATCAAGCACAAGCTGTATTTTCCCAAACTGTTCAAGAGATAAAGCATTGCTGTTGTCAATGACAGTTGATCCAGAATGAGAAGGCAAAACCAGGCAGTAATCAGTCAACAGCAAAAAGGATTTGAGGCTGTTTGAAGGTGTGTTATGCCTGGACGTCAGTACTAACACAGAATTTGTAGTTATTAGGTTTCCCCGCCTCGGGTGTGTGCTCAAGACGTGCCTTGTGTGTTTGCCGGCTGAAATACTGGCCAGGGTCCTGCATGTTTTGTATGCAAGGCCTGGGATCCTGTAACGTCTTCAAATCCATCTTCAACAATGGGGAAGGATTTATGCGAATAATTCCGTTTGTTTGCAGCTGCTTCTGTTAACATGCATTGGGAAAGCAGTACCAATGTGTGCTTTCCTTCGGTTTTACAGTAGAGGTTCATCATAAGGGACGGCGTGGCGCGGTTGGGAGAGTGGCCGTGCCAGCAACCTGAGGGTTCCTGGTTTAATCCCCACCTTCCACCAACTTTGACACTTCCGTTGTGTCCTTGAGCAAGACACTTCACCCTTGCTACTGATGGGTCGTGGTTCGGGCCTTGCATGGCAGCTCCCTCCATCAGTGTGTGTGAATGGGTGAATGCGGAAATAGTGTCAAAGTGCTTTGAGTACCTTGAAGGTAGAAAAGCGCTGTACAAATATAACCCATTTACCAGAAGGAAATGCATTACCAATTTGTTACATTTTACTGAAAACCGTATTTTTCGGATTATAAATCGCAGTTTTTTTCATAGTTTGGCCAGGGGTGCGATTTATAATCTACAGTGGGGCAAAAAAGTATTTAGTCAGCCACCGATTGTGCAAGTTCTCACACTTAAAATGATGACAGAGGTCTGTAATTTTCATCATAGGTACACTTCAACTGTGAGAGACATAATGTGAAAAAAAAATCCAGGAATTCACATTGTAGGAATTTTAAAGAATTTATTTGTAAATTATGGTGGAACATGAGTATTTGGTCAACCATTCAAAGCTCTCACTGATGGAAGGAGGTTTTGGCTCAAAATCTCACGATACATGGCCCCATTCATTCTTTCCTTAAGACGGATCAATCGTCCTGTCCCCTTAGCAGAAAAAACAGCCCCAAAGCATGATGTTTCCACCCCCATGCTTCACAGTATGTTTGGTGTTCTTGGGATGCAACTCAGTATTCTTCTTCCTCCAAACACGACGAGTTGAGTTTATACCAAAAAGTTCTAGTTTGGTTTCATCTGACCACATGACATTCTCCCAATCCTCTGCTGTATCATCCATGTATCCATTTTGGTATGAGCATATATTAATGCAATATGAACAATAATGTTTTAATGTAGACACATAGAATCATCATACTAAATGATAAATGATAAATGGGTTGTACTTGTATAGCGCTTTTCTACCTTCAAGGTACTCAAAGCGCTTTGACACTACTTCCACATTTACCCATTCACACACACATTCACACACTGATGGAGGGAGCTGCCATGCAAGGCGCCAAGGAGGAGCCATCAGGAGCAAGGTGAAGTGTCTTGCTCAGGACATAACGGACGTGACGAGGTTGGTACTAGGTGGGATTTGAACCAGGGACACTCGGGTTGCGCACGGCCACTCTCCCACTGCGCCACGCCGTGATTATATGTATCAAGTGTTAATTCAAGGCCAAGACAAAATATCGAGATGTATATCGTGTATCGCGATATGGCCTAATAATATCGAGATATTTAAAAAAAGGCCATATCGCCCAGCCCTAATTCACAGTCAAAACAGTTCAACACAGCTGCAAGCTACAGTAATAAAAACACATTGTTAAATTGATACCTGTCAGGGAGTATGAATCAAAGCAGAAGATTATCTTTGCAAAGACCCATGTGGGTAATATTTTGGCCGGCGAGTGTTATTCTGCTGCGAAACACAATTTTGGGTCTTAATATTCAGGCCATGTACGAGGTAGTGAGCCATGCCGACTTGAGGGGTTTTGGGAGGTGTACTGTAACATTGTGCGAAATGTTCAGTCCAAACCAGTCAGGATTTTCGCCTATCTAAAGGGATTTACATAAAGTTTAAACTAAAAAAAAAAGGGATGGTAGGGCATTCAGTGGCCTGGTGGTTAGAATGTCTGCCCTGAGATCGGTAGGTTGTGAGTTCAAACCCTGGCCGAATCATACCAAAGACTAACCCAATAAGGGACCCCTTCCAGTAGCTCAACCCACTCAGCTGATGACTTTATGCAATTCTTTAGTAAGAAAATTGAAGTCATTAGAAAGGAGATTAAAGACAATGCGTCCCAGCTACAATGGAGTTCTATTAACACTGATACGATGGTATATACGGCGGATACTGCCCTCCAAAATAGTTTCTCTCGTTTTGAGGAAATAACATTAGAGGAATTGTTACAACGTGTAAATGGAATAAAACAGACAACATGTTTACTTGACCCTCTTCCTGGGAAACTGACCAAGGAGCTCTTTGTATTATTAGGTCCATCAGTGCTAAATATTATAAACTTATCACTCTCCTCGGGCACTGTTCCCCTAGCATTCAAAAAAGCGGTTATTCATCCTCTTCTTAAAAGACCTAACCTCGATCCTGACCTCATGGTAAACTACCGACCGGTGTCTCACCTTCCCTTTATTTCAAAAATCCTTGAAAAAATTGTTGCGGAGCAGTTAAATGAACACTTAGCGTCTAACAATCTATGTGAAACCTTTCAATCCGGTTTCAGGGCAAATCACTCCACGGAGACAGCCCTCGCAAAAATGACTAATGATCTATTGCTAACGATGGATTCTGATGCGTCATCTATGTTGCTGCTCCTCGATCTTAGCGCTGCTTTCGATACCGTCGATCATAATATTTTATTAGAACGTATCAAAACACGAATTGGTATGTCAGACTTAGCCCTGTCTTGGTTTAACTCTTATCTTACTGATAGGATGCAGTGTGTCTCCCATAACAATGTGACCTCGGACTACGTTAAGGTAACGTGCGGAGTTCCCCAGGGTTCGGTCCTTGGCCCTGCACTCTTCAGCATCTACATGTTGCCGCTAGGTGACATCATACGCAAATACGGTATTAGCTTTCACTGTTATGCTGATGACACCCAACTCTATATGCCCCTAAAGCTGACCAACACGCCGGATTGTAGTCAGCTGGAGGCGTGTCTTAATGAAATTAAACAATGGATGTCCGCTAACTTTTTGCAACTCAACGCCACAAAAACGGAAATGCTGATTATCGGTCCTGCTAGACACCGAACTCTATTTAATAATACAACTCTAACATTTGACAACCAAACAATTAAACAAGGCGACACGGTAAAGAATCTGGGTATTATCTTCGACCCAACTCTCTCCTTTGAGGCAAACATTAAAAGCGTTACTAAAACGGCCTTCTTTCATCTCCGTAATATCGCTAAAATTCGCTCCATTCTGTCCACTAAAGACGCTGAGATCATTATCCACGCGTTTGTTACGTCTCGCCTCGACTACTGTAACGCATTATTTTCGGGTCTCCCCATGTCTAGCATTAAAAGATTACAGTTGGTACAAAATGCGGCTGCTAGACTTTTGACAAGAACAAGAAAGTTTGATCATATTACGCCTGTACTGGCTCACCTGCACTGGCTTCCTGTGCACTTAAGATGTGACTTTAAGGTTTTACTACTTACGTATAAAATACTACACGGTCTAGCTCCATCCTATCTTGCCGATTGTATTGTACCATATGTCCCGGCAAGAAATCTGCGTTCAAAGGACTCTGGCTTGTTAGTGATTCCCAAAGCCCAAAGAAAGTCTGCGGGTTATAGAGCGTTTTCCGTTCGGGCTCCAGTACTCTGGAATGCCCTCCCGGTAACAGTTCGAGATGCCACCTCAGTAGAAGCATTTAAGTCTCACCTTAAAACTCATTTGTATACTCTAGCCTTTAAATAGACTCCCTTTTTAGACCAGTTGATCTGCCGTTTCTTTTCTTTTTCTTCTATGTCCCACTCTCCCTTGTGGAGGGGGTCCGGTCCGATCCGGTGGCCATGTACTGCTTGGCTGTGTATCGGCTGGGGACATCTCTGCGCTGCTGATCCGCCTCCGCTTGGGATGGTTTCCTGCTGGCTCCGCTGTGAACGGGACCCTCGCTGCTGTGTTGGATCCGCTTTGGACTGGACTCTCGCGACTGTGTTGGATCCATTGTGGATTGAACTTTCACAGTATCATGTTAGACCCGCTCGACATCCATTGCTTTCCTCCTCTCTAAGGTTCTCATAGTCATCATTGTCACCGACGTCCCACTGGGTCATTATTGTCACCGATGTCCCACTGGGTGTAAGTTTTCCTTGCCCTTATGTGGGCCTACCGAGGATGTCGTGGTGGTTTGTGCAGCCCTTTGAGACACTAGTGATTTAGGGCTATATAAGTAAACATTGATTGATTGATCTGTGTTGGCCCTGCGATGAGGTGGCGACTGGTCCAGGGTGTATCCCGCCTTCCGCCCGAATGCAGCTGAGATAGGCACCAGCTACCCCCATGACCCCAAAAGGGACAAGCGGTAGAAAATGGATGGATGTCTTTATTAGATTATCCAGAGAATAGTGCTTGATACCGTGGTAGAGCGCAATATATGTATGTGTGGGAAAAATCACAAGGCTACTTTATCTTTACAGAACTGTTTCATGAGGGGTTTCCTCAATTGTCAGGAAATGTTCAGAAAATCTTCTGACAATTGAGGGAACCCCTCATGAAACAGTTCTGTAGAGATGAAGTAGTCTTGTGATTTTCTCACATATATATATATATATATATATATATGTATATATATATATATATATATATATATATATATATATATATCGCCCGGTTGTAGCTAAGATAGGCGCCAGCGCCCCCCGCGACCCCAAAAGGGAATAAGCGGTAGAAAATGGATGGATGGATATATATATATATATATATATATATATATATATATATATATATATATATATATATATATATATATATGTATATATATATATGTATGTATATATGTATGAGCGTGTGTGTGTGCATACAAATGTTCTGTTCAATCATGAATTATAACTTAAGCCGCTGGTGTTCCTGTTAGATTTTTTTGTATCGAAAAAATATAACTGACCAAATTGCAAACAGCTAGTTCAATCGTCCAATCTAGCTTCAAAGGTTAGATGATAGCGTTTAAAATCTTGTAATATGTTGCCCAAAGGAAATCCATTAATCGTTAGGAAGAGGGGTTGATAAATATACAGTAAGAAAAAAAGCCATGTATTTATGAACATAGCCTCAAAGAGTAAAGGGTAGAAAATTAATACATGAGGGTGTATAATACCACATCTTGCACCCCACTAAGGCAGTGGTTCTCAAACTTTTTTCAGTGATGTACCCCCTGTGAACATTTCTGTAGTTCAAGTACCCTCTAATCAGAGCAAATCATTTTGGATGAAAAAGAGGGATAAAAAAGTACAATGCAGCACTATGTCATCAGTTTCTGATTTACTAAATTGTATAACAGTGCAAAAAATGTCTCATTTGTAATGGTCTTTCTTGAACTATTTGGAAAAAAAGATATAAAAATAACTAAAAACTTGTTGAAAAATAAACAAGTGATTCAATTATAAATAAAGATTTCTACACATAGAAGTAATCATCAACTTAAAGTGCCCTCTTTGGGGATTGTAATAGAGATCCATCTGGATTCATGAACTTAATTCTAAACATTTCTTCACAAAAAAATAAGTCTTTATCATCAATATTTATGGAACATGTCCACAAAAAAATCTAGCTGTCAATACTGAATATTGCATTGTTGTATTTCTTTTCACAGTTTATGAACTTACATTCATATTTTGTTTAAGTATTATTCAATAAATATATTTATAAAGGATTTTTGAATTGTTGATATTTTTAGAATATTTAAAAAAAAATCTCACATACCCCTTGGCATACCTTCAAGTACTCCCAGGGGTACGCGTACCCCCATTTGAGAACCACTGCACTTAAAGTACTATGTGGGACGATTGGCTTGCATAGTGGTGCGGGTCTTTCTCTCAATGATGCAGTTCGGGGTTGGACACAGCGTAAAGGTAAGAAATAATGATTTATTTAAACTAAAGAGCAGACTATAATCAGAAAACTTGCGCTAGGCACAATAGGCAAAACAAATAGCTAGAATGGGAGCCAGAAAACACAAAAGCATAGCGCGGAAGCTAGCAAATACAAAGCAGGTTTACCAGAATCGTGAATCAGTGTCGTCACTTGTTGCGTGCAACAAAAACTAGGAAGCGAGGACGAGTCAACGGAAAAGGCAGGCTTAAATAAGGAGAGTAATTACATAAAGGTGTGTGTCCGTAAACAAGAAGCAGGGGAAACAAATAAGAAACTATGGTAACAGAACAAACCAGGAACTAAGGCAAAAATTAGCAGAATATAATACAAAAACGGAAGAAAACCAGAATGATATGATCCGGGCAGCGGATCATAACACTATGATGTGTTTTTCTGACATTTCCAAGCTCCACAGATGCTCTTTTCATCCCCCATCTTTTTGCTGCAGACATGGTGTCTTCCCCATCGCCGAGCCTCTACTGTAATTACTGAGGCTTTTCACAAAGCTGCTTTTGAACAGCGTGCACCTACGCCGTTTGATCGCACCTCACCAAGCAAACTTCCCGGGATCCAAGACCACGGTCACAGCGGCTGTGACGCCGCAACCGCGTTGCTACCTTGGCACGGTGGCCGAGAACATCGGCGGTTACATGGCTGCCGACCTGTAAATGCAGCATGACTAAATAGCGAGTAATGAAAAGCCTGTCTGGTGTGTGTACAAACAGCTTATCCTCCAACCGGGGCTTACACAGTAACATGTCCATGCTCTCTTTCTACACCCGCCAGTTGTGATAGGAATCTCCATGGGCTCCAGCTTCCTCCCTTCCAAGCCGGGATTCTCGTTGTCCGCTTTTGTGCGCTATTCCCTCCAGATATTTAGGTATTCATCGCTACCGCACATGCTTCCACTGGGTCTTGTAGCCAGGGCCTGCATGCCCCTCCTGAGATGAGAGACGGCGAGGAGGAAGGAGTGTTGCTTATCAGCCTTTAACACCCGAGTGTCAGCAGCTCCCTAAATGCTGTGAATATCTCTGGCTGCGTTACTGTAATTAGGCGTCAGAATGGAAAGCGTGCGTGTGTACGTGTTTAGTGTACATGTCATGCACACCTCACTTCAGCGTGCAAGCAGGCTGTAATGGGAGGAAAATAAACACTGTATTACGCTGTACTGGTGACACGGAGAACCCAGAGTCAGGTCCCTCAGATAAAGCCAGAAGTGATTCTCAACCGAATTGAAATAGAATCCTTGCCATTTTTGACAAATACTAAATAATAGTAATCATAATAATTAGGGCTGGGCAACGATTAACAATTTTAATCGAAGTTAATCACACTTTTTCTCTGATTAATCGAAATTAACTGCATTGTATACACAAAGCCCAATAATGAATTCAAAAGTAGTGTGTAGTGCACCTTTATTGGAATATTCTCCCACATGAACAAAAGCGCCAAAACATTTGTTGTGCAAACACAATTCAAATCAGTACTTGTTAAACAGTAGCAGTTAAATAGCATATTTTATGTAAATCAACTCAAAAAATGTAAATACAAACATTTAAGCTTATTTCCACTGCCAGGGTATTTAAGTTATCCTCTTTGTTATGGAAAATAAATATAATCTACATACAAATCTCTGAGCCACAATCATAACATCCGAACAGGCAATTTCTGAGGTAACAGCAGGAACATTTTTTTTATCAGGGATCTTATGTTTAAAAAAAAACAATATTATAGGTAGTGGGCTGTTTTAGGGAATTTTTGATTAAATTATCCATAGTAGCAATATTAATAATGTTGTGTTTATTATGCGTAGTGCACTTAAAATAATTATGACCATATCTAGGAATTGATATGATGGGAATTTTCCGATTGTTTGCTTGGTGCTTTGATAAACTGAACGCATATACATGGTACTATATTGTGATGTTATGAGGCAGGGAATAAAAATACTACCCTACCCAGCATGCAACAGGAGTGACGAGCATGCGCGGTAGCCCGGTAAAGGTTGTGTGTCGCCATGACGGCATCTTGTATGTTGTGATATGCACGCTCTGAAAGTAAACGTTAACAACTCAGCCAAAACTCTTCGTCTGCATTATTCATAAATAGACAGACAACACATATACTCCGCTGCTTCACAGGCCGCTGGATGTAGCCGGCAAAGTATTCCCATGCTAGCTAGCCGGTCTAGCAAGCACGCGTCATTCAGTCCAAAACGGCCCGATCTATCCACATCCAGAATTGTCTGGCGGTCGTAAGTGATCCCGGAGTGACCACGCTGTAAGCCAGCCATGAAATTTGCAGAATTGTCCGGTATTTTTGCCAAATGTTCCATCTTTACCAAGAGCCCCTCCACGCCGAAGCCCGTCTGGGCGCCGCCATCTTTATAAGAAAAGGCGTTAACAAAATAAAGGCATGTAAACAACATACGCAAATACGCGATAAAATAATTGTCGGCGTTAATAGATTTATGAGTTAACTCGTAATTAACGCATTAATTTGCCCACCCCTAATAATAATAAATTGTACATAAATAAAAATACACAGAAATAATTTTTTTGTTTTCATTATTATGTAAATAGTTATTATTTACCAACTAAATATTATGGAATTATAGCATCTATCCATCTTCTTCCGAGTTCGGGTCACGGGGGCAGCAGCCTATGTAGGGAAGCTCAGATTTTCCTCTCCACAGCCACTCGTCCAGCTCTTCCTGGGAGATCCTGAAGTGTTCCCAGGCCAGCCTGTCATGATCCGCTGCCCGGATTATGTCTCATTTGGGTTTTGTTTTTCCGGTTTTTATCTCATGTTGTTAGTATTTGATTTCCTGAGTTCCTGGTGGCACTTCCTGTTTTGTTCTGTTACGTATTAGCGTCACCTACCTCTTGTTTTTTTTTGTTTTTTTTTTGTCCTGTCCAGCTTCTCAGGCAAATCATATACCTGATGTAGATGCCCATATCGGCTGTTCAGATTTACTTTACAAAAGAGAATTGTAGGCTACTTCTCTTGTTGCCTTATTTGAATTTGACTTTATTAAATGTATTCATACAAACATTTTGTGCAGCCGGGCCGGAGCAGGAGGGGATAGAAAGAGAAAAAAAGGAAGACAGAGGGGGAAATTGTGGGGATAAGAGGGGGATTAGACAGAGAGACAAAAACAACAGCAAAAACAACAAAAACAACGACAATAGAACAACACCAGCACATACGATATGTACAAATACGATCGTAAAAGTGATAGCAAATAAACAGTTAGTGAAATAAATAATCATATAGAAATGACAATGACCATTTTTACACTACAACTGGAGCAATACAAATACCAATAGAAAAAGCGCTATTGATTATGAACAATACCAATAGTTTACCTCTATTATCAAGAATACAGTTGATCAAATGCACCCGCTTTGTAGATACTCCCCTTATTCAAGCCTGCCTTTTCCGTTACTCATCCTTGCATCCTAGTTTCTGTTCCGTGCAACAGGTGACGACGCTGTTTCCTAATTGTGGTAAAGAACTGTTTCTTGTACTTGCTAGCTTCCGCGCTATGCTTCTTTTGTTTGTTCCCTACCTCACATGCTAGCGCTTTTAGTTCTTTCTAGCGCCAATGCTAGTTCTGTTTCTTTTGCCTTTAGTGCCTTGTGCAAGTTTTTCTGTTCCTAGTCTGTTTATAGAGCATAAATTAATTATCATTTCCTACCTTCACGCTATGTCCAATCCGACTGCATCCTTGAGAGAATGAACCCGCACCACGATGCCAGCAAACCGTCACACAGCCGGGAGACATAGTCTTCCCAACGTGTCCTGGGTCTTCCCCGTGGCCTCCTACCAGTCGGACGTGCCCTAAACACCTCCCTAGGGAGGCGTTGGGATGGCATCCTGACCAGATGCCCAAACCACCTCATCTGAATCCTCTCGATGTGGAGGAGCAGTGGGATTAGTTTGAGCTCCTCCCGGATGGCAGAGCTTCTCGCCCTATCTCTAAGAGAGAGCCCCGCCACCCGGCGGAGGAAACTCATTTCGGGCGCTTGTACCCGTGATCTTTTCCTTTCGGTCATAACCCAAAGCTCATGACCATAGGTGAGGATGTGAACCTAGATCGACCGGTAAATTGAGAGCTTTGCCTTTCGGCTAAGCTCCTTCTTCATCACAACGGATCGATAATGGAATTATAACATGACAGTGACAGACTCTTGCTGTCGTCGTGCGCGTTCCCAGGACCATCAAGGAAGGACATGGTTTTCAGAGGTTTGACTCTTGTTTATTCTTTCAATAACACAAGCTTGTCTGCGGTCGGGTCGCTTTTCAGCTTCTTCTCTCCTGCTCGCTCCTTGCTCACTTTCAGCCGACCGCATCGTCGCTGTCTTCAGCTCGCTTTCTGGCGCTCTCGGTCCTCAGGTACTGCTGCGGGTTCTCCTACTCCTTCTGCCTCGATTTTTCCTCCTTCTCCCCTTTTGTACAGTGTGAGGAGATGAGTCAATTGTGTGCCGGTGCGCGATCCACACACCTGATTTAGATTGCGGCGGCGGCGCTTCCAGCACACCCCAGCTCTCCGCTCAGCCGCATTCTCCGCCTCCTTGCCACCATCTTGGGCATTGTCGGCCCGTCGGTTCCGCCTCTCCACAATGACTAATAACATCTTCAAAGTTAAATGTGTATTTTTTTGCAAATAAACCAAATAAAGCATTTTCAACAAAACAAATGTATTTCTTTATATTGGTATTTCCAAAGAGATCATTGCAAAGCAATGCTCTGGATTATGTCCGCAAGTATACTTAATGTATATAAAATGTTCTGATATTACGGCGTTTGCATAGTTTGATGTTCTAAAAGGCACTGCCAGGTGTTTTTCCTGTTTATTAATTCAGCCAGACACAGAGTGCCTCTGACTGACATTTACCTCACACTGTAGTCTGCGGGGATAATTGTGTCGCTACACCTACGCCAATGTGATGGAACACCCTTACACCTGCAGGCTGCCAGTGCTTAGTCTGTTGGCACACACTCTAAGGTCTTTAGTGCAAGCATGATTCCTCGGGGGATTGTTGTACCCGTTTGTTCCCATGCTGCCTTGTCTGGTACCCTTTGTTTAAATTAGGGCTGTACGGTGTACCGGTACTAGTATAGTATCGCGGCACTAATAAATCGAAAACGGTACTATACGCTGTAAGAAAAGTACCAGTTCCCCCCTTTTTTATTTTTATTTTTAACAGGCAAGATGGTGATATTGCTGGCTTTTCCAGCAGAGGAGCATGTTCGGCAGCACACAATCACAGAGTACTTACAAGCAGACACAGGAAAAGGAGAATGGGCGCATTTTGGCTGTAAAACTAAAGGTGATGATATAATATTGAAATGATGCTCAGCAAAAGGGGCTTCACTACATGGCTATCTAGCTAACGGATAACGTCCAACCGCAGTCGGCAGTGTTTTTGCTACTACTAAATCACTAATCCTCACCTCCATGGCGAAAAATAAAGTAAGTTTCTTCCAAGTATCATCCCTGTAGGACAAAGAATACCTAAACATGCTTCACTACACACCGTAGAAGAATACAATAGCTCACCGGCGTCAAGTACAATAGCGCATCTAGTCGATACTGCTATGATTACGTCTATTTATCGTCACAAAATATTTTTTATTTAAAAAAAAAAAAAAATCATTTTGTTTACAAACCCTGGAAATAGGTCCCTGGACATACGAGGACTTTGACTATGACTAATGTATGATCCTGTAACTACTTGGTATCGGATCGATACCTACATTTGTGGTATCATCCAAACCTAATGTAAAGCAAACAACACAATAAGTGATTATTTCACTTTATCAGAAATGTAAATGTAACATGTTGAAACGGAAAATAACCAGATATTAAAAGTAAATGGATGTCATGACGTTGACTTTGGTGCGGTTTGTTTTCCCGTGGAGCAAAGCGACTGAAGGTAATGACATCTTTTAATTAATCTATCAAAAAGTGAAAACAAAAGGCGCTCACAGCGGAAGTAAACAACTTGGCTAAGAAAACAAAAACTATTTCTATAACGTGAACTATGGACATGAAAACATGAACTAAAAAAAACTCACTAAACTGTGGCCTGAATAAACAAGAAAACGTATGTGGCAAGAAACGAGCAGCATGAACTATGACCTGGACAGAGTACTCAGTGTCAAGAGTGCAGAGCATGAATATGAAGTCGCCAGGTTGACTGCCTGGCAACTACAGGCTTAAATAGTGGTGACGTGATTAACAACAGGTGCATGAGTCCAAATGAATCAGGTGCGTGACATGAGAACAGGTGAAAACTAATGGGTTGTCATGGAAACAAAACAGTGAAGTGAATTATATTTATATAGCGCTTTTCTCTAGTGACTCAAAGCGCTTTACATAGTGAAACCCAATATCGAAGTTACATTTAAACCAGTGTGGGTGGCACTGGGAGTAGGTGGGTAAAGTGCCTTGCCCAATGACACAACGGCAGTGACTTGGATGGTGGAAGCGGGACTCGAACCTGCAACCCTCAAATTGCTGGCACGACCACTCTACCAACCGAGCTATGCCGCCTCAAAACAGGAACTGACAAAAACCAAACAGAACATAGCCAAACTAAACATGATCACCAAGACATGACAATAATCAAATGGATTAATAATCAATTTTTTTCAGCTTTTCCTTTATAATTTTGACAAAATAATAGAATGGAAATAACACAATATGTTGCTGCAAATGTCAGTAGCCAAATTAGGAGCTTTTCATTGCTTACTTACTCCTAAAAGACAACTTTTTTCTTTGATTGCAATAGGAAACTTATGTTAAATGCACCTTAAAATTTGTTGTTAAAATGAAGCTAATAATGCCATTTTTTGTGATCTCATTTAAAAAAAAAAAAGTATTCTACGACATTTTGGTACCGATATGGGTACCAACACAGTGGTATCGTGACAACCTTAGTTTGAATACAGCTTCATTTGACGTGGGACGCAGTGGTAGAGTGGCCGTGCGCAACCCGAGGGTCACTGGTTCAAATCCCACCTAGAACCAACCTTGTCACGTCCGTTGTGTCCTGAGCAAGACACTTCACCCTTGCTCCTGATGGGTGCTGGTTGGCGCCTTGCATGGCAGCTCCCTCCATCAGTGTGTGAATGTGTGTGTGAATGGGTAAATGTGGAAGTAGTGTCAAAGCGCTTTGAGTACCTTGAAGGTAGAAAAGCGCTATACAAGTACAACCCATTTATCATTTATTTAACGATTTTGCCTCCAACGGTATGAACGGAATATAATTATATTGGGTTTAAAGTGGAGTTGTATTCTTAGTTTTGCTTCCAAGCTAACCTTGGGTATGTGAACTGTAAGTTGTTTTTTTTAGATGCTTAACAGGTAAGATGTCCAGGAGACCACTTTTATCACATGTTGCATTATGTTGGATAAATGCAACCTTAGTACTAATGAGGAATAATTATAAAAGATACTCTAATGCCATTTAAAAAATGCCACTTGCAAGCAGAAACAGTGTGGAGACAGAAAAGGGGGAGTGGACTTATTTTGGCTTTAAAACTAACGATACAGTTGAAAATTGCAGCGCCGCACTGCAAGCGGTGCTCTAAAACATAGCTACCGGTTAACATTTGTCCACACATTGTTTTAGCTACTTCCAAATCACTATTGCTGGCCTATTTTCATCTATTTCCTAGCACTTTTCCCACATACTTTGAACAAAAATACAATCCTAAATGACCCAATATGTTAATGCATACACCAGCAGTCCAATTAAGAGCCTTTATAACCTGTTTGCTTACTTACTAATAAAAGTGAGTATGTTCCCTATTTTATTAAATGCCCAAATTTGTCTTTAATTGCAAATAAGAAGCATTTTTTTTATGTATTATAAATATTTGTTATAATAAAGACAACAATTATTTTTGTTGTTTTCCCCTTTATTTTGAAAAGTATCGAAAAACATTTTGGTTCCGGTACCAAAATATTGGTATAAGTGAATGAGAAATAGGAATACAGATTTTATAAATGAGCTTTTAGTGCTGTCGTTACGTCGTGTTAATGTTAACAGCAACAATGGAAACAGAAGCATCTTCAACGCAAAGCTGCATTCTTGCTAGCGGCTAACGTACCACCACAGTGCAAAACCACTTCCTAAGTCAGTAATATTCGCCTCCATGGCGGCAAAACAAACTACGTTCCTTACGAAGAATAGCTGAACATGCTACATTTAACAAACTTTAGGAGGATATGCTAAATGCAAGCTATAGCTCTTAATGTAAACAAAGGTGGGCAGTAATGATACTAACCATTAGGGCTGCGAATCTTTGGGTGTCCCACGATTCGATTCAATATCGATTCTTGGGGTCATGATTTGATAATATATCGATTTTTTTCGATTCAACGCCATTCTCGATTCAAAAACGATATTTTTCTGATTCAAAACAATTCTGTATTCATTCAATACATAGGATTTCAGCAGGATCTACCCCAGTCTGCTGACATTAGATTAGATAGCACTCTCCCACTGCGTGGCGCAGTGGAGAAGTGGCCGTGCGCAACCCGAGGGTCCCTGGTTCAAATCCCACCTAGTACCAACTTCTTCACGTCCGTTGTGTCCTGAGCAAGACACTTCACCCTTGCTCCTGATGGGTGCTGGTTGGCGCCTTGCATTGCAGCTCCCTCCATCAATGTGTGTGTGAATGGGTAAATGTGGAAGTAGTGTCAAAGCGCTTTGAGTACCTTGAAGGTAGAAAAGCGCTATCCAAGTACAACCCATTTATCATTTTTTTATTTATTCCATCAGGAGAGTTCCTTCAGGAAAATTTAAATTTTCAGCACAATCCCATTCAAGTTTAGACAAACATTACAGGGAGACAGAACAGGATCGCTGACGGGTCTGCCGGCTTCCAGCGCCCCTTACAAAAAAGATGACATACAGGTAAACAAAGAGAGGTGGGGGATGGGAGAAAAAAATAGAAGTTTAAAATAAAATTAAAAAATTGGTCTCAGCCTGGGCCCTGGAGTGGAGGTGCAGACTGAGGCCAAGGGAAAAAAAAAAGCTAGCAGAATAGTAGATTTAAAAAAAAAAAAGCTTTTATATTTGTAAAGGACATTGTTTTATCAACTGATTGCAATAATGTAAATTTGTTTTAACTGTTAAACCATGGGTATCAAACTCAAATATGACCCGTTGTTTAATTTCATTTGGCCCTTGAGGCAATATCAAATTAACATTAGAGCTGGCCCGCCGGTAACACCACATTCACCGCTAATACTCATACTTGCCAAACCTCCCGATTTTCCCGGGAGACTCCCGAAGTTTAGAGCCCATCCCGAAAATCTCCCCGGGCAACCATTCTCCCGATTTCCACAATATTGGGAGTGTGCCTTAAAGGCACTGCTTTTAACGTCCTCTACAACATGTCGTCACGTCCTCTTTTCCTCCATATAAACAGCGTGCTGGCCAAGTCACATAATATATGCGGCTTTTACACACACATACTTGGTCAACAGCCATACAGGTCACACTGAGGGTGGCCGTATAAACAACTTTAACATTGTTACAAATATGCGCCACACTGTGAACCCACACCAAACAAGAATGACTAAACATATTTCGGGAGAACACCCGCACCGTAACACAACATAAATACAACAGAACAAATAGCCAGGAACCCTTGCAGCACTAACTCTTCCGGAACGCTACAATATACACCCCCTCTACCACCAAACCCCGCCCACCTCATTTTTATTTTATTTTCAAATATATTAGCCTGTGGAAAAAGTTAATGTTGATATTTACCTCAGAAGGCTGCAAAAAGAAAAGAGGCATTCATTTTTTTAATTAAATTGTGTTTAATATACCACTGATGTTTTTTCGTTTGTTTTTTGAAAGTTGATTTTGCACTATTACGTTATATAAGCTCTGCCTTTTCCATGGAAGGAAGCCCGAGTACCCGGAGGGAACCCACGCAGTCACGGGGAGAACATGAATACTCCACACAGAAAGATCCCGAGCCCGGGATTGAGCCAGGATTACTCAGGACCTTCGTATTGTGAGGCAGATGCACTAACCCCTGTTCCACCGTGCTGCCCTATTTAAGCCTTGCTTGTTCAATATTCCTTGCAAAACTTGTTTGGGTCCCTATTAAAAGGTTAATTTGTTCAACCTTAGCCCGCGGCTTTGTTCAGTTTTAAATTTTGGCCCACTCTGTATTTGAGTTTGACACCCCTGTATTAAACGAACCAAAAATATGACTTATTTTATCTTTGTGAAAACATTGGACACAGTGTGTTGTCAAGCTTATGAGATGCGATGCAAGTGTAAGCCACTGTGACATTATTGTTCTTTTTTAAAATTTTTTATAAATGTCTAATGATAATGTCAGTGAGGGATTTTTAATCACTGCTATGCTGAAATTATAACTGATATTGATACTGTTGTTGATAATATTAATTTTTGTTTCACTATTGGTTTGTTCTGTGTCGTGTTTGTGTCTCCTCAATTGTTCTGTTTATTGCAGCTCTGAGTGTTGCTGGGTCAGGTTTGGTTTTGGAATTGGATTGCATTGTTATGGTATTGCTGTGTAGTGGTTTGTCGGATTAATGAAAAAAAAAAAAATCGATTTTGAATCGCACAACGTATTCGAATCAAACTTTTCCCACACCCCTACTAACTATAGTATATGGATAACACTACTGATATTTTCAAATAATCCTTTGACATTTTTGTTGTTTACATACTTGGGGGAAATTTTTTTTAATCAAAATATAGATTTTGGGCCATATTGCCCATCCTAATGAGAGATAGATTAAACTTCTGTGTAGAAGTTTTCCTTCAGATCACTTTTAGAGACTCAATATTGTCCAAAGTGGGGAAAAGGAAGCAACCTGTAGTAAAAATTGACTTTTCATAACACGTCACGTTGTCAGTGCAGATAGTCGACTGTACTTTTATGCACTTGAACTTCTCTATCCGTGTCAGTAAAAACATGGTATCGAGAAAAAAAAAAAAACTGAGTTTGGATTTATGTTTCCAATCTTAGTAACAGTCATCCAGCCTTATTTATTCCTTTTTATTGGCCTATTTCACTCAATATCTTCATAACCAGTATGTCATGTCTTTACGGCTACTGTAGCAACAACAATTCATCGTTATTATAAATTGTATATTTGCTGCTGCAAGTACGAGAGGGCGGTGGCTGGGGGGTAGAAGGGCGGGTTGTCTCGGCTTGGTGGAGAAATATTCATAAAAATCAAGATGTGATGTAAGGTTTCAGCCCATTTCCGGGTGATTTATGCTGACATGCAGGCGCCTCATGACTCTTCCGACGAGGCCTCAATCGACGGTGACTCATCTCCCGTCTTTGGCATCCGTCACTTCTTGTGGAAATGTGCTCACCCCGTTCTGCTGCCTCACGTCCCCGCCTTGATAATAAGCGAGCAACAAGACGTGTGTATGTGTATATACACTACATTGCCAAAAGTATTTGGCCACCTGCCTTTACTCACATATGAACTTGAAGTGCCATCCCATGGGATTTTCCAAAATGTTCTGGTATCCTGGAGCATTCAAAGTTCCTTTTCACTGGAACTAAGGTGCCAAGCCCAACTCCTGAAAAACAACCCCACACCATAATTCCTCCTCCACTAAATTTCACACTCGGCACAATGCAGTCCGAAATGTAGCGTTGTCCTGGCAACTTCCAAACCCAGACTCATCCATCAGATTGCAGATGAAAAAGTGTGATTCATCACTCCAGAAAACGCGTCTCCACAGCTCTAGAGTCCAGTAGCAACGTGCTTTACACCACTGCATGTATGGCTTAGATCCTGCTGGTCGGCCATGGAAACCCATTCCATGAAGCTCTCTGCGTACTGGACGTGACGCGAAGTTAGCAGCTCTGTAGCAACTGACTGTGCAGAAAGTCTTTGCACTATGCGCTTCAGCATCCACTGACCCCTCTCTGTCAGTTTACGTGGCCTAGCATTTGGTGGCTGACTTGATGTTGTTCCAAAATTCTTCACTTTTCTTATAATAAAGTTGACTTTGGAATATTTAATAGCGAGGGCATGAATTTACCCCAGGGACCAATAAAGTACATTGTATTCTATTTTATTCTATTTCACGACTGGATTTGTTGGACAGAGAGAGCAGCCCATTCTTTCACATATGTTTGTTGAAACAGTCTCCATGCCTAAGTGCTTGATTTTACACACCGAGCCAAGTGATTAGGACACCTGATTCTCATCATTTGGATGGGTGGCCAAATACTTTATATACTAAAAATAGTATATATATATATATATATATAATAGGTAAATACTACATATGTTATATTTTATATTGCTGCTATGGTCCATTTTTAGTCTACTTAATACCTGCCTTACCCTTTCCAACCTTTGAAATTGAGCTACTGTCAGGACTTGGACCATGGCATAGTTTGTTTTTCCAACGCAAAGGAAAATTGGCACGAGCGAGACGTGAATGTAAGTACATATTTATTTATTACTAACACTAACAAATACAACAAAAGGCAAACAAATGGCGCGCACAATGGCAGAGAACAAACTTGACTACTGAACACAAAACCAAAGAACTGTGACATAACTAGTTGGTAGAGCGGCCGTACCAGCAACTTGAGGGTTGCAGGTTCAATCCCCACTTCCGCCATCCTAGTCACTGCTGTTGTGTCCTTGGGCAAGACACTTTACCCACCTGCTCCCAGTGCCACCCACACTGGTTTAAATGCAAACATTAGATATTGGGTTTCACTATGTAAAGCACTTTGAGTCACTAGAGAAAAAACGCTATATAAATATAATTCACTTCACTTCACAATTAAAACAAAAACGTACTTGACATGAGTAGGAGACAATAAAAAGCATGGCTTGGCATCAATCGGGTTGAGGGATATGTAAAGTTGCCAGACTGACTTCCTGGCACCTTCCGGTTTAGATAATAGCTATGACGATTGAAAACAGGTGCATGACATGGGGATAGGGGCGTGACATGAGGGCAAGGTGAAAATCAATGAGTTGGCACGGTAACAAAGAAAACAAAGAAGTGCAGGAACAGGAACAGAGTATCCAAAAAATAAAACCAAACATGAAAAAAACAAAACATGATCCCATGGGCGTGACAGCTACTGTGTGGAACAATTTTCCCTTGTGGATCAATAAAGTTTGTCTTAGTCTATGTGCAACATTTTCCTGTCGGCTGCATGTACTTTGAAAAGAAAAGAAAAATCCACATTTTTGGTTTTTTTTTACCTAAAAATCACCAATGTTGATTTCATTGACTAATAATTAGGGATGGCCCCTATAAGCATTTTTTGGCCTTTGATGCCTTACTGATTTTTTTGTTTGTTTTTGTTGTTGTTTAAAACTGAACTTAAAAAAAAAACAAACGAAAAGTCTCTTAATGTGTTCAGCTTTACATGAGGGATTTGCTAATATTCTTGATGTATTAAATGTGTGGTTTGGAATGCTAAATACAAATTAAAGTCCTACTGAAACCCACTACTACCGACCACGCAGTTTATATATCAATGATTAAAAATTAACATTGCAACATATGCCAATACGGCCGGTTTAGTTTACTAAATTAAAATTTTAAATTTCTCGCAGAGTTTCTTGTTAAAAATGTCGCGGAATGATGACGCGTGTTTGTGACGTTATTGGTGTGAGGGGACATTTTAGCCCAGCACCACTTACGGCTAAAAGTCGTCTCTTTTCATCGCATAATTACACAGTAATTTGGGCATCTGTGTTGCTGACTCTTTTGCAATTTTTTCAATTAATAATGGAGACTATAAATAAGAATGCTGTTGGTGGAAAGCGGTGGATTGCAGCTGCCTTTAGCACCGAAACACAGCCGGTGTTTATTTGTTTTGAAGCTTTAACACAGAGCGGTCAAGCGAACATGGTTCTCTACGTCAACCAGCAAGTTTTTGGATGGGAAAATTGTGGGATTAGGTCAGCTCTTACCGGAGACTTCGGTGGATTATGGGACCTCTTGCAGCAGCTGTCAAAAAAGCAGCTGTGATCTTGGCTCCTCCATGGCTTCTCTCCGAGACTCTGGCGTTCACCGTAGGCATTCGACTTTCAGGTATGACTTTTAGAATCTCACTAAAATACTATTAACACAATAACCAGAGAAGGGATTTTCCAAAATTATCCTAATAAACGTGTCTAATTACTTCTGAAACGCTACCACTGCCGCCGCCCGGAGCCGTGGCTTTTTTTTTTTTTTTTTTTTTTAGTGCCTCACTCTAACTTTCCTCATCCACAAATCTATCATCCTCGTTCAAATTAATGGGGAAATTGTCGCTTTCTCGGTCCGAATAGCTCTTGCTGCTGGAGGCTATGATTATAAACAATGTGAGGATGTGAGGAGCCCTACAACCCGTCACACGCACATTGTCTGCTACTTCCGGTAAAGGCAAGGCTTTTTTATTAGCGACCAAAAGTTGCAAACTTTATCGTCGATGTTCTCTACTAAATCCTTTCAGCAAAAATATGGTAATATCGCGAAATGATCAAGTATGACAGATAGAATGGACCTGCTATCCCCGTTTAAATGAGAAAATCTCATTTCAGTAGGCCTTTAAAGTTCCAATGATTGTCACACACATACTGGGTGTGGTGAAATGTGTCCTTTGCATTTGAAACATCCCCATTTTCACCCCCCGGCAGGTGAAGAGAGCAGTGAGCAGCAGTGGTGGCCGCGCTCGGGGATTATTTGGTGATTTAACACCCAACTCTAACCCTGTGCCAAGCAGGGAGGCATTGGGTCCCATTTTTTAGAGTCTTTGGTATGACTCGGCCGGGTTTTTAACTCACAACCTCCCAGTCTCAGGGCGGACACTCTGACCACAAGGCTACTGAGCTGGTTGTTGAGCAAAATAAAGTGGCTTGTGCGACAATAACTAAAAATACTTTTGGCTGCTATTCGAAATTTTTGGTTTTTGCCATTTTTGTATCCTGATATTTATTTTCTGAATTGGTAAACATCGGGGTAATGATACAAAATATTCTAATCACTGTAGTATCGACCATATATTGCTCGTGTAATTGGTATAATCATTATTACAAGAACGGTTCAGTGGCCTTGTGGTTAGCGTGTCCGCCCTGAGAACGGTAGGTCTTGAGTTATACCAAAGACTATAACAATGGGACCCACTACCTCTCTGCTTGGCACTCAGCATCGAGGGTTGGAATTGGGGGTTAAATCTCCAAAATGATTCCCGAGCGTGGCCGCCGCTGCGGCTCACTGCTCCCCTCACCTCCCAGGTGGTGTAACAAGGAGATGGGTCAAATTCAGAGATTATTTCACCAGACCCAGTGTGTTTGTGTAACTATCATTGGCACCTTTTACTTTAACTTTACCCTTTGTTTATTTTCCGCAATGGAGGCTAGGATTGGTAAACGAAACAAAAATCTGGATGGACATTACCTGTGCTTAAACGACACTTTTCAGTTTGCTCTAACGTTCTAACCGGTGTTCTGGCAAGACACGCACACTCCTGGAGTAAACACACACAACTCCTACGTGTGTAAAAAAGAATAGGGAAATGTACCTTAACTTTTTTTCCTACTCTTTGAACCCTGGGGCGTATGAAACGGTGCAGCTAGTTTATGGATTTCTCTTAGCTAACTGCTTTGATGCTTTGTATTTAACATGTAGTTTTTTAATGAAAAAAACAAGAGAGACACGGAAAAGGTGTGTTATTGTCTGTGCTACTGTGCCATCTTTTGGACAAATTCTGCTCACTGCTTGAAAATGTACTGCCTGTTTTGTGCCTTGCACCGGAAGTAAAACAATGTATAGCAATTTTACTCATATGGATTCTTCATTCACCACTCCAAGCGACATTTGTAAATTTTTCAATACAACTAAAACAATCCATAGTGACTAAAACGTACAAATATGTTTTATGCATATTTGTACGTGCGATCATAATGTGATGAACCATAGTGACTAAAACGTACAAATATGTTTTATGCATATTTGTATGTGCGATCATAATGTGATGAAGCTAGCGTCGTTAGCATTAGCTAATATGCTAACACATTTACAAGTCTGTGATAGTAAAATTAACTTACAATGGCACTCTTTTTGTGTGGTTTCAGCTTCCAAAACGTCACCGTGGACTTATTGAGTCCGTTTATCTACCTTCCGCAGCTAGTGGGTCCATAAAGAGGATGACTTCTGTAAACAAACATTTAAAAAAAATATTTTGTGTGTATATATATATATATATATATATATATATATATATGTGTGTGTGTGTGTGTGTGTGTGTGTGTGTGAAAAAATCACAAGACTACTTCATCTCTACAGAACTGTTTCATGAGGGGTTCCCTCAATCATCAGGAGATTTTAATGGAAGCATTCACATACCATGGTTTATATAGGGCACAGAACGGGTAGGTACAGGCAGGCGAAGGGGCGTGGTGATTGGCTCATGTGTTACCTAGGAGGTCTCTCCGTCTGTGACAGCATGCTGATACAATTTCACTGCGCTTGTTGAGGGATGACAGGTCTGGGTGGTATATAATAAACAGTTTCTCTTTTAAGCCTAGGTTGCATCTTTTATTACCACTGTTGTAAGGTGTGCTGGATGCAAGAATTTGCCCTTTTATTGAATATTCAACATTATTGTCTTTGACACAGACACAGACAACATTCACACAGACACAGACAACATTAGACACAGACAACATTCACACTCACATTCACACCCATCCATCCATTTTCTACTGATTATTTCCTTTGGGATCACGGGGGGCGCTGGTGCCTATCTCAGCTGCATTCGGGCGGAAGGCGGGGTACACCCTGGACAGGTTGCCACCTCATCGCAGGGCCAACAAAGATAGACAGACAACATTCACACTCACATTCACACACTAGGGCCAATTTTAGTGTTGCCAATCAACCTATCCCCAGGAGCATGTTTTTTGGAAGTGGGAGGAAGCCGGAGTACCCGGAGGGAACCCACGCAGTCACGGGGAGAACTTGCAAACTCCACACAGAAAGATCCCGAGCCAGGGATTGAACCCAGGACTACCAGGACCTTTGTATTGTGGGGTAGGTGCACTAACCCCTCTTCCACCGTGCTGCCCACAATAATACATATATTTATTAATTAAAACTTTTACCTTGTTTTTTAATGAATTCTTAGGTTCAATATGCTACTGTGTTTTTAATGTTGGTCATTATGGTTGGTACTTGGAGGGCCATGTGTTTTCTGAGGTGATACTTGGTGGAAAAAGGTTGAGAACAACTGCAACAGAGCACACCCTTTTTTTTCAGTTTTACAACAGCACCCACAGAAAGAAAAACAGTAGTTAAAAGATCCCGGATCTATTTGTGCATATTTTACAACAGAAGTCAACAGAAATGAGCAGCAGCAGTGCACATTCTGCAAATATTCCTGAATAAGTAAATAGTACTATATATGCAGATGTGCACAGGGACATCGTTTGAGGATAAATACATGCATACTATATGCTGTAGTGAACATTAATCTGATTAAATATTAAAGACAACATTCTCGGTTCTATACTATAAAAGCTTAACGCCCGGAAATGTTAATGATCAAGATAGCAAGCAACATGGTCATTAGTGTCTAAATTGAACTCTTTTTTTTTTTTTTTTGCCTAGGCATAACTTCCCACCCTATGGCCAGACGAGACCATTCTTTTTAATCACACTGTCTGAAGAATGTCATTGCTGCGAGCGCCGCGAACTCACTAGTGGATTATGTCCGGTAATGATTTAAAAAAGTACCTTCTTTTAAGCCGGTCCGCCTCCTTGCTTCAGTGCAGAAAGTGACTCAGCTCCTCTTTGCTCATTTCTCATAAGGGGGACAGCAGACGATAGTGTTGTGCGGATGGATCAATACTGAAATGTCGATACCGCCAATATCAGATCTGTATGCTCTGATATCGATTCTCAAATCAAACTATTGATGCTTTTGATACTTTAGTGCAGGGGTGTCCAGGCTTTTCCCACCAATGGCCGCATACAGGGCCATATTGATTTTTTTTTTAAATGCAAAAAACAGATATTGTGTCAGCTTTGTATTATATTACTATTAATTATTACATAAACATTTTTAGCTCTTTTTTCTTACATATTGACTGTTATTTTTCCCCATGTAAGAATAGAATACTAATGCTACTTCTACTACTACTACTAATAACAATAACAATAATAATAATAATATTGCGTATCTGCCTAACTTCATGTGTCAAAACTCTGCCTGTATAAAAACAATTAATGTTCAGTTACATCTTTAACAATGTATTAATGTTGCTTTATTATTTTCAAATTAATTCATAAGTTAATACTATTTTATTTTTATTTAACTAACTAACTAAACTTTGTTTACATTTTCAGTATATTTTATTTTTATTTTCAGAGCTTCTAATATTTTAGATTAGGGGTGTCTGAAAAGTCAAGAATCCAGAGGACGGTTTGATATTTTTATTTTAAAAAATTGCTATACATGGATATTATACATACATACCAATTAGTTAGAAAATGTAATCTTTTTTATGACTACTGTTTTTTTTTTGCTCTTTTTCTCACAGTTTTCCAGTTTTTTTCCAATGTAAAAAAATAATAAAATAAAAATCATAACAGAAATATGATTGTGTACCTGCATAAGCTAGTGTGACAAAAACTCTGCCTGTACAAAAACATTTATGTTCAGTTGCATATCTAAAAGTGTTTAATATTATTATAATCTTTTCAAATTAATTCACAAGTTAGTCCTATTTTATTTTTAACTAACTAAGCTTTGTTTACATTTTAAGTATATTTTATTTTTATTTTGACTTTTTCCACCAAGGGCCACATTCTGAAAAGTTAAGAATCCGGAGGACAGTTTGATGTTTTTTATTTAAAAATATGCTATAAACAAATATTATATATATTTATAAGTAACTGAGTATTTTAATTTTAATTATTAGTTAGAACATTTCAGCTTTTTCTTTTTAATACTGTTTTTTATTGCTCTTTTCTCTTACAGTTTTGCTATTATTTTTTCCCATGTTAAAATAATAATAATAATATGATTGTGTAACTGCCTAACTTCATGTGTCAAAACTCTGCCTGTATGAAAACAATTAATGTTCAGTTACATCTTTAACAATGTATTAATGTTGCTATAATTTTTTCAAATTATTCATAATTTAGTACTATTTTATTTGTATTTAACTAACTAACTAACTAAACTTTTTTTTACATTTTCAGTATATTTTATTTTTATTTTCATAACTTCTAATATTTTAGATCAGGGGTGTCTAAAATGTTTTCACCAAAGGCCGCATTCTGAAAAGTCAAGAATCTGGAGGCCAGTTTGATATTTTTTTTATTTAAAAAAAAATGCTTTACACGGATATTATACATACATACCAATTAGTTAGAAAATGTCATCTTTTTTATGAATACTGTTTTTTTTTTGGTCTTTTTATGAGTTTTACAGTTATTTTTTCCAATGTAAAAAAATAATAAAATAAAAATCATAACAGAAATAAGATTGTGTAACTGCATAAGCTAGTGTGTCAAAAACTCTGCCTGTACAAAAAACATTTATGTTCAGTTGCATATCTAATAGTGTTTATTATTGTTATGATCTTTTCAAATTAATTCACAAGTTAGTCCTATTTTATTTTTAACTAACTAACTAAACTTTGTTTACATTTTAAGTATATTTTATTTTTATTTTGACTTTTTCCACCAAGGGCCACATTCTGAATATTCAAGAATCCGGAGGCCAGTTTGATGTTTTTCATTTAAAAAGATGCTGTGAACAAATATTTTATAAATTTAAAGACAAAACGTTATAGGTCACTGAGTATTTTAAAATAAATTATTAGTTAGAAAATTTCACCTTTTTCTTTTTAATACTGTTTTTATTGCTATTTTCTCTTACAATTTTGCTGTTATTTTTTCCCATGTTAAAATAGAATGAAAATAATAATACAAATATGATTGTGTAACTGCATTACCAACTGTGTAAAAAAAATCTGCCTGTACAAAAACATAAATGTTCAGTTACATATTTATCAATGTTTATTATTGTCATAATATTTTCGAATTAATTCATTAGTCAGTCTTGTTTATTTTTTATCTAAATAAACTGTGTTTATGTTTTAAGTAAAAACCCCGTTTCCATATGAGTTGGGAAATTGTTAGATGTAAATATAAACGGAATACAATGATTTGCGAATCCTTTTCAACCCATATTCAGTTGAATGCACTACAAAGACAAGATATTTGATGTTCAAACTTTTTTTTTGCAAATAATAATTAACTTAGAAAATCATGGCTGCAACACGTGCCAAAGTAGTTGGGAAAGGGCATGTTCACCACTGTGTTACAACACCTTTTCTTTTAACAACACTCAATAAACGTTTGGGAACTGAGGAAACTAATTGCCGAAGCTTTGAAAGTGGAATTATTTCCCATTCTTGTTTTATGTAGAGCTTCAGTCGTTCAACAGTCCGGGGTCTCCGCTGTCGTATTTTACGCTTCATAATGCGCCACACATTTTCGATGGGAGACAGGTCTGGACTGCAGGCGGGCCAGGAAAGTACGCGCACTCTTTTTTTACAAAGCCACGCTGTTGTAGCACTTGTCTTGCTGAAATAAGCAGGGGCGTCCATGAAAAAGACGGCGCTTAGATGGTAGCATATGTTGTTCCAAAACCTGTATGTACCTTTCAGCATTACTGTTGCCTTCACAGATGTGTAAGTTACCCATGCTTTGGGCACTAATGCACCCCCATACCATCACAAATCCTGGCTTTTGAACTTTGCGTCGATAACAGTCTGGATGGTTTGCTTCCCCTTTGGTCCTGATGACATCATGTCAAATATTTCCCCAACAAATTTGAAATGTGAACTCGTCAGACCACAGAACACTTTTCCACTTTGCATCAGTCCATCTTAGATGATCTCGGGCCCAGAGAAGCCGGCAGCGTCTGGATGTTGTTGATAAATGGCTTTCATTTTGCATAGTAGAGCTTTAACTTGCACTTACAGATGTAGCGACAAACTGTATTTAGTGACAGTGGTTTTCTGAAGTGTTCCTGAGCCCATGTGGTGATTTCCTTTTAGAGATTGATGTTAGTTTTTGATACAGTGCCGTCTGAGGGATTGAAGGTCACGGTCATTTAATGTTGGCTTCCGGCCATACCGCTTACGTGGAGTGATTTCTCCAGATTATCTGAACCTTTTGATGATATTATGGACCGTAGATGTTGAAATCCCTAAATTTCTTGCAATTGCACTTTGAGAAACGTTGTTCTTAAACTGTTTGACTATTTGTTAACGCAGTTGTGGATAAAGGGGTGTACCTCGCTCCATTCTTTCTTGTGAAAGACTGAGTATTTTTGGGAAGCTGTTTTTATACCCAATCATGGCACCCACCTGTTCCCGATTAGCCTGCACACCTGTGGGATGTTCCAATTAAGTGTTTGATGAGCATTCCTCAACTTTGTCAGTATTTATTGCCACCTTTCCCAACTTCTTTGTCACGTGTTGCTGGCATACATTTCTAAAGTTAATGATTATTTGCACAAAAAAAAAATGTTCATCAGTTTGAACATAAAATATGTTGTCTTTGTAGCATATTTAACTGAATATGGGTTGAAAATGATTTGCAAATCATTGTATTCCGTTTGTATTTACATCAAACACAATTTCCCAGTTTCATATGGAAACGGGGTTTGTGTATTTCATTTCTATGTTGAGAGCTTCTAATATTTTAGATCTAAACTTTTTCCACCGAGGGCCGCATTCTGAAAAGTCAAGAATCCGAAGGACAGTCTGGTATTTTTTTATAAAAAAAAAAAAAAAAAATTCAAAAAAAAAAAAAAAAATATATATATATATATATATATATATATATATATATATATATATATATATATATATATATATACATGTATATACATATATCTATATATATATGTATATATATATATATATATATATATATATATATATATATATAAAAACAGATTTTATATATATTTAAACACAAAACGTTATAGGTCACTGAATATTTTATAATTAATTATAACTTAGAACCTTACAGCTTTTTCTTTTTAATACTGTTTTTGTTTGCTCTTTTTTTTTATTCGTACTGTTATTTTTTCCCAGGTAAAATGAAAATGAAAATAATAATTAAAGAAACATGATTGTGTAACTGCATAACCTAGTGTGTCAAAAACTCTGCCTGTACAAAAACATTAATGTTCATTTACATATTTAACAGTATTTATTGTTTTTTTTTTCAAATTAATCCAAGTTAGTTTTATTTTATTTTTAATTAACTAAACTTTGCGTACATTTTATTTTTATTTTGAGAACTTGTAATATTTTATCATCATCATCAATCTTTATAGCAAACCTTAAGATCCATTAAACATATAAAAAAAAAAAAAAAAAACACAATACATAACATTTTAAAAAAACAACAATATAAAGCCAGATCAGGGGTTTCTAAATTTTGCATACTGAAAAATCAAGAATCGGGGGGCCAGACAGATATTACATATATTTAAAGACAACACTGTGTTATAAGTGTCTCAGTATATCTTCATAAATTATTATTATTATTATTATTATTATTATTATTATTATTATTATTATTATTATTATCATTATTATTATCATCATTATTATTATTTACTTTTTCTCATTGTATTTCTATTTTTTGCCCTTTTTTGCCGTTTTTTTGTTGTTGTTTTTTTCCCCATATGTTATTTGCAAACACAACACTTTTAACATTTTTGCAGACACGTTAGGTATATTTTATTAGGTATCGGATCTGTATCGCCGATACCAGCCGGTATCAGATTGGAAAGACAATCAGTGGTGTTATTGCACATCATTAGCAGATGAGCGAGCTCCTGTCGCCCCCCGGAAGTCACTATCATCGATTTGATCCAGAAAATACTAAGCACAGTCCAAGTAGGAGATAATTACCAACTTTTGCTCTATAAGCACAAAGGATCAGGCAGAGGACACAAACTTTACTGTGCTTTGCACTCATTAGAGTTTTGATATTTAATGCAGACCAACTCATCCCTCTTTTTAGCTTTTCTCCTCTCGCACCTTTTATTTTTTGTTTTTTGCCACGACCCCTTCCACACCGGCTCCTTCGCCGCTTTTGCAATTTCCATCTGTTCCGATGAAATATATCTGGCATCCGGAGAATGCCCCTTAGCGATGAGGAACGATATATCTTACAAATATCAGCCGTCCAAGCATGGCTCATGTAATATTCATAAATAGGAACGTGGTAGCGGGCGATGTCAACAATGCTCACTGTGAACAGGTTGAGCATCCGAGTCACACCAGCTGCACGCTTTTTGACAGGCTAGGTGCTCGGCCAACGCGGGGACTCATTTACATGTTAGCCAGCCATCGCCGCTGACCTGATCACATCTGCCGTGCGTGTCCAATTAAATAATCATGCGCTGGCGAGGCCCACCTCAGGCTTCCATTACAGCTGCCGTATTGTTTTAAAGACAAGTTGTGTGTGTGTTGTGGGGTGTTGGCAGACTGGTGGCCAGCTGGACAGGCAAGGACTTTTTGATGGGATTCATTTTGCAAGATGGTCCAAAAAAACTAACATAATTCTACATTGCATGTCTATCCGTAAATGATTCCCGGGCGCGGCACCGCTGCTGCCCACTGCTCCCCTCACCTCCCAGGGGGGTGATCAAGGTTGATGGGTCAAATGCAGAGAATAATTTCGCCACATCTAGTATGTGTGACAATCATTGGTACTTCAACTTTGACTTTTAGGAATCCACTTTCAATAATCCAGTGGATTGGGGCAGCACGGTGGTACAGGGTTTAGTGCATGTGCCTCACAATACGAAGGTCCTAAATTCAATCCCGGGCTCGAGATTGTTCTGTGTGAAGTTTGCATGTTCTCCCCGTGACTGCATGGGTTCCCTTTGGGTACTCCGGTTTCCTCCCACCTCCAAAGACATGCACCTGGGGATTGGTTGACTATTTGCTTGCATATTTCAACTTTGCTTAAGAAAAGAGCCAAATGCAATATTATTGTCAGAAGTCATCCATTAAACAGATTATTTGAATTCATGTCATTTATTTACACACAACTTAATATTGGTTTTATCTAAAGTTCTTTTAGGCTATATTTTCGAATACAAATAGCCAACAATGCATTTATCTCATCACTAACCGTTTAGTGCAAGGTTTGGGAACCTTTTTGGCTGAGAGAGCCATACAAGCAAAATATTTTTAAAAGTATTTCCGTGAGAGCCATATTGTTACGGCTCAGACCCCTGCCAACGGCGCTCATCCGTCTGTGCGCTCCAGTGAGCGTACCTCAGGACACGCCCACCAGCTGTAATCGTTCACCGGCAATCAGCACACCTGCATGTAATGAAGGAGCTGCCTTCTTAAGCCTGGACAACCTGCCATCACTCGCCGGAGTATAGTCTTCTGTCACGTACAGTAAGCCACGTCCTGCTTAAGCAATCCAGCTCTCTCTATCTTTTTTCCCTTCGGTGTTTCATTGTCCTGTCATCCTACCGCAGACCTCCGTTCCTGTGTTTGACATTGTTGTGTGTGTCGTCATTCCTCGTCGTTGTTCCTCTGCTTCTCGGATTGCCCCTTGGATTTCGACGTCCCGCTTGGACACGTTCTTCCCGACGCCTCTCGCTCGCCCTGGATCATCTGCCTGCCCCACGGACTTCCGTGTTCTTTCGCTCTCCCTAATATTTATGGTAAAACCTTCCAGTTAAATACTACACATTGTCTTACACCATACACACTCTTGGATCTAGTTCACACTCCATTTCCTTAGTTTATGTTTATATTTTTTGATTATTATATATATGGTTAATATATATAATACATCTATACAGCTATATTTTCTCTAATGTCTGTTGCCGTCACCTTCCCCTGTTAAACCATAACACATATAATGTTTTTTTTTTAACACCAAATACACCGAAATGCGTGCATTTTTAAGTAAGTAAGACCAACATTTTTACAGTATAATAAGTCTCTTATTCTTTTTAATAACATTGTTATTCCGAAGCTAACCAACAATACATAAAATACTTCTTACCATTAATGCGACTTCTTGAACAGGTGCGGTGGAAACCGGATGGATGGATTAAAATGCATGAGAATGTTTTGTATTTTGAACGTTATGTTGACACTGTGATTTTCAGCGGAATTATTCATTACTTACCGTGTTAAGCAATGTCAGCTAAGATTTATCTGAGAGCCAGATGCAGTCATCAAAAGAGCCACATCTGGCTCGAGAGCCATAGGTTCCCTCCCCCTGATTTAGTGCTTAAGGTAAAATAGCTTGTACGGTCAAAGTATATTGCATGATTATTCCAAATGTGCTCATGATTATTGCAATATTTTTTGTGAACGATTCACATGAGTTAGCTCATCAATTTTGACTGCCCTATATGTATATAAATGTCTATTACACATCAAAAAAGAAAAACCCACAAGCACAATGGAAAAACATGCAAATGGGAAATGCTGCAAATGAAAACTATGATGCAGGACCAAAGACAATTGCAATGGTTTTGGAAAATGTTGCAAATTCCAAAACCACACACAACCCCCGAAAACAACTGCTTGCGAGAACTGGAATGCTCATGGAACAAAACATAAGTTTGCCAAACTTGAGAATTTGGTCACGTTCTAATAAGTACCAATGATTGTCACACACACACACACTAGGTGTGGTGAAATTTGTCCTCTGCATTTGACCCACCCCCTTGATCACCCCCTGGGAAGTGAGGGGAGCAGTGGGCCGTAGCGGTGGCCGTGTGTGTACACCTCCCTTGTACCTTTTTGTTTTAGCCCTTCACCCTCGATTTTGCATTTTTTAAGATCCTCTTTAATGCTGACAACTTATTTCATACTGTAGTTTTGGACCTAAAAAGTATGTCTACGGGTAAACATCACCACCCCCCCAAAGTAGACACAGTAACGACTTCCAGCACATTTTGATCTACTAAGATCCAAATACCACTGTGGAAGGCGATGTTGTCAGCGCTGCCTGCAGGAGCAAAGGTCACCGCCTCTGGCCATGGTGCTAATGACAGAGCACCATCAGACGGGGGGATGGCAGTGCTGACGGTGAGACGCAGCTGGCAGGTGATTAGATTTCACAGGTGGTACGTGTTAATCTACAAACCCCATCTCCATATGAATTGGGAAATTGTGTTAGATGTAAATATAAACGGAATATAATGATTTGCAAATCATTTTCAACCCATATTCAGTTGGTTATGCTACAAAGACAACATATTTGATGTTCAAACCATCCAAGAAGAACTGAGGTCGAAAACAGGCTTAAATACTCAAGCAAACAATCAAACTCCGGTGCGCGTAAAAACAAGAGCAGGTGGGACAAATGTAAAACCAAGGTAACCAGACAAAACAAGTGCACAAACCAGGGATCAGAAGAGTCAAAAAAATAATGAAGAAACACAAAAAGACTCAAAACCCATGTACGGTATTAGTATAATACCGCGATACTAATGAATCATATTTGGTACTGTACCGCCTCTAAAAAGTACCGGTCCCCCGCCGCCCCCGTCGTCGTCACGTCGTCCCATTGCTGGTTTACGAGCAGACGAGCATGTTCGGCGGCACACAATCATAGAGTACTTACAAGCAGACACAGTGTGTAGACAGAAAGGGCAGAACAGATTCATTTTGGCTTAAAAACTAAAGACAAAGGTGAAGTTGTAACACTGAAACGCCCTGAGGAAGAGCTGATTTAAGACATGGCTAGCTAGCTAGCGGCTAAAGTCCAGCCCCAGTCTGCAGTGTTTTTGCTTCTTCTAAATCAATAATCCTGGTCTCCATGGCGACAAATAAAGTATGTTTCTTACAAGTAGCTAAACATGCTTCACTACACACCGTGGCTCACCGGCATCAAAATGTAAACAAACGCCATTGGTGGATCTACACCTGACATCCACTGTAATGATACCAAGTACAGGAGCGTATCTAGTCGATACTAATATGATTACGTCTATGTTTTTAGCATCACACGATCTTTTTTTCCGTTTTAAAATGATATATATGTTTATAAACTCGAGAAATATGTCCCAGGACACATGAGGACTTTGAATATGACCAATGTATGATTCTGTAACGACTTGGTATCAAATTGTATCATCAAAAACTAATGTGAAGTATCAAACATCCAGAGTAAGTTCAGATAGAATATGTTAACAGAGAAAGGAAACAGATATTAACAATAAATAAGTAGATCAAGAATTCAATTTCTACCGCTTGTCCTTCATAATTTTGACAAAATAGAATGATAAATGACACAATATTTTTTTTGCCTGTGTCAGCAGCTAAATTAAGAGCCTTTGTTTGTTTACTTACTACTAAAAGACAAGTTGTCTTGTATGTTCACTATTTCATTTAAGGACAACCTTTTAAGGACAGTTTTCTGTCTTTTATAAATCACACTGTGTGTGCTAAATAGGAGGGTTTGGATGTCAAAAAATTCAAAGACACAAGTCGGCTATCATCTCAAAAATCAGGAGCACCCTCAAGAGGAGAATGACTCCGTCAGAACCTGCTAGAAAAACCGGGGAAATAATTGCAGAGCAGCCTCTCAAAAATACAAAAAGAAGAAGATAAGTTGCTAGCATTCAATTTTGCGTCCTCTTCTACTGATGCTTTCCTCAAAGTGCATGATGAAACACAGGCTCTGGTGTCTATGGAAGGGAAAAAAGTCCAGAAATGGAGATTCTTCAATTCTGCTTTTTTTGCTCAAAATGTTAACCATATCAGTTTTAAAGTAACCGTGGACTACAAGTGCCAAAAAAATGTAAGTTAGTAGTAAAAAAATAAATAGTTTTACATGTTTGAGTGGGCAAATGAGTTAAAGTTAAAGTTAAAGTACCAATGATTGTCACCCAAACACTAGGTGTGGTGAAATGTGTCCTCTGCATTTGACCCATCCCCTTGATCACCCCCTGGGAGGGTGAGAGGAGCAGTGAGCAGCAGCGGTGCCGCACCCGGGAATCATTTATGGTGATTTAACCCCCAATTCCAACCCTTGATGCTGAGTGCCAAGTAGGGAGGCAATGGGTCCCATTTTTATAGTCTTTGGTATGACTCGGCCAGAGTTTGAACTCACAACCTACCGATCTCAGAGCAGACACTCTAACCCAGGGGTCACCAACCTTTATGATACCAAGAGCTACTTCTTGGGTACTGATTAATGCGAAGGGCTGCCAGTTTGATACACACTTAAATAAATTGCCAGAAATAGCCAATTTGCTCAAGTTACCTTTAATAAATACATCTTTATATACAAAAAAAAATGGGTATTTCTGTCTGTCATTCCGTCGTACAATTTTTTTCCTTTTACGGAAGGTTTTTTGTAGAGAGTAAATTATGAAAAAAACACTTAATTGAACGATTTAAAAGAGGAGAAAACGCAGAAAAAAATGAAAATTCAATTTTGAAATATAGTTTATCTTCAATTTCGACTCTTTAAAATTCAAAATTCAACCCCAAAAAAATTAAGAGAAAAACTAACTAATTGGAATCTTTTTGAAAAAATTAAAAAAAAAAAATTATGGAACATCATTAGTCATTTTTCCTGATTAAGATTAATTTTAGAATTTTGATGACATGTTTTAAATAGGTTAAAATACAATCTGCTTTTTGTTAGAATAAATAACAAATTGGACCAAGCTATATTTCTAACAAAGACAAATCATTATTTCTTCTAGATTTTCCAGAACAAAAGTGTTGAAAGAAATTCACAAGACTTGGGAATAAGATTTAAATTTCATTCTACAAATTTTCTAGATTTGCCAGAATAATTTTTGGAAATTCTAATCATAATAAGTTTGAAGAAATATTTCACAAATATTCTTCATCAAAAAAACAGAAGCTAAAATGAAGAATTAAATTAAAATACATTCATTATTCTTTACAATAAAAAAAAAAAACTTGAACATTGATTTAAATTGTCAGGAAAGAAGAGGAAGGAATTTAAAAGGTAAAAAGGTATATGTGTTTAGAAATCCTAAAATCTTTTTAAGGTTGTATTTTTTCTCTAAAATTGTCTTTATGAAAGTTATAAGAAGCAAAGTAAAAAAATAAATGTATTTATTTAAACAAGTGAAGACCAAGTCTTTAAAATATTTTCTTGGATTTTCAAATTCTATTTAAGTTTTGTCTCTTTTAGAATTAAAAATGTCGAGCAAAGCGAGACCGGCTTGCTGGTAAATGAAAAAAAATTAAAAAATAGAGGCAGTTTACTGGTAAGTGCTGCTATTTGAGCTATTTTTAGAACAGGCCAGCGGGCTACTTATCTGGTCCTTACGGGCTACCTGGTGCCCGCGGGCACCGCGTTGGTGACCCCTGCTCTAACTACTAGGCCACTGAGGCACTAATAGCTACTTTTTCAAACATTATTATTAAATAATTTTTTACTCCACATACACTTTTTACAATGGTGTTTTTTTTTTTTTAAACACTTGTTATATGAGCCAGTTAACTACAATGTTAGACAGCAAGTGAACTGAATTATGATTTACGCTATTTCATTAATTATTAAACTACTAATCTACATTCAAAATTTACAAAAGTCCATGTTTAGAATGTGGTTTAACCCATTTCAATTTTTTTTTTTTGTATTTTAATTTTTCCATTTTTTTAGGGGCTTGTCATCATGACCTTGTAGTTTCTGAAAACTGTGACGTTTGTGTTTTGTTTTTATTTTTACACATGGCCGGTCTATTTTAAGGGACAAGACAATAGGGGAAGGGTTAAGGGGGTGACAGGGGGTAATTACGATTTAGCCTCAGCCTGTTAATAATTTGCTCCACAGTTACAATCTGGTAGTGGTAAACTATATCTACAGCCATAGCTGACCTTGGGCAGACTGACAGAAACATGGCTGCCAATTTGTGCCGACAGCTCCTCCCGGCTACCACCAATCATTCATTCACATTTACACACCAATGTGGGCGACGCTGGGTGCACGGTAGGTGAATGTCTTGCCCGGGGATAGAACAGCAGTGACAGGGATTGATGGAGGCGGGGTTCGAACCGCCAACCACTCTGATTATCGGACGCTCTATTGTTCCCGAGCCACTGCCAGCCCTAAATGTGTTTGCAGGAACAGATGTCCAAAAGTTGCTTAGATTGGTAAAGTGTCCGTCCAGAAGCCTTGAGGGGTTCTAGGTGTCAATCCAGCCATCGTAGTCCCTGCCGGTGTGTCCTTGGGCAAGACACTTCACCCACCTTGCTCCCGGTGCCACTCACACTGGTGTATAAATGTTTTGGCTGTGGTCAGAGAGCCTGTGAATCTAACACAGGGCAGCTGGAGCTAGAAATTTTTCTTAACACCATCATATTGTGAATGAAGTGAGGTTGACAAATTTGTTCTCAGGAGTCTCTAGAAAAAAGCGCTATGCAAATCAAATTCAGTATTATTATTATAATTAGGGATGTGTCAGGCCTGTCCCTAACAGTTTGGTCTATGTCTTAGTTTTTCCTCTGCATTTGTCTTTGTTTCCTGTCAGCGCTCTTATTTTGTCTGTTTCCTGTTTTTCTCCCTGGGCGCTGTTTCCCCTCAGCTGCGGCTGATTGGCACCTGGCCACACCTGGTGTCAATGAGCCCGCTTCTATTTTTACTTGCTTTGTCCTCCAGTCAGTGCTGGATTATTGTCGTGTCGTGTCGATGTCACCACTACCTGCCTTGTCGCTTGTAGCTTTGTCTACTTCTGGTCACTCTGCTCATGCCACAGTTCTGTCGTATCATAGTAAGTGTTTTCGTTCTTAGCCAAGTTTGTTATCCGCCTCGTGCGCGCCTTTTGTTGTTACCCTTTTGGTTTGTTCTTGTTTTAGTACTTAAATTAAATCATGTTTTCTTATTCATTGCCTGCCACCGTCTCTGCATCTTGGGGTTCGTCAACAACAAAATTCGACAGGATGTCCGATAATATCGGCCGATAAATGCTTTAAAATGTAATATCGGAAATTATAAGTAGCGATTTTAAAATGATCTGTATTGGTTTCAAAAAGTTGACTTTTTGACTTTTTAAAACGCCGCTTTGTCCACGGACGTAGGGAGAAGTACGGAGCGCCAATAAACCTTAAAGGCACTGCCTTTGCATGCCGGCCCATTCACATAATATCTACGGATTTTGACACTCACAAGTGAATGCAATGCATACTTGGTCAACAGCCATACAAGTCACACTGAGGGTGGCCACATAAACAACTTTAATACTGTTACATGTATGCGCCACACTGTGAATCCACACCAAACAAGAAAGACAAACACATTTTGGGAGAACATCTACACTGTAACACAACATAAACTCAACAAAACAAATACCCAGAACCCCTCGCAGCGCTAACTCTTCCGGGACACTAAAATATACACCCTCGCTACCCCTTCCCACCCACCTCAACCTCCTCATGCTGTCTCGGGGAAAGAATGTCTCAAATTCCAAGCTGCTGTTTTGAGGCATGTTAAAAAAAATAATGCACTTTGTGACTTCAATAATAGATATGGCAGTGCCATGTTGGCATTTTTTTTCTATAACTTGAGTTGAAATTGTTCTCTCATTTTGGAAAACATTGTTACATTGTTTAATGCAGCTAGCGGGGCATCACAGCAAAATTAGGCATAATAATGTGTTAATTCAACTACTGTATATATCCGTATTGGTTGATATCAGTATTGGTAATTGAGACCTGGACCATATCGAATATCGGCAAAAAAGCCATTATTGGACACCTCTAATTATTATTATTATTCAATCAATCAATCAATCAATGTTTATTTAATTAGCCCTAAATCACTAGTGTCTCAAAGGACTGCACAAACCACAACACAAACCACAACGACATCCTCGGTAGAGCCCACATAAATAAGGGCAAGGTAAACTCACACTCAGTGGGACGTCGGTGACAATGATGACTATGAGAAGCCTTGGAGAGGACCGCATATGTGGGCAACCCTCACCCCCCTATAATATAATATAATTATTATTACTATTATTATTATTATTATTATTATTATTATTATTATTATTATTATTGCTTTTATTATTACTACCAAAAATATGTCAATGTCATATTCTTTGGCTCTATATATTATAGGGATGTTTCGATTAGGTTTTTACGCTGCTGATTCTGATACCAATCATCAACGAGTGAGATTGCCCGATACCAATATTGATCACATGTATTAACTGTATATATATATATTTTTTAATGGTAAGTGATGTCAACAGTTTGTCAATATCAATATACAGATTTACATAGTTCCTTATTTTGTTTCTGCATTTGTTTACATTCAGGAACGGCGTCATTAGCGGTGACTCCGGTGAGCTACGGTGTGTAGTGATGCATGTTTAGCTATTCCTCGTCCTGCAGGGATGATACTTGTAAGAAATGTTCTTTATTTGTCGCCATGAAGGCCAATATTAGTGATTTAGAAGTAGCTAAAACACTGCAGACTGCGAATGGACACACCTCTTCCTGAGAGTGTTTCAGTGTTACAACTTCACCTTTATCGTTAGTTTTTCAGCCAAAATGCATCCGTTCTCGATTTTCTTTCTCCACGCTGTGTCTGCTTGTAAGTAGTCTGTAAATGTGTGCCGCCGAACATGCTCGTCTGTTCGTAAACCAGCAAGGTGGAGGACCGGTACTTTTTAGAAGCGGTGTAGTACCGAATATGATTCATTAGTATCGGGGTACTATACCAATACCGGTATACCGTACATCCCTACGACAATCACACCTAAAGTCCGTTGTCTATTAGTCCAGCCTTGTCTTCTTGCTCGTGCATTGCCACAGTCCTTGCTCTAGTTTTTGCCTTGCTTGTAATATAAGTTATGTTCAATCAATCAATGTTTACTTATATAACCCTAAGTGACATCCTCGGTTCAGATCCCACATCAAGGCAAGAAAAGACTCAGGCCAATGGGATGACAATGACAAGCCTTGGAGGGGACAGATCTAACATAATAGCGAGAGTCCAGTCCATAGTGGATCTAACATAATAGTGAGAGTCCAGTCCATAGTGGATTTAACATAATAGTGAGAGTCCAGTCCATAGTGGATCTAACATAATAGTGAGAGTCCAGTCCATAGTGGATTTAACATAATAGTGAGAGTCCAGTCCATAGTGGATCTAACATTGTAGTGAGAATCCAGTCCATAGTGGATCTAGCATAATAGTGAGGCTCCAGTCCATAGTGGATTTAACATAATAGTGAGAGTCCAGTACATAGTGGATCTAACATAATAATGTTAGAGTCCAGTGCATAGTGGATTTAGCATAATGGTAAGAGTCCAGTCCATAGTGGATTTAACATAATAGTGGGAGTCCAGTCCATAATGGATTTAGCATAATAGTGAGAGTCCAGTCCATAGTGGATCTAACATACTAGTGAGAGTCCAGTCCATAGTGGATCTAGCATAATAGTGAGGGTCCACCCCATAGTGGATTTAACATAATAGTGAGAGTCCAGTACATAGTGGATCTAACATAATAATGTTAGAGTCCAGTGCATAGTGGATTTAGCATAATGGTAAGAGTCCAGTCCATAGTGGATTTAACATAATAGTGGGAGTCCAGTCCATAATGGATTTAGCATAATAGTGAGAGTCCAGTCCATAGTGGATCTAACATACTAGTGAGAGTCCAGTCCATAGTGGATCTAGCATAATAGTGAGGGTCCACCCCATAGTGGATTTAACATAATAGTGTTAGAGTCCAGTGCATAGTGGATTTAGCATAATAGTGAGAGTCCAGTCCAAAGTGGATCTAACATAATAGTGAGAGTCAGGCCAATAGTTGATCTAACATAATAGTGAGAGTCCAGTCCATAGTGAGGCCAGCAGGAGATCATCTTGAGCAGAGACGTCCTCAACTGATGCACAGATGAGTGGTCCGCCCTGGGTCCCGACTTAGGACAGTTAGCACATCATCTGTGGTCACCGAATCTGTTCCAGAGCAGAAAAGAAACAGCAGATCAACTGGTCTAAAAGGTGGGTCTATTTAAATGCTAGAGTATGCAAATGAGTTTTAAGATAGGACTTAAATGCTTCTACTGAGGTTATAGATCCTCTATGGTTGAAAGGTTACATTTAAAGTATGCACAATTGGTCGCAGTGGACGACAATGTGGACTGCAGGCCGAAAGAAGGTGTTCAAAAGAAAACAAGGAGACAAAGTAAAACAAACATATATACAGGAGTTTGAACTGTAGTGACATGATTAAAGGCCGACTGAAATTACATGTTCTTATTTAAACGGGGATATCAGGTCCATTCTATGTGTCATACTTGATCATTTCGCGATATTGCCATATTTTTGCTGAAAGGATTTAGTAGAGAACATCGACGATAAATTTTGCAACTTTTGGTGCTAAAAAAAAAAGCCTTGCCTGTACCGGACGTAGTCACGGGTTGTGGAGCTCCTCACATCTGAACATTGTTTACAATCATAGCCACCAGCAGCTAGAGCGATTCGGACCGAGAAAGCGACAATTTCCCCATTAATTTGAGCGAGGATGAAAGATTCGTGGATGAGGAAAGTGAGAGTGAAGGACTAGAAAAAAAAAAGATTATACAGTGGGAGCGATTCAGATGTTATTAGACACATTTACTCGGATAATTCTGGAAAATCCCTTATCTGCTTATTGTGTTACTAGTGTTTTAGTGAGATTAAATGGTTGTACTTGCACAACCTGAATGTCGGCCCCGCACCTTTCTTCAGCACTAGTCGACGGGTGGTGGCGATGCCCATCTCTGCTCTTTGCAAGGGACCCCTTTCAAAACACGATCTTTCGAAATGATCGCTGCATAAAACACTGTACTTTATGTGTGTGGTCCAATCCAACCTTGTTCGCTTGACCGCTCTGTTCCATAGTAAAGCTTCACCCTCATCTTTCAGGAATGTAAACAATAAAATACCGGCTCTGTTTGTGTTGCTAAAGGCGGCCGCAACACACCGCTTCCCACCTACAGCTTTCTTCTTTGACGTCTCCCTTATTCATTGAACAAATTGCAAAAGATTCAGCAACACAGATGTCCATAATACTGTGGAATTACGCGATGAAAACAGACGACTTATAACTGGGAACGGTGCTGGAACAAAAATGTTTTCTACAATGCGTGACGTCACGCGCACGCGTCATCATACCGCAACGTTTTAGCATGATACTCCCGCACAAAATTTAAAATTGCAATTTAATCAACTAAATCGGCCGTATTGGTGTAACAGTGTGATGTTTTTGCGTTATATTATGAACGAGACAGGGTGTTATGTTTTATTTTGAAGAATTGGTTTTATTTTTAAGAACCGGATGTCCGGTGCAGGAAATGACTTTGCTGTTTTTTTGGATATTTACTTCCTCTTCTATCAGACTTTTGCTGATGAGGTAATAGTTCTTCATTGCTCTGTGTTTCTTGTGTAAATATTATTTCTAAACTTTCATAGTACATTAAAAGTTAAAACATTAATGTTGTAGGTACAAGTTTTAAATATTTTTTTATGCACAATTTTGTTAAGTAAGGATTAGAGCAGGGGTAGGGAACCTATGGCTCTAGAGCCAGATGTGGCTCTTTTGAGGACTGCATCTGGCTCTCAGATAAATCTTAGCTGACATTGCTTAACATGATAAGTAATTAATTATTCCGCTGGTAATCACATTGTTAAAAATAACGTTCAAATTATAAAACATTCTCATGCATTTTAATCCAACCATTCGTTTTCTGTCGCACCTGTTCAATATGTCGCATTAATGGTAAGAAGTATTATATGTATTATTGGTTAACTTTTAGAATAACAATGTTATTAAAAAGAATAAGAGACCTATTATACTCTAAAAATGTTGGTTTTACTTAAAAATGCACTCATTTAGTTATATTCAGCGTTAAAAAATATTATATGGCTCTCACAGAAATACATTTTGAAATATTTGGCTTTCATGGCTCTCTCAGCCAAAAAGGTTCCCGACCCCTGGATTAGAGCGTCGAATGTTTGAAATGTTTGGTCATAATTACGCATGGTATTTACGCAGGTATCACTCCGCCAGAAAGTAGAGACCTGTGTACGTGTTTCATGTTTCCAACAAAGGTACATGGATTTGTCCATTATTACTATTTTTTTGTGATAAAACGTTTTTGTTAATGCAATTTAAATTATTATTTTTTTTAATTCAAATTAATGTTTTTTATTTTCTCTTCTATCGGACTTCTGGGTGATGAGGTATCACTCCGCCAGAAAAGTAGAGACCTGTTTATGTGTTTCGTGTTTGCAAAACAGGTGGCGAGTAAATGATGAAACGACGGAATGGTGGAGTGTCTCTTGCTTAAAAAAACTACACAACGCAGAATAAGACTCACTAAATTGGCATGTGTTGGAATGTTAATATTTCATCATTGATATATAAACCATCAGACTGCGTGATCGGTAGTTGTGGGTTTTAGTAGGCCTTTAAAGATTGAACATATTCAAAAACTAATGCTACTGCGGCTGCTATTTAACTTGGTGAAATCTAACACTTTTCTGTACAATGTTTTTGAATTGTGTCTTTTATGTGCGTGTGTGTTAGTGGGTGTGTATAACTGAACCAGGAAAAGTGCAGGTTTTATTGTTTTCAGCTGGTTGGAACACAAACGCCCTTTGGGCAGCCACCTAACCGTGACACGCGGCAGCTTCAATGCTCAAACCTTACAGCCTTTTTCTAGTCATTTGTGACAGGCCCACTCAAAACATTTCTTTGCCGGGCCCACAGGCCTGCTCCGTGTCCTGTCCCACTGCGTGTTGTAAGGTCGGCCGTATTTGCAAGCATAACACTTGAGGAGTGACCGATGGGTTGAGGCCTCGGTGCAGAAAGCTCGTCCCAACTGGCTGCCACTTTTATGTCTCTGATGCTGCGTGTGCACGGAGGCTCCTTTTTACGGTTTGTTGTCCGACAATGTCTGCGGACCTTCTTTGCCCGTCCCACACTACACTCTGAATGTGGAATATTCCCATCTCGTGCTTTAAAACAAAGCATTTTAGTTTGCTTGTATCCATGATTGTTGGTTTTGATGTATCTTCCGTCGCCTTAAAGGCCTACTGAAATGACATTTTTGTATTTAAACGGGGATAGCAGGTCCATTCTATGTGTCATACTTGATCATTTCGCGATATTGCCATATTTTTGCTGAAAGGATTTAGTAGAGAACATCGACAATAAAGTTCGCAACTTTTGATCGCTAATAAAAAAGCCTTGCCTTTATCGGAAGTAGCAGACGATGACGTCACCGGTGTGAGGGCTCCTCATGTCCTCACATTGTTTATAACGGGAGCCTCCAGCAGCAAGAGCTATTCGGACCGAGAAAACGGCAATTTCCCCATTAATTTGAGCGAGGATGAAAGATTTGTGGATGATGATATTGATAGCGAAGGACTTGAAAAAAAAGAAAATAAAAAAGAAAGGAGACAGAGATTAACAGTAAATAAGTGGATTAAGAATTTAATTTTTACCGCTCATCCTTCAAAATTCTGACAAAATAACAGAATGATAAATGACACAATATTTTACTGCATGTGTCAGCAGCTAAATTAGGAGCTTTTGTTTGTTTACTTACTAGTTGTCTTGTATGTTCACTATTTTATTTAGGGACAAACTTTTAAGAAAAGTTTTCTGTATTTTATAAATCACACTGTGTGTGCTAAATAAGAGGGATTGGATGTAAAAAAAATTCAAAGACGTAAGTCAGATATGATCTCAAAAATCAGTAGCACCCTCGAGAGGAGAATGACTCCGTCAGAACCTGCTAGAAAAACGGAGAAATAATTGCAGAGCAGCCTCTCAAAAATAGAAAAAGAAGAAGGTAAGTTGCTAGCATTAAATTGTGTGTCCTCTTCTACTGATGCTTTCCTCAAAGTGCATGATGAAACACAGACACTGGTGTCTATGGAAGGGGAAAAAGTCCAGTAATGGAGATTCTTCAACGTCGCTTTTTTTGCGCAAAATGTTAACCATATCAGTTTTAAAGTAACCGTAGACTACAGGTGCCAAAAACATGTAAGTTAGTAGTAAAAAAAAAAAAATAGTTTTACATGCTTTTATCCCCACTTTCTATGCGGGGAAATGAGTTAAAGTTAAAGTACCAATGATTGTCACACACACACTAGCTGTGGTGAAATTTGTCCTCTGCATTTGACTCATCCCCTTGTTCACCCTCTGGGAGGGTGAGGGGCCTAGTGGGCAGCAAGAAAGTAAAAAAAAAAAGGTGATTGCAGTGGGAGCGTGTCAGATTTTATTAGACACATTTACTAGGATCATTCTGGGAAATGCCTTATCTCTCTATTTTGTTGCTAGTGTTTTAGTGAGTTAAACAGTACCTGATAGTCGGAAGGTTGTGTCCACAGGTGTGTTGACGCCAGTCTCTGAGGGAAGTCGACGGCAGCTGCATGGACGGCGCAAGCTCAGCTGATCTCCGGTAAGAGGCGACATTTTACCACAATGTTCTCACCGAAACCTGCCGGTTGACAAGTGGTCAGGAACCATGTTCGCTTGACCGCTCTGATCCATAGTAAAGCTTTACCTCCGGGAATTTTAAACAAGGAAACACCGTGTGTTTGTGTGGCTAAAGGCTAAAGCTTCCCACCTCCATCTTTCTACTTTGACTTCTCCATTATTAATGGAACGAATAGAAAAGATTCAGCAACACAGATGTCCAAAATACCGTTTAATTGCGCGCTGAAAAGAGGCGACTTTTAGCCGCAAATGGTGCTGCGCTGATATGTCCTAACAGTCCGTGACGTCACGTGCACGCGTCGTCATTCTGCGACGTTTTCAACAAGAAACTCCTAAGGGAAATTTAAAAATGTTATTTAGTAAACTAAAAAGGCCGTATTGGCATGTGTTGCAATGTTAATATTTCATCATTGATATATAAACTATCAGACTGCGTGGTCGGTAGTAGTGGGTTTCAGTAGGCCTTTAACCCTTGTATGGTGTTCGGGTCTGTGGGACCTGTTTTATTTTTTTGTTAAAAGAAAAATGTTATAATTTATTATTTTTTCAAACTGAGGCTCACTGACTGTCTCAGTTTCTGTGAAGAACATATATCAGAATACAGATTGAATGACCACACACCATACACCCCCCCTATACATTTATATAGAAGTGTGGATATTGATGTTCTGTATAACACACACACACACACACACACACACACACACAAACAGCAGGCCTAGATAGGAGGAGGACAGAGTGTAGGTAACCCAGAACATTAGAGGGTCAAATGTGCGAGAAAATGAGAGCAGACAGTCTAAGAAGCGCCCATCGCCGGAAGTGTTAGCATAGCCGAGCCTATGTAGCCGAGCGAGTTAGTCAAGCATGGATAGCGGGCGTCGGCGGTCTAAATTGTGGCTTTATTTTACTAAAAAAAATGAAATATCGGCGAAATATAACACGTGCGACAGGACTGTTACGTGCTAAGGAGGGTGCACGTCGAACATGATGAAGCACCTCCGAGTTCATGGAGTACAAATAAATATGTGTCCCGTCTTCGACGCGCTGTGCCGACCGTCCTCCTCTGCCTCTTCCTCTGGCTCCGGCTCCGACGCCCAGCCTGGCACCTCGGTGACTGCACTGCAGTCCGAATCCGGTAAGTAAAACAATATCTATCCATCCATCCATCTTCTTCCGCTTATCCGAGGTCGGGTCGCGGGGGTAGCAGCTTAAGCAGGGAAGCCCAGACTTCCCTCTCCCCAGCCACTTCGTCTAGCTCTTCCCGGGGGATCCTGACGCGTTCCCAGGCCAACCGGGAGACATAGTCTTCCCAACGTGTCCTGGGTCTTCCCCGTGGCCTCCTACCGGTTGGCCGTGCCCTAAACACCTCCCTCGGGAGGCGTTCGGGTGGCATCCTGACCAGATGCCCGAACTACCTCATCTGGCTCCTCTCGATGTGGAGGAGCAGCGGCTTTACTTTGAGTTCCTCCCGGATGGCAGAGCTTCTCACCCTATCTCTAAGGGAGAGACCCACCACCCGGCGGAGGAAATTCATTTCGGCAGTTTTTATCCGTGATCTTATCCTTTCGGTCATGACCCAGAGCTCATGACCATAGGTGAGGATGGGAACGTAGATCGACCGGTGAATTGAGAGCTTTGCCTTCCGGCTTAGCTCCTTCTTCACCACAACGGATCGGTACAATGTCCGCATTACTGAAGACGCCGCACCGATCCGCCTGTCGATCTCACGATCCACTCTTCCCCCACTCGTGAAAAAGACTCCTAGGTACTTGAACTCCTCCACTTGGGGCAGGGTCTCCTCTCCAACCCGGAAATGGCACTCCACCCTTTTCCGGGAGAGAACCATGGACTCGGACTTGGAGGTGCTGATTCTCATTCCGGTCGCTTCACACTCAGCTGCGAACCGATCCAGTGAGAGCTGAAAATCCCGGCCAGATGAAGCCAAGTAAAACAATATATATGCAATAAATAATGTGTTTTGCGCCAACGTTGAGACAGCTAACAAATTAGCCTGTGTATTTTTCCATAGACAATTTACAACCTGCTAGCCAGGCTCCGCGATGTGCTCAGCGTACTCCTTTCACCGTAGCGGCAATGGGGAAGATGTGGGTGCCACAGACGGAAGAGTGCCACAGAAAGGTCACTGCACACATAGTCAAAAGACTGTATCCCTTTTCAGAGGTGGAATCTCCAACATTTGGGTTAGTTAAGCGATAACGTTAGCAATAAGCTAATTGATACTGGGCTAAACAGTAACAGCAACATTACATGTTTGTTTATGTTTGCAGGGATATTGTGACAACTCTCAACCCAAAATACATACCACCTTCCAGGGACTACCTGGCAAACACATTGATTGATGGTACAAGAAGAATTAGAATCGAGAATCGTCAGGAATCGGAATCGAAACAAAGAATCGGAATCGTTTGAATTCAAACAATACCCAACCCTACTCTCATGTTGGCAGAATATTTGACTGCAGAAGTTTTACATTAAGGACTTTAAATTGCATGAGAAACAGCTGACTCAGCACTTGGCTCGCGAAATGAAGAAATGACCTTTGCATTATGCATTTAAAAACAACAAACAAACTCCTATTACGTCCAACGGATTATTTACCACGGCTATCACGAAAAAGCTTGGTTTCTTCTTAAACGCGCTTGAGTTTTGTGCCAGCAGCTGCGTCACCCACGGCCACGATGAATAATCGCACAACAATGTCCAGTGTGGCTGTCAGTGTTCATATCGCTGCCTTTTGAGTGAGCATCAATTTAAAAGCGCTTTCCTCTCCAGGCGACACAACAGCGTTGTTTGTCGTTGGTGCATTACACTCTGCAACAAAGGCATTTTTTGCACGCTCCGTGCACCATTCTTTCTCGTCCTTGACTCGAGCTTTGCTTCTCTCTTAAACACAGTTAGACTTTTGACCCGGGGCCTAGCAGAGAAGGATATTGGCAGTCTTCCGTTTCTGTCCCTCACATGCATCTGCTCTTCTTAGCCTATGGATGCTGCAGGGAGTCAATCATCTTCTTTGTCATGCTATTTTCCTGCTCCTGGGTTTTGTCCCGGCTTGCCCCAAAACTCCCTAAGACAATAAAATACAATGCATTTTATTTGTGTGCAGTGTGTACGTATATTTTGAGCTGTGGCTTGCTGAGGACAAATGCAGAGGACAAATTTCACCACACCTAGTGTGTGTGTGACAATCATTGGTACTTTAACTTTAACTTTAAAAAAACATGAATTGTAGTTACAAAATTTAAGATAATATTCCCGTCTGTGAAATTGATTTAGTGATGGACATTTTAAATCATTTAAAACGTATTAGATGGATTAGATTAGATTAGATAGTACTTTATTTATTCCGTCAGGAGAGTTCCTTCAGGAAAATTAAAATTTTCAGCAGAATCCCATTACAGGGAGACAGAACAGGATCGCTGACGGGTCTGCCGGCTTTCAGCGCCCCTTACAAAAAAGATGAGATACAGGTAAACAAGGAGGGGGGGAATGGGAGAAAAAAATAGAAGATTTTAGACTTTAGTTCCTGTCTGTGCACCTCTGAGTTTGTTACCAAGCCTATGTATTATTTCCACCTGCCTCTAGTGTTCGGGATGCTCACCTGTTCCCAATCGTTGACATTATTTAAGCCTGCCTTTTCCAGTCAGTCGGTCTGGCTTCTTTGTTTGCTACACGCAACTACTATGTGAGTATTCCTGTCTCTAGTCCTTGCTAAGAGTTAGCCCTCGCTTCCAGTGCGATCGCCACATTTTTCCCTCTGACTTGTTTTTTGTACCTCTTTGAGCTTTCAATAATAAATCATGCTCCTACTTGCAAGCCCTGGCCGGAGTCGTTCATTTGCATCCCGGGGGAACAAACCATAGGGGATGGGAGAAAAAAATAGAAGATTAAAATAACATTTAAAAATCAGTCTTAGCCTGGGCCCTGGAGAGGGGGTGCAGACTGAGGCCAAGGGGAAAAAAAACAACTCATAGCCATAGTATACATCCTTCTTACATGTGTGTAAGAGGGAAACATCAAACATCAAAGAACACAGAGGACATTAAAGACATTAAAGCAGCAGATACAACCAGACACTTCTACATACAGCTATGAATAAAAAGTAAAAGAAACATATCCACTGTGGTGGCCTCTGCGGTGTTCCACGCCATCGTCCGCTGGGGTGGAGGGAGCATGGCCAGAGACAGGAGCAGACCCAACAAAGCAACCAAGACAGCCGACTCCACTTTCGGCCAGTGTTCAGCCCGCATGGATGAGCGAGTATACGTCCAAGGTGACTGTGTCCGACACCTGCTGACCCAGCCAAGACACCGCAAAGCCTCTCCGTCCCAGCGCTCAGTGTTAGCTCCGCAGCCCTGTCCCCTCATCCGCATCTCCTCTAGTCCCTCCAAACCGATTCTGGTGTAGCAGAGACCCTGCAGCTGGTCTCCATGGCCGAAAGGCTCCCGGGAGGCAGATCCAGAAGTCCACAAAAAAGCACCACAGAGGTCACGAAAGTGCCACCCCTTGTCACACAGTCCCAGTCTTTCCAAAAGACACAAATATATATATATATATATATATATATATAATAACACATGAAAACAAGACGGAAACATAAAAGGATGACACAAGAGCACAGAGCTCCTGCCAACAGCAGCCACTATGGCAGCTCCATCTTGGGAAAAAAAAAGAAAAAAAAAAGTGAGGAATGATTTTAATGGTGTGGGATTTGATCGTTCTAATGTTTGTTATACTTAGGTTGACTTTAACTATTGTGAGAACGCATTGCTGTGTAACAACCAGCAGAAAACATAAGCAAATCAGCAGTGGTTCTTAACTTTGTTGGACGTACCGAAACTCACCAGTTTCGTATGTGCATTTGTGGTGGGACACAAGTAGGGGATTTTATTTTTTGTTTTTGTTTCATTGCCATGCAAGTTTTATAGTGTTTTATTGCTGTGGATTTTAAATTGCATGTTTTTATATTTTAGGATTTGATTATAGTTTTATTTGCTTGTTTTTATATATTAGAATTTGATTGTATTTTGAATTGCATGTTTTTACATTTTACAATTTGATTGTCTTTTTTTAATTGCATGTTTTTACTCCTGGTGGACTTTGCTGGTATTTTAAGACATGGCCCTTATAGCTGGTTGCCACTAACAACCAACGTGCCCAATCCAACCGCACGGGAAATTGGACACACCTGTGGAGCATTAGGACTGCACATTTAAAAGGAGACAGAAAGGGGAAGAAATTGGTTGGAGCAGGGTCGACAGAGGAAAAACGGCAGACTTTGCCAGGAGGAGAAGGGACGGCGGGATTCGGCAGGTTCTGGCCGAAACGGGGAAGAATCTGCGGCTTGGCCGAGAGCGACCGGGTTGACGCACGCAGGCTGGGAAGGAACCCCCGGACCACGCAGTAGACCCCGCAGGCTACCGGAACGAACCCCAAGACGTCCACAACAGGCAGGGGCAGAGGAAACTCTGCCGCCCAAGTAAGTGCCGTGCTGTTGTGGATCTGTGGGGACACCCAACTGCTTTTGGCTGTGGGCTTGCGGGCTCGTGCGTCGTATGCTGGCTGTGTGGTTCCGTGGACAGGGGGGCGATTTGGACCCAGAAACCTGCGGCGACCCCCGGAGCGGCCAGGAGGCGGAGCGGGATGGGTACGGCCACGTGGGTCCCGTGAGTGACCAGAGACTGGCAAGGAGAGTGGGCGTATCCAAGACATTGATGCGGAACTAAAGCAAAGGTGCCTTGCGTGTAACTGTGACGTCAGCTCGGATAGCGTCTCCGTGGTTTTTGTTGATTTTATCCCCGTGGCCTGCCTCCCTTTTATTTTGCTTGCAGGAGGACGCCGTGGAAGTGGGCGGAGCCGGTATACGTATCCAAACGCCTTTTGTGACTGTAACCTCGCCCATTACATTATTCATATTTGGTATTTTAGTGTCAATAACGTGACTGGTGTTTTTAATTGTATTTTAATACATTGTGAACCAGTTAATCATCTTTCCTTCATTTGGACACCTGCTCTCACTACATTGGGTTCTTAATTTTTATATTGACAGTTTTTTTTTGGTTTGTACAGTCCTTTGAGACATTTGTGATTTAGGGCTTTATAAAAAAACATTGATTGATTGATTGATTTATTGGTTTTAAGTTTTTTGCAACTTAACGCCAAAAAAAAACCCCGAAAATGCTGATTATCGGTCCTGCTAGACACCGACCTTTATTTATTTAATAATACAACTGTAACATTTGACAACCAAATATTTAAACAAAGTGACTCGGTAAAAAATCTGGGTATTATCTTCGACCCAACTCCCTCCTTTGAGTCACATATTAAAAGCGTTTCTAAAACGGCCTTCTTTCATCTCCGTAATATCACTAAAATTCGCTCCATTTTGTCCACTAAAGACGCTGAGATCATTATCCATGCGTTTGTTACGTCTCGTCTCGATTACTGTAACGTATTATTTTCGGGTCTCCCCATGTCTAGCATTAAAAGATTACAGTTGGTACAAAATGTGGTTGCTAGACTTTTGACAAGAACAAGAAAGTTTGATCATATTACGCCTGTACTGGCTCACCTGCACTGGCTTCCTGTGCACTTAAGATGTGACTTTAAGGTTTTACTACTTACATATAAAATACTACACGGTCTAGCTCATCCTATCTTGCCGATTGTATTGTACCATATGTCCCGGCAAGAAATCTGCGTTCAAAAGACTCTGACTTATTAGTGATTCCTAAAGCCCAAAAAAAGTCTGCGGACTATAGAGCGTTTTCCGTTCGGGCTCCAGTACTCTGGAATGCCCTCCCGGTAACAGTTCGAGATGCTACCTCAGTAGAAGCATTTAAGTCTCACCTTAAAACTCATTTGTATACCCTATCCTTTAAATAAACCTCCCTTTTTAGACCAGTTGATCTGCCGCTTCTTTTCTTTTTCTCCTCTGTCCCCCCCTCCCTTGTTGAGGGGGTCCGGTCCGATGACCATGGATGAAGTACTGGCTGTCCAGAGTCGAGACCCAGGATGGACCGCTCGTCGGGACCCAGGATGGACCGCTCACCTGTGTATCTGTTAGGGACATCTCTACGATGCTGATCCGCCTCCGCTTGGATGGTTTCCTGTGGACGGGGCTCTCGCTGCTGTCTTGGATCCGCTTTGAACTGAGCTCTCACGGCTGTGTTGGAGCCACTATGGATTGAACTTTCACAGTATCATGTTAGACCCGCTCGACATCCATTGCTTTCGGTCCCCTAGAGAGGGGGGGGTTGCCCACATTTGAGGTCCTCTCCAAGGTTTCTCATAGTCATCATTGTCACTGGCGTCCCACTGGGTGTGAATTCTCCTTGCCCACTGGGTGTGAGTTTTCCTTTCCCTAATGTGGGTTCTTCCGAGGATGTCGTAGTTGTAATGGTTTGTACAGTCCTTTGAGACATTTGTGATTTAGGGCTACATAAATAAACGTTGATTGATTGATTGATTGATTCATTGGTTTTAAGCAACACATTTATTAGATTTTGATATTTTTACCACTCTGGTCCATTACACATTCACCGGACCCTTCTTTAGTAAAAAATAAAATGTTTGTTTTTTTCTCAAATTCAAGACAAAGTTATATGATTTTTCTATACTGGTGCACAAAATAACCCGTGCATGAACATCACCGTGTTCAAAGAACAAAACCAACACAGTTCATAAACTCACAACAAATGACACACCCGCAAATCAGTTTGACTTCTGCTGTTGCCGCATCCATAATACTCCGATAGGGAGAAGTTTTTATGTTCACCAGGCATTTATTTTGAACCGGGGGCCAAATAAAAAAAAAAAATGTCTCTGGGGGCCGGTATATCTATTTTTAGGAAAACTATTAAAAAACCTTGCAATAATGTCAGATCGAGTACTAAAAACGTCATGAAAGCCTTAAATAACGGAATGCAATTTAAAATTTTTTTACTGAATGAGACACCTGGAATATCCATGAAAATAAAGAATGTGGGATGTACAATATTAAACTATGAAGGATAAAACAGTGAATATTGACAACATATGAACATCACCCCCCTTTCCATCCACATATTTTACAAACAAGCGGAACACAACAAAAATGCAACAAACAGCGAAATATGAAAGCAAATTGTAAAAAAAACAAAAAAAAACACCTAAAATCTGATGTATATAAATATATTGTAAAAATCTCCTTCCGCGTCTGTCCCTGACACCCACATTTTAGGCTCTGGACACACTCTGTGGAAACGCTCCCCACTCACATTGCTTGGTGCCTCGTCTGAGCTGCTGATAGTTAGATGACCAAAGTAATTAATAAGATGACCATATTAACTAATTAGATGAGCATAGTAACTAGTATATCATGCAAAAGCGCAACCATTGAAATACTTAGTATAGTTCAAGACTTACGATCATTATAAAACATGAGTGCACATAATAATGGCAGCTACACTTTCCATCTTACATTTTCCATCTTAAAGATCTAAAAAAAATATTTGGGAATGTCCGGTGGGCCAGATTGAAAAGCTTAACAGGCCGCATGTGGCCCCCGGGCCTTAATTTGCCCAGATCCGATGTACACGATGAGTCGGGTGTGACTTGACCTCCACCGAACTTCTTATGTCGACTCACCGTGATAAAATGGCAACCAAGGTGATCAAAAAGGTCAACCAAAGAATGAGATTCCTCTACAGAATCTCCTCTCTGGTCAACAAAAGCACCTTGAGGATTCTAGCGGGAACTCTCATTCAACCCTTCTTCGATTACGCTTGCACCTCCTGGTACCCCAGCACCTCCAAAACCCTCAAATCTAGACTACAAACATCCCTGAATAAGCTAATCCGGTTACTTTTAGACCTCCACCCCAGATCACACCTCAATCCAACCCACTTCTCCAAAGTGGGCTGGCTCAGGGTGGAGGACAGAGTAAAACAACTTGCACTGAGCCTAGTCTATAAAATCCGCTACACCTCCTTGATACCGAAGTACATGTCAAATTAGTTCCTTAACATAAATGACCGCCATAACCACAACACCAGGGGGAGCTCCACAAACCACGTTAAACCCAGATTTCGATCTAACAAAGGTCTTAACTCATTCTCTTTCTATGCCACATCAATGTGGAATGCACTCCCAACAGGTATAAAAGTAAGTGCATCTCTATATTCCTTCAAAAGTGCTCTAAAACAACACCTCCAGGCAACTTCAACACTTTACTAATACCCTCCTCCATTCACATCCCATCTCCCCGGATTATAAACAACTCAAATGTATTTCTAATGTATATACTTGTTCTTATGCTATCTGAACTCACTATGTTCTCTGCTGGCTGTACATATCCCACTGAATAAGACCTACACTGTTTCAATGTCCACATTTCTCTGTTGATGCAATTGTTGATGACTGAAGTTCTGATATCAACCAAAGCTCCTCATCCGACCCCCCAGATTGTAAATAATGTAAATAATTCAATGTACATACTATGATGATTAACCTGTGTGATGACTGTATTATGTTGATAGTATATATTTGTACCATGAATTGATTAACGTGGACCCCGACATAAACAAGTTGAAAAACGTATTCGGGTGTGGTCAATTGTACGGAATATGTACTGTACTGTGCAATCTACTAATAAAAGTATCAATCAAATCAATCAACCGAACCCCTAGGGTTTGATCGAACCCAGGTTAAGAACCACTGCCCTACAGGTTCGCTGCCTAAACGGGTTGAGGGTAAAAAAAACAAAATGTTAAAACACGGTTGTGACAGGTCTCCAGCCGTCACCGTGTGGGTTGCAGGGACCATAGATGCAAGACGCATTGTAGCATGTTTGACACTCGTTTATTCTTTCAACCAACAGTGTTGACTCCCTGTCGGTCGCGCCAATTTCTAGCACGACCTCTTTACCTGCTCGTCTCGGCGCGCCTTTCGGTGGCCGGTGGCTGCGTCTTCCGCGGGGGCTCATCTCTCCTCTGGTCGCTCTCGTCGTCTTTGTCGTCGTCGTCAGTTGCAGTTTCTCCTTCGCCTTCTGCCACGATTGCTCCTCCTTCTCCCGTTTTATGTTGCAGGAGAAGATGCAGGGATTGAGAGCAAGTGTGTGAACTACGCACCTGACTCGGATTGCCGCAGCGTCGCTCCAAGCGTGCTCCGCCTCTCCGCTCCGCCGCACACTCCGCCCCCTGGCCGCCATCTTGAGTATGACAGCCGTTCGTCCTACCCTGCTGTCGGCTCGTCGGCTCCGTCTCTCCACAACGGTACTTTTTTGTTGTGGTATGAAAAAAATGTACAACTACCGTATTTTTCGGAGTATAAGTCGCTCCAGGGTATAAGTCGCACCTGCCGAAAATGCAATATAAATAAGGAAAAAAAACACATACATAAGTCGCACTGGAGTACAAGTCGCAATGTTTGGGGAAAGTTATTTGTTAAAACCCAACACTAAGAATAGACATTTGAAAGGGAATTTGAAATAAATAAAGAATAGTGAACAACAGGCTGAATAAGTGTACGTTATATGAGGCATAAATAACCAACTGAGAAGGTGCCTGGTATGTTAACGTAACATATTATGGTAAGAGTCATTCAAATAACTATAACATATAGAACATGCTATACGTTTACCAAACAATCTGTCACTCCTAATTGCTAAATCCCATGAAATCTTATACGTCTAGTCTCTTATGTGAATGAGCTAAATAATACTATTTCATATTTTACGGTAATGTATTAATAATTTCACACAAAAGTCAATCCTGAGTATAAGTCGCACCCCTGGCCAAACTATAAAAAAAAACTGCGACTTATAGTCCGAAAAATACGGTAATTGGGGCGTCCGATACAGCTCTTTCACTTTTGATACAATACCAATATTTGCTTCTTGGCCGATGCGAGGAGATTAGTCCGAGACAATATCAGCATGAATCACACATACTTTATTTACCCATTATACTTTATAACCCATTATTTTGTAGTGTGGGAGTGTTAAAAAAATGCTTAATCAAGAGTAATTACTCAAACATGGACTTATGTTGTCAAAGTTAAAGTAGAGTGGTAACTAGTTTTTTTGGCGATACCGAATGGCCACAATATTTCAGTCAGTAATGTGCAGCTTATTTATATTGACAAATGGGTTTTAGATTTAATTATTGTTCAATTACGTATGTCTAGCTTGTGTGCTATTGTTTGCGTAGCTGTTGTGTAGCTGCTTGTGGTTTATAGCTCACCAATTTTAAATGACTATACTAAAATAGAAGTAAAGACCAACCTTTTGAGTTTATTGGAGGACATTTAAATGTTAACTGGTAGCTTTTATCGGAGTGTTTATATCTAATATTTTAGATGCATGCGATATCGTCCGATACTTGTTTATTTTGCTTTTATCAACAATTTATATAACTTTATTGTCATATCAGCAGACATGGGATGGCGCAGAACTTGGTTTCAGATTGGGACACTCGTAACTACTAATGCCAAAGAAAGCAAGACTGAACGATGGTGCGCAACTTGAACATGAAAAGTCAACAACTCAAATAGTATGTGGGTCTTTGAATCTTTCTGCGTCATTGATTTTGTTTCTGTCACGACTAGGACTTGGGCGTGGAAAGCGAAAGATGGAGAGTGCAAGGTGTGAAGGTAAAGACTTATTTTATTTTAACACTATACAGGAACAAACGAAAGGCGCTCTCAGCAGAGGTACAAAAACTTAACTATGAAACAAAACTATCGCAAAGGCAAAACTATGAACATATAACAAAACACTTGCACAATGGCATGAATAAAAAAAGGTACTTGGAAAGAGACAAGGGGCATGGATCATTAGCACGGATGTGGAGAGTGTGATCGAGGGTGATGGATGGTGATGTTGCCAGGCTTACTTCTTTGCAACTGTGGCTTAAATAATACTGAGGTGATTTGTGAAAACAGGTGCGTGACATGGGGACGAGGTGAAAACAAATGGGTTGCTATCGTGATATGGTGACAAAACAAACAAAAGTGCACAGAGTCCAAAAACAAAACCGAACATGACTAAAACAAAACATGATCACACAGACATGACAGTTTCTAATGATTATTTTTTAATGAGAGGTTTGCAATATATCATTTAGTTTTTTACCAGACATATGACTAGGGTTGATGTTCGAAAACCGGTTCTACTGATTGTTCGATAAGAGCAGAGAACAAGGAAATTGGATACAATTGCTCTAAAGGGGGTAGGATTAAAAAAGCTGTTTCTTCCTACTCCTTTTCGGACATGCTGTAATGAAACAACTGGAATTATGTGATGCATTACATTGTATGGTATGCATGTTCAAAATAAACTGAAACTGACACTGAAACTGAAAAGAACCAATTCAATGGATTCAAATCCCTTTTAAGAGAAATGGTTCCCGTTATCGAAGCCACTATAGTAAAGAAAAATATTTGGTTCTTTTTTCGAATCCAGTGTCACAGGAAATGTCGAAGCTCATTCATTCGGCGGCAGATACAGAAGCAGCAACAACAACAGACCGGAAAAAACGCTCTGAGGCACGGCTCCACTTTACTAAGAAAAATGACGAGGAGACGGCTATTTGCAATTATTGCCAGGCTTGGCTTTCCTGTAAGGGTGTACAACAAACAAGTTGAAACATGTTCAGGCCGTACAAAACCTGAAGGTTAGAGAAACGTGTTTTGTCTTCGACGCGTGGAGAAGCAGCGACAGAGATGACGAAGCACGCCCCTCTTCCTCTGCTTCAACCTGCAGTCCCGCCGATAGTGCCGGTGAGTAACTAACGTTAACTTTTGCCGGTTGATTTCCATAACGGCTCACTTGTAGCCTTTAGGCTAAAATAACGTTACCTTTTATGTCAACCAGGACTGCAGTAATGTTAGCTAGACTAACGTTACCTAAGCATAGTCAGTGGCTAACGGTCACGTTAACGTTAGACCTTTTTGTATGTGTCTGATAACGTTAACGGTATCTTGTAGCCTACACCACTACAGAGTTTGCAGGTCTGTCTAGTAAACTAGTGCTTGCAAGATGTGAATTAAGATAATGTTAACATTATCCTATTTCAGATGATGACATTCATGACAGCCTGATTGATCAGGGCATTGTTTGCTCTGTTTATTTAATTTTTTTCTTAAAAAATAAAAATTGAGCTTTTGTCAAACCAATCGTGGGTTTTTTTTCCATATACAACAACCTATCTGGATTCGATAAGAGAATCGACAAGAAATCGGTTCGATAAGAGGATTCGATAGTGGCATCAAAATCGATAATTTCTTAACAAACATCATTCCTACATGTGACTGATGTGAATAATTGATAAATTAGTGATTTATTTGATTGCTTGGGTTATGTTAGGATCATTCCACATGGTTTTACTCTTAAACAAAGACTGTCATACTTTCCCCACATAGGAACTACTGATCATCACATAGGATAACAAGTTTTTATTCTGTTGACTTAACGCATGCCTGCCAAATGATAACTCCATTATGTGGCACATGGGAATCCTTAATTAGAAATTATAATTGAAACTCGGTGGGATGCTAATTTTCCCAAGGATATCCACCAAGCGCTGTGCTGTGAGTAGAATTAAAAATCAGAACGCGAAAAGGCAACTTTTACGGCAATTACAGTTGACAAGAGACATTAGCATATGTTATGTTGTTGTGCTACTGATCCAATATAGAAGTGCCCATTGTAGAAAACGGTACAAGTTTTTGTTACTCATCGTCAAACAAATACCACACACCATTCCCAACGGACATCTAGATTATAGATTCTCTGCAATCAGCTCCTTATTGATTTGAACGGTTTAGTTTTCATTGTATTTCTTTTGTACATACTGTACACTACTCTGTGCCATTGTAAATAACCTGCATAGATATGAAAGTGTTCAGGCGTTCGTTGGCCAGGAATCACAATTTTGTTGGGAAGTCCGTTGTCAGCATGCCATCAGCTGAAGGATGCAGGTGTGCAGTCGAACGGCACGATGATTTGTGGAAATTATCTTTGATTGCCCTTCCCGTGCTCACTGAGGAGACAGACTATTACTAATCAGTGTGTGCGTGCCCAACTCCTACAAATATTGATAATTGCGCTGTTTGTAAGAGAACAACACCGCTAATCGGTCCATTTCAACGCTGCCCAGAGAGTCGCATGTGAAATCACTGTCTGTCTCACTGACTGTAGACATTTTATATATATATATATATATATATATATATATATATATATATATATATATATATATATATATATATATATATATATATATATATATATATATATATATATATATACTAGGGCTGCGAATCTTTGGGTGTCCCACGATTCGATTCAATATCGATTCTTGGGGTCATGATTCGATAATATATCGATTTTTTCGATTTGATTCGATTCTTGATTCAAAAACGATATTTTTCCGATTCAAAACGATTCTGTATTCATTCAATACATAGGATGTCAGCAGGATCTACTCCAGTCTGCTGAAATGCAAGTAAAATAGTACATTTTTATAAAAAGCTTTTATAATTGTAAAGGACAATGTTTTATCAATTGAATGCAATAATGTAAATTTGTTTTAACTATTTAACGAACCAAAAATATGAGTTAATTATATGCAGTTCTGAGTGTCGCTGCGTCAGGTTTGGTTTTGGAATTGGATTGCATTATGGTATTTTTGTGTATTGTATTGTTTGATTGATTAAAAAAAAAAAAATCTGTTTTAAAAATGAGAATCAACTGTAAATCGCCTAAAGTGAGAATCGCGATTCGAATCGATGTTTCTTCCCCCATACCCTATATATGTATATATATATATATATATATATATATATATATATATAATTGTTTTTATGTATGTGTGTATATATACACACACCTGTGTATATATAATATATATATATATATATATGTGTTTATATATATATATATATATGTGTGTGTATATATTTATATATATATATATATATTTGAGTGTGATTTTATATATATATATCTATCACACTCATACTGTGGGTTCATAGTGTGGCGCATATTAGTAAGAGTGTTGAACTTGTTTCAATCAATCAATCAATGTTTACTTATACAGCCCTAAATCACTAGTGTCTCAAAGGGCTGCACAAACCACTACGCCATCTTCGGTAGGCCCACATAAGGGTATATCTTGCCGATTGTATTGTACCATATGTCCCGGCAAGAAATCTGCGTTCAAAGGACGCTTATTAGTGATTCCAAAATCCCAAAAAAAGTCTGCGGGCATTTAAGTCTCACCTTAAAACTCATTTGTATACTCTAGCCTTTAAATATACTCCCTTTTTAGACCAGTTGATCTGCCGTTTCTTTTCTTTTTCTTCTATGTCCCACTCTCCCTTGTGGAGGGGGTCCGGTCCGATCCGGTGGCCATGTACTGCTTGCCTGTGTATCGGCTGGGGACATCTCTACGCTGCTGATCCGCATCCGCTTGGGATGGTTTCCTGCTGGCTCCGCTATGAACGGGACTCTCGCTGCTGTGTTGGATCCGCATTGGACTGGACTCTCGCGACTGTGTTGGATCCATTATGGATTGAACTTTCACAGTATCATGTTAGACCCGCTCAACATCCATTGCTTTCCTCCTCTCCAAGGTTCTCATAGTCATCATTGTCACCGACGTCCCACTGGGTCATTATTATATCACAACCCTCAGTGTAACCTGTATGGCTGTTGACCAAGTATGATTTGCATATGCGTTCAGATAAAGGTCGCATCCAAAATTTGACCGGCTGGCCGGCACGCAGATAACATGTTGAAAATCCCGGCGCAATGCCATGTAGAAAGGGTGTTAGAGGCAATGTCACCATGGCACGCCCTCAAAGTTGATGTCTGGGTGAAAATCGAAAGGTTTACCCGGGAGATTTCTCGTAGGGACAAAGAAAACTGAAAACCTACCGGAGAAGACCGGGCGGTCGGCAAGTATGCGGCTGAGCCACATCAGAGTGGTCAAAGAGTCGCATGCAGGTTGCCGACCCCTGATCTACATCAACAATATGATTTGCCTGAGTAGCTGGACAGGACAAAAAACAAGATGGAGGAAAAGGAATGGTTAAGCACGCGACACACCAAGCAGGACGAAGATAATCCACCTACAAGTTGCATGTCACCTGGTTTACATTGTAGCTGAGCTTCATTTTGAAATCCACTTCACAATAAAAGGTGCTGATTAAAGGCCTACTGAAATGAGATTTTCTTATTCAAACGGGGATAGCAGGTCCATTCTATGTGTCATACTTGATCATTTTGCGATATTGCCATATTTTTGCTGAAATAATTTAGTAGAGAACATCGACAATAAAGTTCACAACTTTTGGTCGCTAATAAAAAGCCTTGCCTTTACCGGAAGTAGCAGACGATGTGCGTGTGACGTCACTGGTTGTAGGGCTCCTCACATTGTTTAAAATCATCGCCAGCAGCAGCTGCAGCGATTTGGACCGAGAAAGCGTCAATTTCCCCATTAATTTGAGCGAGGATGAAAGATTCGTGGATGAGGACAGTGAGAGTGAATAACTAGGAAAAAAAAAAAGGTGTGGACAGTGATTCAGACATTTACTAGGATAATTCTGTAAAATCCCTTAACTGCTTATTGTGTTACTAGTTTTTTGGTGAGATTATATGGTACCTGAAAGTCGGAGGGGTGCGGCCACGGGTGTGGTGACCGCCAGTGTCTCCGGTGGGAGGAGGTAATAGTCTGCAACAGCTGCAGGAGGATGGAAGCTCCGCTCATAACTACGGTAAGAGCCGACTTATTACCACAATTTTCTCACCGAAACCTGCCAGCTGACATGTGGTCAGGAACCATATTGGCTTGACCGCTCTGATCCATAGTAAAGCTTCACCTTCGGGAATTTCAAACAAGGAAACACGGGCTGTGTTTGTGTGGCTAAAGGCTACAACCCGAGACGTCAGACACACGCGTCATCATACCGCAACGTTTTCAACAGGACACTTTGCAGGAAATTTTAAATTGCAATTTAGTAAACTAAAAAGGCCGTATTGGCATGTGTTGCAACGTTATTTTATCATTGATATATAAACCATCAGACTGCGTAGTCGGTGGTAATGGGTTTCAGCAGGCCTTTAAATCAACTTGCATGAATTAAATCTTCATCTAATTCCAACATTTTACTCACAAACTCATTGGTAAGAAAAAGAAAACAGCATCCAACATTCCGTTTGCTCGCTCGCTGCCATTTGCATGCTTCTAAAAGTCAATAGAAAAGGAACGCCGGGTTTTATGGGCACCTGGAAGGCGGAAGAAAGAAAAACCGAGGCAGGGAGGAGAAGAAAACATTAAATTAATCCTCTAAAAGCCTTTTAGCAATATTGCTCTCCCACAGCGATCTGGTAGCACACATCGAGACCACTTCCCATCATTTAATTCAAGCTGAAATTTAATTTAGTCCAAGAGCTATTCATTTTGTTAAATGAATGCACCACCCACCACCCCCAACACTCATACATATGCAACACACACACACACACACTCACACACCTCTTGCACGGTGCACATCCGCAGTATTTTTGACTTTTAACCCGATGATTGAAATGAGGCTGCGACTGTAACCCTGCTTAAACAAACACACTGAGGACCAATCAGACGGATCTAATAGCTTGTGGTGTTGCTCACACTCAGAGATCCACGGAGTCATGGCCGACACGGGGAGAACATGAGCGACCATTCGAGTGCTGAGTCATTCAGCCTTTTTGCGCGAGTGCACTTCGAGGAAGGCTTTTCATATTTTCCGAGACAGATCCATACCAAACCTCTCACAAATGTCTGCAACACACATGAGTGTTGCTCCTATTTTGCAGTTTCAATTATTTTTCGTTCCGACATTTGGTAAAGTTAATAAAACTTGCAAACAAAAATCTCCCATTTTTTTTCTTTTTTTGCTGCAGCTGTTACACATACTGCAATATTGTACATGGTAATTGGGATTTGTTATATAAAGTGTAATATTATATTAAAAATATAATATATCAGTATATATAACAGGGGGCACCAGGTAGCCCGCAAGGACCAGATGAGTCGCCCGCTGGCCTGTTCTAAAAATAGCTCAAATAGCAGCACTTAACTATATGTCCATCCATCCATTTTTCTGCCGCTTATTCCCTTTTTGAGCTCGCAGGGGGCGCTGGCGCCTATCTCAGCTACAATCGGGCGGAAGGCGGTGTACACCCTGGACAAGTCACTCTGTAAATAAAGCAATGAAAAAAAATCAAGTGATTAGCTTTTTTTTACCAATGATTCTTTATTTCTGATTACACCACAATTAGAAATGTATATCGTTAGGATTTTATTTATACCGATACCAATATCGATATTCCTTCTTAATACCTGCATTCATTGGTGCTCTTATCGATCGGTACTATATGTAATTGCTGTAAATAAGGCTATATATATATATATATATATATATATATATATATATATATATATATATATTTTTTTTTTAATGTATATATAAAACATTTTTATTATTAATTATTTATTTCTGATTATTTCAAGCTAATTTTTCGACTCTAGGGCTGGGCAATATGGGAAAAAATATGATCCGAGCTCAAATCATAACCATTTTTTACATTGTTTTTAACCTGCCAGTTTTAAAGAATCTGTACTAAAAATCAAATAAACTAGAGATTAGTTAGGATTAGGGATTGTTGTATCACGGTCATGTTCATTGCCAGTGAACCGCGATAAATTAAAAACAACTCTACTGTAAATCGTGGCAATCTTCAGTCACACATGAAATGGTTAGAGACACTTATTGACCCCATAAGTCACGGTTTAACTGACACATGAAACGTGGCAAATTTAGGGCGAACACTATCCACTTTAGACGCCAAATGGCAGTAGATGGATGGTTTTCTTAGAATGCGTTTTGTTGCCTTTGGACCAACCTCGAAAACAGTGACAGGTGCGTTGATGGCCCAGGTGGGCCTTGTTATCTAATCACCTGTCGCCTTTATTAACAACACCCGGGATGAGACAAGTAATTGGAGTTGGAGGTGCTGCTGGGAGGAGAGAAAGACAGTTTTCTGGAACGCGAACCACTTGCACCACTGAATTAAAATAAAACAGTGTTATACCCTGAAATACGTGCTCTCCTGGCAGTGTGTGGTGGTCTGAAGAACCCACTAGAGGGCAACCTATACATCGCCATTCTAACTTTGACCACAGCGTCAGTTGCTATATAGAGTGGCGCGTTACATCATTTTCAGCAAACTGCATTGCAAAATGATTAACTCAATAGCCACCAACAGGCTAGGTACATTTTTTTTCAGGACGGTACATGGTCCCACCTTGACGGGTACCAATTTGGGGGCCAAAATGTGGACTTTTGAGAGATAGTAATATGGTGCATAGCACAGATTGCCCACATTTGACCTAAAACTTACTTTTAATTATTAATATTCTAGATAATTTAGAGAGAGTGTCAATTCAACCCTTTAATAGTCCATACTTGCGAACCTTGAGACCTCTGATTTCGGGAAATGGGGGGGGGGGCTGTATATATATTTTCAAGTATTTATTTTATATATATATATATATATATATATATATATATATATATATATATATATATATATATATATATATATATATATATATATATATATAATCCGTCCGTGAATGAGTATATCTGTTCGATCACCGTGTTCAGTGGAGAGGTCTGATCTACAAAATTTGCAGGCAGCATACCCCTTCCCCTTCGAGCTGTCCTGGATGAACTGAAATTTTATTCCAACTATTTTGGAACTTGCAAGCGTACTTCTCCTTACTCGTCGTCGTCATGTCTTTTCTTCGTTCTTCTGCTTCGTTTCTGTTATGTTTTTGGACATTACTATTTGCCTTAGTTTTGAAGCAATGCATGATTGGAATGTGGATGTTGTGTGTCAGTGTATTAACGTGCCGGCTGGAATAAACACATGCTGAGAAATAGCCTGCCTACTTTATGAGTTATGGATAAACCAATGGATGAGATGAGACATATATAATAGTCTACTTTTCAGGTGACAGAGGACGCTAAAGGCAGTGCTTTTAAGGCACGCCCCCAATAATGTTGTCCGGGTGGAAATTGGGATACATTTGGGTGGGGCACTGAAATTCGGAAGTCTCCCGGGAAAATCGGGAGGGTTGGCAAGTATGCAATAGTCCGTTATTAAAGTTTCAGTAGCAAAGAAACTACCGTATTTCCTTGAATTGCCGCAGGGCATATAGTATGCGCCTGCCTTGAATTGCTGCCGGGTCAAACTCTCTTCCCAAAATAATTAGCGCATAATTAGTATTACCGCCTGGTCAAACTCGTGACGTCACGAGCGACACTTCTCCTCTCATCATTTTCAAAATGGAGGAGGCTGATTTCAATACCGGTAATTTGAAATCGCATAAAGGGAAGAAGATTAAGAGCTATTCAGTAGGATTTAAGGTCCAAGCTTACATCACACTCAAATGTTTACTGCATACCTTTGGTAAGTACCGGAGTGAGAAGAGGTTTTAAAATAATTAGCGCAGGCTTGCTTTTACCGCATACCTTTGGTAAGCGCAGGAGTGAGAAGAGGTTTTTAATTAAATTGCGCCCCGGCGGCAATTCAACGAAATACGGTAATATCCAGAGTCTAATATCCAGCCAAATATACAAAAAGCTGAGAATTGGGCCATTACTTTCGAAGCATCTACTTTAAACACCGACATACTGTAATATTTTAGTTGCTATTGAATTTTTCAATATACCACCTGGTGAGTAAATCTCCATATCAAACGGTTTTCTCTATGCCCATGCTTGCAAAGGGCACACACACACACACACACACACACACACACACACACACATTCACACACACAGCCCACCATGCCCAATCATCATAGTCCTCATTTGAAGCATGTTCATTGGCTTTTATAGTACCAAATCCCCTCTTGTGATTTTAGGGCACACATTATTGCACTAGTTGACAACCAACACTTTATAACATCCGTCTTTAATTGTCCTACTGTGTGGTAAACATTATTTGCCAGTTTAAAGTACAGTGTAAAAGGCTTCCTGCCGCCATCTTGTGGGTTGCATGGACCATCGATGAAAGACATCGCTGAGCAGGCTTGACTCTCGTTTATTGTTTCAATAAACCATTCTGGGTCCCAGTCGGTCGCGCGGAGTTCTAGTGCGTCCTCTGCTGCTCGACTCGGCTGGCCTTCCGGTCGCCGGTGATTCCCTCTTCCTCGGGGGCTCATCTTTCGTCTCGGCTTGATTGTCTTGTTCGCCTGCTGTTTCTCCTACTTCTTCTGCCCTGATTGCTCCTCCTTCTCCACTTTTTATACAGCAGGAGAAGATGCACAGATTGAGAGCAGGTGTGTGAATTACGCACCTGGCTCTTATCGCTGCAGCGGCATTCCAGGCGCGTTCCGCTGCATACTCCGCCTCCTGCCCGCCATCTTGGGTAGGAACATGATTTGTCCTATCCCGCTGTCGGCTCCGCCTCTCCACAACAGACAGACGCTGAAAAGGTGTGTTATTGTTTGTGCTATGGCGCAGTCTTTAGCCACTCCTGTTGGAACAACCAACCGTGCCCAAGACCCAACCTACGGGCTGATGATTTTAGGTTTTCCTGAAGAATTTGGAGGTAATCCTCCTTTCTCATGGTCCCATTTAAAGCACCAGTTCCATTGGCAGTAAAACAGGCCCAGAGCATAATACTACCACCATGCTTGACGGTAGGTGTGGTGTTCCTGGGTTTAAAGACCTCACCTTTTCTTCTCCAAACATATTGCTGGTTAGCTCAATTGTTGTTTCATCTTCCCCCATAACTTTAACCCAGAAGGTCTTATCTTTGTCCATGAGATGTCCGATGAAACACAAATTGGAGTGCCATCTCCATGGCTAACATGTCAAGCTCATACTGGAATCTGAGCTGAGTTCATGCTGTATATTGCTTTTTGATGTAATAACTCCAGCAGTGCCTGAACCCACATGCAGGCGACGAACACCGTTTTTTACTTGCAGAGCAGCTTAACACCCCGCCCACCCCTTCGTCCTTATTAGAATGAGGCATTGCAGGGGTGTGACGGCCGTAGGCGACGTGCCCCCTTTGCCCCTCCACCGTTTGTCAGAGCATGTCTTGGAAAGGGTCAGAGAGTGTCAACATTTTTGTGACAGCACACGTGAGTGCAAGACTTTGCGAGTTGATGCACGCGTGAGCTGGTTTCCTGATTTTTTTTTAGACTCAGCTTATTTGGTTTGTGAAGTCTGTTTGAGTGTCAATGAAGATACAGGCCAGAGGTGTCAAAGTCGTTTACACTGAGGGCCAAGTCGCAGTTATGTTCGGCCCCAGAGGGCTGCTTGTATTAGGGAATACTAATATTGCACCATTTTGTATGCATTGTATTAGTAGATTTAAAAATATATATATATATATGGTAAATTGCAATAATTTCACTTCACTTGTGTATATGACTGTAAATGGAAAAATAATACTGCTGTTTTTATGGTTTAAAAAAAGTCACTCAGGTTACTTTTTTAAGTGTAAATTTAAAAAAAAAAACTACAATTTTTTCTATAGTAAAATTTTGTCACCTGAGCTGCCAGGTTTTAATTTGTATTTTTTATCGTTTACCACAAATCAACAACTGTAGATTTTTTGGTGTATTAATGTAGATGGCAAAATGATACCACAGTTTATTACAGTAAAGTAAAAATGTTTTTCATTAAGAAAAAAATGGTGTAAACCTTTTTTTTTTTCTTACCATGTTTGACAACCTTTAATCGTTGCCAACACAGTAAGGTAAGTTGCTGAAAGGCACAAAACAACAATTTTCTGTGTATATTTTACTTATTTGGAGGACTCACAGTCCATAAAAGTGAATGTGTAGATGGGACTCGCGCCAAAGTGTTGGGTCATTTGGTAAAAAAAACGTACACAACAAGATAGGCACCAGGCTTCTGCATACATTTGAAATAAAAAAAATGTGAAACTGGAAAAAAAAGAAAATAAAGTTTATATATATATATATATATATATATATATATATATATATATATATATATATATATATATATATATATATATATATATATATATATATATATATATATATATATATATATATATATATATATATATATATATGATATTGGGTACACTGGAAGTCTTTCAGCAATTAGATCATAGTGTTATTAATTCAGTAACACTGAAGAAGACCTCATTTTGCTTTTGCGGTTTACCCAGCACATGAAACGTGACAAATTGGGGGTGGCGGAGTAGCACTGTGCAGTTTAGTGTTGAATTTTTATATTTGTGTTTTATGGCAATGTCAACTTCGACCACAGCATCCGTTGCTATGTAGATTAGCCTTTTCATAATTTTCAGCAGACTGCATTGCACAATAATTCACCCCCATCTCTTCCTCTCGCACGAGATCCACCCATGAATGGGGCCAAATGAATCCCTTCTCTCCTGTATAATGTGTACACAAAAAAAAAAAAAGCTCTGCAAACTCTGGCTCACAAACTTACATGACTTTTCATTGGCACAACATGTATTAAAGTATTTAAATTGCAGTGGTGGGGCTTCATGGTGGCAGAGGGGTTGGTGCGTCTGCCTCACAATACGAAGGTCCTGCAGTCCTGGGTTCAAATCCAGGCTCGGGATCTTTCTGTGTGGAGTTTGCATGTTCTCCCCGTGAATGCGTGGGTTCCCTCCGGGTACTCCGGCTTCCTCCCACTTCCAAAGACATGCACCTGGGGATAGGTTGATTGGCAACACTAAATTGGCCCTAGTGTGTGAATGTGAGTGTGAATGTTGTCTGTTTATCTGTGTTGGCCCTGCGATGAGGTAGCGACTTGTCCAGGGTGTACCCCGCCTTCCGCCCGATTGTAGCTGAGAAAGGCGCCAGCGCCCCCCCGCGACCCCAAAAGGGAATAAGCGGTAGGAAATGGATGGATGGAACATGTATTAAAGTATTTAAATTGCAGTGGTGGGGCTTCATGGTGGCAGAGGGGTTGGTGCGTCTGCCTCACAATACGAAGTTCCTGCAGTCCTGGGTTCAAATCCAGGCTCGGGATCTTTCTGTGTGGAGTTTGCGTGGGTTCCCTCCGGGTACTCCGGCTTCCACCCACTTCCAAAGACATGCACCTGGGGATAGGTTGATTGGCAACACTAAATTGGCCCTAGTGTTTGAATGTGAGTGTGAATGTTGTCTGTTTATCTGTGTTGGCCCTGCGATGAGGTAGCGACTTGTCCAGGGTGTACCCCGCCTTCCGCCCGATTGTAGCTGAGAAAGGCGCCAGCGCCCCGCCGCGACCCCAAAAGGGAATAAGCGGTAGGAAATGGATGGAATTGCAGTGGTGTGCCGTCAGGGCCAACATAACCAGAAATCATGATCATAACTAAAAATCTAATATTTTTTTATTTACTTTCCCTAAATATCCAAACATATTTATAATCGGTTCATGCTCATTCCAGTGCTGTTGTTTTTAGGTTAGAGTTTGTATCCAATCAGAATTCAGCTAAATTGTGTTGCCATGCTGTACAAAATCTGCCGGAGACCTTCAGAATCAGCAATGTGGGCTGTAAGCAATCTGGCACATACAGTTGATAGACAGTTGCGATAGCCAATCAGATCACGAGTTGTTGTAAGTAAGGCCTTCTCGATGTCCTAAGGTGGAACGTGACATTTATAAGTCCTGTGATTGGAATCGCACCAGGACTGTTAGCGGATGAATTTGAGAACACAGATTTGAGAGACAATCAGCCAATCAGATCACGAGTTGGTGACAGTAGCCTCATGTTAACGAGACTATGATTGGATACTCACGTGTTATTCCAAAATATGTATCCATTCACAAGTTGCAATTCAGCAGGAAGCGGGAAGTGTTGCACCGTAGCCATACTCGGATAGCAGAAAAGGAGAACAAAACATTGATTAGGTGGAAGATTTAGTGTAGCGTCCCGGAAGAGTTGGTGCTGCAGGGAATTCTGGGAATTTTTTCTGTTTATGTTGTGCGGTGCAAGTATTCTCCCGAAATGTATTTGTCATTGTTGTTTAGTGTGGTTTCACTATATGGCACATGTTTGACAGTGTTGGCGTTGTTCATACGGCCACCCTTAGTGTGACATGTATGGCTGTTGAGTAAGTATGGCTTTCATTCACGTGTATGTTAAAAATGACAAGATCTTTAAAAATGGCAATGATCGGACAGAGGAAAGTATTTTCTTGACAATTTCAAATAAAGACTATTATTAACATACATTGAAACTTCATCTTGCGTGACAAATAAGCCAATGACGGGCTACCAATGCGTCTAATAGTGACTTCAAATATTATTTTTTTTTTTCACTTTCAAGGTTTTTTTGTAATTTTAATTTTGACAGTACCACATAAGATATGTTGTAATTGTTGATGCGTTTTAATTGATTTTTAAATAACCGGTTGTGGAAGTGCCTTGAGGTGGATTCTTCTGATTACCAGTAAATCATACTAAAATTTTGGCAGTCAGGGTTCAACCAAGTTTTTATTAAGTCCTCACACCCGGATGTGACCCTGTTTTCCTGGGCAATCTAATCATCTGTCAGCTGTGTTTTGAAGCTGGTCCTGGCACACCCCGCTCCTGCAGCAAGTGTACCCACCACACCCCCCTCCACACCCGTTTTGTACACTGTTGAGATGATTCAATGCTGGGCAGTGCGTACATGTGTTTCTGTATGGTATTTTTCCAGCAATGGTCATGTGGTGACATCAATTATGGTATTTTGAGAGGTAATTTAAGTCTGACATCACTGAAAGCCTAGGTGGGAAACGCACGGCTCGCCACTGTTAAATTGTAACATATTCGCCAATCAAATCTGTTGGAAAATAATATTATATCGTCATAAAATGATGAGTAGTTGGTCAAAACAGCATCACAGCAAAATGTGTGATAGTTATTCTTTATATTACTTACCTGGCAGGGGAGATACTATGATCAAGATGGTGGTTCACCTACGGCAGACCTGGGCAAATTAAGGTCCGGGGGCCACATGCAGCCGGTTAAGCTTTTCAATCTGGCCCTTTGGACATTCTCAAATATTTGTTTAGATCTTTAAGATGGAAAGTGTAGCTGCCATTATGATGTGCAGTCATGTTTTCAAATTACCATAAGTCTTGAACTATACAACATATTTCAATTGCTGCAATCTGTGCCTTTTCATCATATTTTAGACACTAATGTTGTCCTGATACCAATATTATTTTGATACTTTTCGGTACTTTTTGATAATTTTGTAAATAAAGGGGACCAAAAGAAAAATGCATTATTGGCTTTCTTTTACCGCGATGAGTTGGTGACTTGTCCAGGGTATATCCCGCCTTCCACCCGTTTGTAGCTGAGATAGGCACCAGCGACCCCAAAGGGAATAAGCGGCAGAAAATGGATGGATGGGATTTCTTTTAACAAAAAATCTTAGGTACTTTTCAGAGGCGGTATGGTACCAAATATGATTCATTAGTATCGCAGTACTGTACTAATACCCGTATACCGTACAACCCTACTAGTTACTATGGTAACTAGTAGGTCAGACGAGGCACCAAGCAGTGTGGGTGGGGAGCGTTTCCACAGAGTGTTTCCAGAGCGGCCAGCCTGAAATGTGGCTGTCAGGGAAAGACGTGGAAGGAGATTTTTACAAGAGAGTTCTAAAGCTTAGTGATATATCACATATATCAGATTGTAGATGTTTTTTTTTTTTTTTTTTACCCTTCATGTTTATATTTTGCTGTGTTTGTTGCATTTAACTTGATTGTAAAATATGTCGATTGAGAGAGAGAGAGAGAGTGACGTTCATTTGTTCTCAATATTCAGGGTTTTATCGTTCATAGAAAAAATTAAATTCCATTCCGTTTTTAAGGCGGTCTGTCATAACATGTTTAGCATTCAATCAGACTTTATTGTGTGGTTTTGTATTAGTTTTCCTAAAAATAGATATACCGTCCCCCAGACACATTTTTTTCTCTAAAGTTGGCCCCCGAGTCAAGATAATAGCCCAGGCCTAACCTAGGGTGAGGCTCAGCTATTGCACTCCGGCTGTGCTGACCCTTACGGATTCCCGAAACGTGGGAATTCCGACTGCATAATTTGTGGTAGTGGGGGACTGCGTTTGCATTCTTTATAGAGATCTACTGTGCAATTACAGATCTACAGTATAATTAGAAATCTACTGTGCAATATGTTTTTAACATTTTATATTTTTAAATTTAAATTTGTTTTATTATTGTTGTCTTAAGACTAATTTGTATAGGTTGTTTTAAAAGCACTGAGCTGGATTGCTGTCCACTTTCGTTGTTTCCATACAATGACAATAAAGGTATTCTGATTATACTATGCCGTTTTTGAATTGTTATTCAGATCCTAAATGGAATACATTTTTCAAAATAAATTCATTGCGATCCAACGTCAGGCATATTTAGTTGATGTAAACTGAAGGTAAAATGAAAAAGGCAAATGCCAGACGCCATCATACTCGATTGGTATTGACAAGGTCTGAGCTGCAGGCTTCTTCGGAGCTTTGATGTTCGACGTTAGAAGGATGCTTCACTACTGGCCTTGGGGTGTTCCCTTTGCTGTGAACTGGAATGGTAACTTTTGAAATGTAGTAAATTGCATAGGGATTTATTCCCGGCACAGGAAACTAACTGACCACATGTCAGTAGACCCTTTCAACACAAAGGTGCAATATTTAGGCTTTATGACTCCTCACTCACAAAATTGGTAAACTAAACAACACGATGCATTGCTGTCACTTGCCTGTTTTGTCCTGTATTTTCCGTTCCACCGTATTCGATACGGTACGGATCACAGGCTAGAATTCATGAGGGGATTGTGCCTCCAGATTTTGAACTCCTGTCACTCAAAGTGTTGGCTCTCAAGCTTCCAGAGCTTTGTACCAGTGTGACTTTCACTGGGCTCCACTCTATGGAAACATACTATTTATCTCTACACTTCCCTCTGAGTGTCAGTCCCCCAGGCCTTGCAGCCAAGAACTGCATTTACTCAATCTGCTACTGCCAGATATGCCACTTCCCTGCATCTTTTCAAAAAAACATTAAAAAAAAGATGCACAAGGATTATATTTAATTGAAATGACATTGAATGTGTAAGTGTGGATGCATTCCAAAAAAAAATTGATCGGTCTGTTGTCGTTTAGTTCATCCGTAGTTCAGACAACAAAATGTAGAGGGGATCGGTCAATTACCACGTCCTTGAAATGACAAAAAAATACATTAAGTAGGAGTAGTATTAGTAGCAATATGCAAAAAACATATCTGACAAAATATAAAAGACTAGATTTCCGTAAAATAAAAAAAACTAAAGTTATCCGTCAATGCAGCTCGTTAATTGTACTTGACACTTGCAATTCTTATTTTAAGCATCATCGAGAAGTTGCAGAATCTATAAACATGTTTTATATGGGGAAAATCCAAATATCTTATTTGAATAGTTATTTTCTCAATTTCAACATTTTTAAACTAGACCAAATTCATGCTAAAATTAGGATTATGATATAAAACTTGTTATTGTTATGATCCGCTGCCCGGATCATATTCTGTTTGGGTTTTTGAGTCACTTGTGTTTTCTGTTGGTTTTGGGCTCCTTCGGTTCCTGTTTGTGCACCTGAGTTGGTTACCATAGTTACTTATTATTTTCACCTGCCGCTTGTGTTCCGGACGCGTACCTGATTGCAATCACTGACATTATTTAAGCCTGGCTTTTCCAGTCAGTCAGGCTGTCTTCTTTACTTTGCGTCACGCAACTATCATTTAAGTGTTTGCTTATCTCCTAGCCCCCTGTTAGTTATCGTAGTCTGTGCTAAGTGTAGCTTTAGTTTCCGGTGCGCTCTGCACCTTATCCAGTCTGTTTTCTGTTTTGTACCTGTTCTGTGTTATGTTTTTACTATTAAATCAAGTCCTTACCTGCAAGTCCAGTCCTGATTCGTCCTTTGCATCCTGGGAGAACAAAATCCCGCATCACCATGTGACTCGGTCGTGACAGTTACTTTACCATCAATTGATAAATGTGGACCCCGACTTAAACAAGTTGAAAAACTTATTTGGGAGTTACCATTTAGTGATCAATTGTATGGAATATGTAATGTACTGTTGAATCTACTAATAAAAGTTTCAATCAATCAATCAAAGTAAATGATTAAAACTAAAGTAAGTAAATAGTTGTTAAAAATAGGGATATTTCTGGAAATAAAATGTTCAATCTTAGATTTAGGCTTGGACTTCATTTTATTGTCATTTAAGTTTGAACTTTACAGTACACATACAAACCGAATTTTGTTGGATTAACTCATAGTAGTGCAGGTTAAAAGAGCAATAATGTGCAGGTATAAATAAATAAATTGCTGTACAGATAAATATGTTGCACTTTTGCATATGCATCCACGTTTATGGATGTATGTTATATTGTCTTTATATTCCACCATTTTTGGGGGGAATTAAGAGTCTTATGTATGGCCTGAGGAAAGAAACTGTTACAGAACCTGGAGGTTCTGCCACGGAGGCAGCGGAACCTCTTTCTAGACTCCAGCAGTGAAAACAGTCCTTGGTGGGGGTGGGAGGAGTCTCTGCAAATTTTCTGAGCCCTGGTCAGGCAGCGGCTTTTTGCGATTCCTCTGCAGAGACTTCCAGTCTGAGGCACTGCAGGCTCCAGTCCACACAGAGATGCAGTTGGTCAGTAGGCTCGCTATAATTATTGGCAATTTGAAAATAATTTGTAGTGCTGAGGTGAGTTTTTCCTTGCCCTTATGTGGGCTCTACTGAAGTGAGGTAAATTATATTTATATAGCGCTTTTCTCTACAGACTCTAAGCGCTTTACATAGTGAAACCCAATATCTAAGTTACATTTAAACCAGTGTGGGTGGCACTGGGAGCAGGTGGGTAAAGTGTCTTGCCCAAGGACACAGCGGTAGTGACTAGGATGGCGGAAGCGGGAATCGGACCTGTAACCCTCAAGTTGCTGGCAAAGCCACTCTACCAACCGAGCTATACCGAGGATGTTGTTGTGGTTTGTGCAGACCTTTAGGACACTTGTGATTTAGGGCTATATAAATAAACACTGATTGATTGATTGCTGTAGTATTAAAGGTACATGCTCAAAAGGGAGCCACACTTTTTTGGGAATTTTGCTCACTATTACCAATTCTTCTGTGAGACTAGAGCACATGTGCTTATCTTTTCTGTGAATACTAAACAGTGAAAACCTGATATCAAGAGTTTGCTAAGAATGCAGATAATGAGAAATTGTCTATTTTGCTTGTAAATCCCTCTAAAAATCTTCTAAAAACCATCAACAATGCTCAATTGGTGACCTGCATATTAAGTCATAGTGACTTTGTTAATGCAAAAGCTAACGCCTGGCCACTAGCGAGAGGTAAGCTAGCGACATTACTGGTGTACGAGCATGTTCGGCAGCACACAATCACGGAGTACATAAAAGCAGACACAGTGTGTAGACAGAAAAGGGAGAACGGACGCATTGTGGCCTAAAAACTAATGATAAAAGTGAAGTTATGACACTGAAACACTCAGGAAGAGGTGCTTTAAGACATGGCTAGCTAACTAGTGACTAACCTCCATCCGCATCGGCAGTGTTTTAGCTACTTCTAAAACACTAATCCTGGTCTCCATGGCGACAAACCAAGTTTCTTACAAGTATAATCCCTGCTGGACGAAGAATAGCTAAAAATGCTTCACTACACACTATAGCTCACCGGCGTCAACATGTAAACAAACGCCATTGGTGGATCTACACCTGACATCCACTGTAATGATATCAAGAACAGGCACGTATCTACTACGATTATGTCAATATTTTTTGGGCATAACATCTTGTTTTTTGTTTTTTTTAATTTATATTATGCTTATAAATATGTCCCAGGACACATGAAGACTTTGAATACCACCAATGTATGATCCTGTAACGACTTGGTATCGCATTGATACCCAAATTTGTGGTATCATCACAAACGTATGTAAAGTATCAAACAGAAGAATAAGTGATTATTACATTTTAACAGAAGTGTAGATAAAACATGTTAAAAGAGAAAGTAAGCAGATATTAACAGTAAATGAACAAGTAGATTAATAATACATTTTCTACCACTTGTCCTTAATAATGTTGACAAAATAATAGAATGATAAATGACACAATATGTTACTGCATATGTCAGCAGACTAATTAGGTGCTTTTGTTTACTTACTACTAAAAGACAAGTTGTCTTGTATGTCCACTATTGTATGCAATAAGAAACATATGTTTAATGTACCCTAAGATGTGTTGTTATAATAAAGCCAATAATGCAATTTTTTGGTGGTCCCCTTTATTTAGAAAAGTACCGAATTAATTTTAGTACCGGTACCAAAGTATTGGTATCGTTACAACACTAGGCCCTTATAACCTGTTTGCTTACTTACTACAAAAATATAAATGTTCTCGTATGTTCACTTAATTTAATGCCCAAATTGTTATTTGATTGCAATAACAAACACATGTTTAATGTCACATAACATGATTTTGTTCGGATAAAGCCAATAATTATTATTTTTTTTGGTTCCCTTTTATTTTGAAAAGTATCAAAATACATTTTGGTACCGGTACCAAAATATTGGTATCAGGACAACCCTATTTTCACTATACAAAACCATGACCACTGCCACATAAATGTTGCCTGTGTCATAATTTGAGGTGAATGTGTTTCACAACTGTATCCGAGAAAATATGTGTGTGAGTATCATGAATATTTTACACTGCCTCTGTGTCCAGGCTGTGCACATTAATTCTTGGCTGGCACGCGGAGGCCAGTCAAGTCTCATTTTTGCAAAGCTGACACGTAGGGGAGGGTGTGTTCTTTAGTTTAACCTTGTCATAGCAGCCCAGGAGATGCCAAAGACAAAAGCCTCGCGGTGCTCCCTGCCACCAGGCCACTTCCAACATCGTTGTTTTCTCTGGCAAGTGTGTGCCTAGATTGGCCCGACATTATGCCTTAAAGCCATTTGTTGAAACCCCGCTTGAGGAACAAAAGATGTCGAACCCAACACGGCTTCACTGTCAACATTAGCATTTCACGTTGTGGAAAATTTCTCGGGAAGATAGAAAAAAATAAGAGATTTTCACCAGTAAGAGTCATGCACCAAACCCAAAACTGGATGTACACAGATATCGATTGTAACGATATCAAAAACAAGAACCGTATCAAGCCGATAATACAATAATAACATCAAGATTTTTTATCACCACCCATCTTTTTTTCCTTTTTAAAATTTGTATTACGCTAATAAACTCATATTACCCTGGACACATGAGGACTTTGTATATGACCTACATATGACCCTGTAACGACTTGGTATCGTATCAATACCCAAATTTGTAGTATCACCCAAAACCTATGTAAAGTATCAAACAGAGGAATAACTGCTTACTACATTTTAACAGAAGTAAAGATACTAGGTTTGTACGGTATACCGGAATTAGTATAGTACCGCGATGCTAATGAATAATATTCGGTACTATACCGCCTCCAAAAAGTACCGGTCCCATAAACCCCACCCCCTTTCTTGTCTTTGCTGGTTTACGAGCAGAGGAGCATGTTCGGCAGCACACAATCACGGAGGACTTACAAGCAGACACAGTGTGTAGACCAGGGGTCACCAACGCAGTGCCCGTAAGGACCAGATGAGTCGCCCGCTGGCCTGTTCTAAAATAGTTCAAATAGCAGCACTTACCAGTAAGCTGCCTCTATTTTTCAAGTTTCATTTATTCACTAGCAAGCTGGTCTCGCTTTGCTCGACATTTTTAATTCTAAGAGAGACAAAACTCAAATAGAATTTGAAAATCCAAGAAAATATTTTAAAGACTTGGTCTTCACTTGTTTAAATAAATTCATTTATTTTTTTACTTTTGCTTCTTATAACTTTCAGTAGGACAATTTTAGAGAAAAAATACAACCTTAAAAATGATTTTAGGACTTTTAAACACATAGCTTTTTACCTTTTAAATTCCTTCCTCTTCTTTCCTGACAATTTAAATCAATGTTCAAGTATTTTTTTTTTTAACTTATTGTAAAGAATAATAAATACATTTTAATTTAATTCTTCATTTTAGCTTCTGTTTTTTCGACGAAGAATATTTGTGAAATATTTCTTCAAACTTATTATGATTTAAAATTGAAAAAAATTATTCTGGCAAATCTAGAAAATATTTAGAATCACATTTAAATCTTATTTCAAAGTCTTTTGAATTTCTTTTAAAATTTTTGTTCTGGAAAATCTAGAAGAAATAATGATTTGTCTTTGTTAGAAATATAGCTTGGTCCAATTCGTTATATATTAAAACAAAAAACAGATTGGATTTTAACCTATTTAAAACATGTCATCAAAATTCTAAAATGAATCTTAATCAAGAAAAATTACAAATGATGTTCGATAAATTATTTCATTTATTTCAAAAAGATTAGAATTTGCTAGTTTTTCTATAAATTTTTTTCGGTTGAATTTTTAATTTTAAAGAGTCGAAATTGAAGATAAACTATGCTTCAAAATTTTATTTTCATTTTTGTCGTGTTTTCTCCTCTCTTAAACCCTTCAATTAAGTGTTTTTTTTCATGTAGTCTCTACAAAAAACCTTCCGTAAAAGGAAAAAAATTGTACGACGGAAAGACAGACAGAAATACCCTTTTTTGTATATATATGTATGTATGTATTTATTTAGTTATTTATTAAAGGTAAATTGAGCAAATTTATTTATGTGTGTATCAAACTGTTGGCCCTTCGCATTAATCAGTACCCAAGAAGTAGTGCTTCGTTTCAAAAAGGTTGGTGACCCCTGGTGTAGACAGAAAAGGGAAAACGGACACATTTTGTCTTAAAAACTGACAATAAAGGTGAAGTCATAACACTGAAATGCCCTCAGGAAGAGGTGCTTTAAAACATGGCTAGCGAGCTAGCGGCTAACGTCCATCCGCTGTCGGCAGTGCTTTAGCTACTTCTAAATCACTAATCCTCACCTCCATGGCGACAAAGTTTCTTACAAGTATCGTCCCTGCAGGACAAGGAATAGCTAAACATGTTTCACGACACACCGTAACTCACCGGAGTCAAAATGTAAACAAACACCATGGAAGGATCTACACCTGACATCCAAAGTAATAATACTAACCACAGGAGCGTATCTAGTCGATACTACCATGATTACGTTGATATTTTTTTAGCATTACATTTTCTTTCATTTTGTTTTTTATAATTCATATTATGTTTATAAACTCAGGAAATATGTCCCTGGACACATGAGGAATTTGAATCTGACCAATGTATGATCCTGTAACTACTTGGTATCGGATTGATACTGTACTTAAATTTGTGGTATCATCCAAAGCTAATGTAAAGTATCAAACAGAAAAATAAGGGATGATTGTATTTTAACAAAAGTGTAGATAGAACATGTTAAAAGAGAAAGTAAGCAAATATTAACAGTAAATGAACAAGTGGATTTATGTCTTTTCTACCACTCGTCCTTCATAATTTTGACAAAATAATAGAATGATAAATGACACAACATATGTCAGCAGACTAATTATGAGCCTTTGTTTAAGTTACTTGTGATGATTGCGTGGCATTGTGATGCGGGTTCGTTCTCTCAGAGATTCAGTCGGGCTTAGGACACAACGTGAAGGTAAGAAATACTGATTTATTTAAAACAAAAACAGACTATGAACAGAAAAACTTGCACGAGGCACAAAAGGCAAAACATGGGAGCTAGAGGAGCAAAGGCTTAGCGCGGAAGATAGCAAGTACAGATCAGGAATCTGTATCGTCACTGTTGTGAAACACAAACTAGGAGGTAAGACTGAATGAACAGAAAAGGCAGGCTTAAATAAAGACAGTAATCAAGAGGCAGGTGCGCGTCAAAAGCAAGAGGCAGGTGAATCTAATGAGTAACTATGGAAACAGAACAAACCAGGAACTAAGGAAGTCAAACACTAACAGAATATAATACAAAAACGAATCAAAACCAGAACATGATATGATCCGGGCAGTGGATCATAACATTACTACTAAAAGACAAGTTGTCTAGTATGTTCACTATTTTATTTCAATCAATCAATGTTTACTTATATAGCCCTAAATCACTAGTGTCTCAAAGGGCTGCACAAACCACAACACAAACTACTACAACCTCCTCTTTAGGCCCATATAATTAAGGACTTGACTGCAATAAGAAACATATGTTTAATGTCCCCTAAGATATATTGTTGAAATAAAGGCAATAATGCATTTTTTGTGGTCCCGTTTTATTTAGAAAAGTACCGAAAGTATCAAAATAATTTTGGTAGAGGTACCAAAATATTGGTATCGAGACAACACTAGTTGATTGAGCATGTTAAAACAGAAAATTGCCAGTTATTACCATTTAAATGAACAAGTACATTAATAATCAATCTGTACTTTTTTTTGATTGCAGCAACTGTAGATAAAGCCATCTCAAACAAATAGGATGTAGGAAAGGGTAGTAAAATGGTGTAAAACACACACCGGGTCTCTCATCATTTCCGACTGTATAACAGTGAATCCAAAGGCTTTGTGTGCTGTGTCGTACTTCCAGGACTTTTTCTAATTCTTGTTACGTTGTTCCCCCGGGGTGCAAACGGACCACTCCGGGCAGGACTTGCAGGTAGGAACATGATTTAATTCTCAAAAAAATAAAAGAAGCACCAACAACAGAAAAGAAGTCCAAGGAAACACGTGCCAATCGCACTCAAAGTTAACTTTTAGCATGGGCTAGCAGACAAGCAAAACTTACGTAACCGATTTTTGCGTAGCAAACAAAGAAGCCAGGAGGAGTATGGCGAGAGAGGTGAATAAATAGCTCTCTGATTAGTGGTCGACTGCAGGTGAGCGTGCCGACCACTAACCAGAGGCAGGTGAACCCAATTAATCCCCATAGAAACCTAAACAAACCACAGGTGCACAGATCAACTAAGGGAGTCCAAAAATAAACGAACATAACATAAACATGATCCGGGCCACAGATCATGAAAATTCTGGTTATCGTAACTTGTTTTCCTTTCTGCCGACGGCGACTTATTTAAAAATGTTCCCTTCCTGTAACAAACGTCTCCATCTCTCCGCCTCTGTTATGTGAATTGTGAATTATATTTATATAGCGCTTTTCTGTAGTGACTCAAAGCACTTTACATAGTGAAACCCAATATCTGAGTTACATTTTTAAACCAGTGTGGGTGGCACTGGGAGCAGGTGGATAAAGTGTCTTGCCCAAGGACACAACGGCAGTGACTAGGATGGCGGAAGCGGGAATCGAACCTTCAACCCTCAAGTTGCTGGCACAGCCGCTCTACCAACCGAGCTATGCTGCCCCAGTGCACATGCGTACTTACTACCTCCGCCTGGTCCAACAGGGAGTTTGTCTGTTCAATTGAGCACTGCTGCCACCTAGCTGCAGGCGTGTGTATCGTTCTAAGTCTGTTCTAAAAATAGCTCAAATAGCAGCACTTACCAGTGAGCTGACTCTATTTTTTTTTTTTTTTATTTATTTACAAGCAAGCTGGTCTCGCTGTGCTCGACATTTTTAATTCTAAGAGGGACAAAACTCAAATAGAATTTGAAAATCCAAGAAAATATTTTAAAGACTTGGTCTTCACTTGTTTAGATAAATTCATTTATTTGTTTTACTTTTGCTTCTTGCTTTCAGAAAGACAATTTTAGAGAAAAAATACAACCTTAAAAATGATTTTAAGATTTTTAAACACATATACCTTTTTACCTTTTAAATTCCTTCCTCTTATTTCATGACAATTTAAATCAATGTTCAAGTAAATTTATTTTTTATTGTAAAGAATATAAATACATTTTATTTAAATTTTTCATTATAGCCTCGGTTTTTTTCGACGAAGAATATTTGTGAGATATTTATTCAAACTTATTATGATTAAAATTTCAAAATTATTCTGGCAAATCTAGAAAATCTGTTGAGTGAAATTTAAATCTTATTTCAAAGTCTTTTGAATTTCTTTTAATTTTTTTCTTCTGAAAAATCTACAAGAAATAATGATTTGTTTTTGTTAGAAATATAGCTGAGATAGGCGCCAGCGCCCCCCGCGACCCCGAAAGGGAATAAGCGGTAGAAAATGGATGGATGGATGGAAGAAATATAGCTTGGTCCAATTTATTATATATTCTCGCAAAGTACAGATTGGCTTTCAACCTATTTAAAACATGTCATCAAAATTCTAAAATTAATCTTAATTAGGAAAAATTACTAATGATGTTCCATAAATTCTTTTTTTTTATTTTTTCAAAAAGATTCGAATTAGCTAGATTTTCTCTTCTTTTTTCGGTTGAATTTTGAATTTTAAACAGTCGAAATTGAAGATAAACTATGTTTAAAAATTTAATTTTAATTTTTTTTCCCTGTTTTCTCCTTTTGCAAACCGTTCAATAAAGTGTTTTTCATCATTTATTTTCGACAAAAACCTTCCCTAGAAGGAAAAAAAAATGTACGACGGAATGACAGACAGAAATACCCTTTTTTATATATATATAATATAGAGAGAGAGAGAGATATATAGATATATAGATATATAGATATATAGATATATGGATATATAGATATATAGATATATATAGATATATAGATGTATTTATTAAAGGTAAATTGAGCAAATTGGCTATTTCTGGCAATTTATTTAAGTGCGTATCAAACTGGTAGCCCTTCGCATTAATCAGTACCCAAGAAGTAGCTCTTGGTTTCAAAAAGGTTGGTGACCCCTGTTCTAAGATGAATACGAGTGTGTGCGTCGACAGCAGTACTGGAGAGGACTTTTTTTATTTTTTTTTCATGGAAAGTGGAAAAAACAAGACCGGGTAAGAATAGCAAAATGCAGAATTTCCCCGGAGAAATCGGAATGTTTGCTTTACTGTGAAATCTACTCAACATTGTTCAAATTATTCATGAGCAAATACCCTCGGATCAGTTCTCTAAGGTTATCTTTACAAAGCTTTTATTTATCTTTTTGGGTGTGGGAGGGGGTAATATGACAACTTAACCTTTTTTTTGTCCGAACAAGCCTATGCAGGACCGCCTGGCGAGCTTCGCTTATCGTCACTGAGGTCCACTTGAGCTTTAAATTAGCTCATTAGCTGCCTAATTGGACAAATTAGCCCCCAATCAGGATTGCGTTGGTTTTCAGCGGCACTGTTCGGCCGCCTTTTTTAAATTGTCTGTCTCAGTTGGCGATAGCAGGACAAATTTGCCAAGTGAAGCGAATAATTGCTTCCATTGAGCAATAGGAAAAGCTGGCAAACAAAAAAGCTAGTGCAGGCGGCTAACTAGGCAAGACGGCGACTTGGACATGAGTTATGACGTACAAGCTGAGGGTAGTCGTTTATTTCAGTTGTAGAGTACACTGCAAAAGTCAGTGTTCAAAAACAAGAAAAAAAAAATTAAAAATTAGGCTTATTTATTTCAACTAAGCAAAATTATCTGCCAATAGAATGAGACGATTCAGCTTGTCTAAACTTTCCAAAACAAGTAAAATTAGCTAACCTTAATGAATCCCAAAATACCTTAAAATAAGTATATCGTCACTAATAACAAGTGCACTTTTTTTGGTAATATGTTCAAAAATATTCCTAAATGTTCAAAAATATTCCTAAATATGTTCAAAAATATTCCTAAATCAAGTAAATGCTAGTGCCATTATCTTGGCATAATGATATGCGCTCGGCATCAAGATTTTGTTTATCATGCTTGAAATAAGAAATTATTACTTTAAAAAGTAGTTTTATATTTGTGAGTGTTGAGGACACAGCTTTGCAACAGTTGCTATTCTAGTTTCAAGCATGTTTTACTCAATATAGGTCATCAAATCTCAACTACAAGCTGTAAGATCTTACTGAGATCATTTAGGACCAAAACCCTTAAAACAGGTAAAACACTAACATACACTAAACTTAGTAAGAAGAATTAACTTATCAGACAGAAAATAAGCAAATATCATTCTTCTTTGAGATATTTATTCTTACTTAGATTTCAGTTTTTGCAGTGTAGTGCTGCATGTCTTGTGGATTCTGTGAGTAAAAGACAGATAATGGTACCTTGACGAAATTAGGCAACAACAATTTGTACTAACTTTTTTTTCACCTCGTGTGCACTTTGATTTTCTGTTCTGTTTTGCAGTAATTCTCTGTCAGAACACAAATTTCTAAAGCATCAAAAAAAAAAAAAGTCATTGCAAGCTGTTCCTTTTCAAATTAAAGGCTTTGGAAGAACACCTCACGTCAGGTAGGAATGTCATGAGTTACCATGAATTGATTAACGTGGACCCCGACTTAAACAAGTTGAAAAACGTATTCGTGTGTTACCCTTTAGTGGTCAATTGTATGGAATATGTACTGTACTGTGCAATCTACTAATAATAGTCTCAATCAATTAAAAAATAAGTCAAGCCTTAAGGGGAAACTGCTCTTTTTGGGGGGAATTCTGCCTATTATTCACCATCATTAAGACATGTATTTTATTTGCATTCTTACTTTTGGATAAATGTAAATAAAAGTCAACTTACAATGGAGTCAATGAAAGGTGCTCTATTCATCCCATTATATAAATAACCATTGTCACCGAGAACTAACGAGCCAGTGAGCTGGTTTCTCCTCTCGGAACTGGTGAATGTTTAATCATGTCTCTTACCAGGATAGTAGAAGAATGAGTACATAATCTGACAAGTTGGTCAACTTAAACAGCCAATGTAGACCCACAAATGGCGACAAGACCCAAAAAGACTCTGGGTTATATTCCCCTTTTTTCATTGCGGGGACTAAGAGTTATTCTGAAACTATTTGGGAATATATCAACATCCCATCATTTGAAACCCAGTGAGAGCAGACATTGTACAGTGAGTGGTGTTTTATTGTGTTTGTTGTCTCTCATGAAGTCTACAGCTGAGTGTGTGTGTGTGTATACAGGTGCTGGTCATATTATTAGAATATCATGAAAAAGTTGATTTATTTCAGTAATTCAGACCGTGAAACTGACATTTTATATCAATTCATTACACACATAGTGATATATTTGAAATCTTTATTTCTTTAAATTTTGATGATTAGTACTGACAATTACTGAAAATCCCAAATTCGGTATCTCAGAAAACTAGAATATTAAGACTAGTACCAAAAAATATTTTTTAGAAATGTGGGCGAACTGAAAAGTATGAACATGGAAAGTTTCAGCATGTACGGCAATCAATACTTAGTTGCAGCTCCTTTTGCCTGAATTGCTGCAGCAATACGGCGTGGCATGGAGTCCACCAGTCGGTTGCACTCCTCAGGTGTTATGAGAGCCCAGGTTGCTTTAATAGTGGCCTTCAGCTCTTCAGCATTGTTGGGTCTGGCATCTTCCGCTTCACAATACCCCATAGGTTTTCTATGGGGTTATGGTCAGGTGAGTTTGCAGGCCAATCAAGAACAGGGATACCATGGTCCTTAAACCAGGTACTGGTAGATTTGGCACTGTGTGCAGGTGCCAAGTCATGTTGGAAAAATAAATCTTCACCTCCATAAAATTGGTCCGCGGCAGGCAGCATAAAGTGTTCTAAAACTTCCTGGTAGACTGATGCATTGACCCTAGACCTCAGGAAACACAGTGGACCAACACCAGCAGATGACATGGCATCCCAGACCATTACCGGTTGTGGAAATTTGACACTGCACTTCAGGCAACATGGATTCTCTGCCTCTCCTGTCTTCCTCCAGACTCATGGGACCTTGATTTCCAAAGGAGATACAAAATTTACTTTCATCTGAAAACATAACTTTGGACCATTAAGCAGCAGTCCAGTCCTTTTTGTCTTGAGCTCAGGCGAGACGCTTTTGACGTTGTCTCTTATTCAAGAGTGGCTTTACACAAGGAATGTGACAGCTGAAGCCCATATCTTGCATACGTCGATGCGTGGTGGTTCTTGAAGCACTGACTCCAGCTGCAGTCCACTCTTTGTGGATCTCCCCCACATTTTGGACTCTGTTTTGTTTGATAATCCTCTCCAGGGCGCGGTTATCCCTCTTGCTTGTACACTTTTTTTTCCTATCACATCTTTGTCTTCCCTTCGCCTCTCTATTAATGTGCTTGGACACAGAGCTCTGGGAACATCCAACCTCTTTGGCAATGACCTTTTGTGTCTTGCCCTCCTTCTTTGAAGTATCAATGGTCATCTTTTGGACGGTTGTCAAGTCAGCAGTCTTCCCCATGATTGTGTGTCATACAGAATCAAAACGAGAGACCATTTAAAGGCTTTTCCAGGTGTTTTGAGTTAGTTAGCTAATTAGAGTAGAGTGTGGCACCAGGTGTCTTCAATATCTGACCTTTTCACCATATTCTAATTTTCTGAGATGTTGAATTTAGGGTTTTCATTGGTTGTCAGCTATAATCATCTCCTTTTTGGCAAAAAACACTTGAAATGTATCAGTCTGTTTGAAATGAATGTATACATTCTATAAGTTTGACTTTCTAAATGGAATTAATGAAATAAATCAACTTTTTCATGATATTCCAATAATAATATGACCAGCACCTATATATATATACATATATATATATATATATATATATATATATATATATATATATATATATATATATATATATATATATATATGTATATATATATATAATACGAATCGCGATTCTCACGTTGTGCGATTCAGAATCTATTCTCCTTTTTTTTTAATCGATTTTTTTTTCTATTTTTTTTTCTATTTTTTTTTTCATCAATCCAACAAAACAATACACAGCAATACCATAAAAACGCAATCAAATTCCAAAACCAAACCTGACCCGCAACACTCAGAACAGCAATAAACAGAGCGATTGAAAGGAGACACAAACATGACACAGAACAAACCAAAAGTAGTGAAACAAATATGTATATTATCAACAGTATCAATATTAGTTTTAATTTCAGTATAGCAGTGATTAAAAATCCCTCATTGACATTATCATTAGACATTTAGTAAAAATAAAGAACAATAGTGTCACAGTGGCTTACACTTGCATCGCATCTCATAAGCTTGACAACACACTGTGTCCAATGCTTTCACAAAGATAAAATAAGTCGTAATTTTGGTTTGTTTAATAGTTAAAAAATGTTTACATTATTGCAATCAGTTGATAAAACATTGTCCTTTACAATTATAAAAGCTTTTTTTTTTTAAATCTACTACTCTGATAGCATGTCAGCAGACTGGGGTAGATCCTGCTATTATCCTATATGTATTGAATGAATACAGAATCGCGTTGAATCGAAAAAAATCGATATATAATCGAATCGCGACCCCAAGAATCGATATTGAATCGAATCGTGGGACACCCAAAGATTCGCAGCCCTAATACATATATATACTCAACTATAGTGCTATGCTACATAAATACAGGCTTTTTACGAAAGAGACAAGCGGTAGAAAATGGATCGAAGGATGGACTTAGTTATAGGAACTTGCTAGAATATATTGAACGAACATTTTTTCAAGTTATCTCAACTAATATTTTCAAGTTCATCTTACATCAGACTGAATGCCAACTCATGCATTAAAGTAGACACTTTGAGTTGACTCGACTTAACTCAGTCAAAGGAACAAGATGACCTGACTGAGATAAGTTGCTTCAACATTTCTTTTTTACAGTGAAGTTCGAATGCATACAAAAGGAAAACATGGGCAGTAATATTATTGCAAACATCACATCATCAGTAGGGTAAAACTAACCAGTCTCAAGACGGTTTTGATCCCAGCTCACGTTCCTTATTAGTGGGTAAACAGGGATTGTGAACGATAGGCATAATTGACCAAAATAAGTGAAATTCCCCTTTAACAATTCATGCATAACGTCAAGCGTTCAAGTATTGAGTGTTTCACTCCTCCATAAGTCTTCCGTCCTGTCTGTAGACATCATCCTTTTAGTGTATGGATGTGATGTTAAAAATGAATGGAAGTTACTCATGGCCAAGTGAGGTGAACTGAAGCATTCTTTGTCCGTCTGCTTTGCTCTCCATGTGCAGAACTAACATTTCACTGCAGTCTTCAAGTAGCACTCTGGGACAAGATGGCCACACAATAGGAAGGGGATACATATGGTCCCATTTGTCGCGGCTTACCTGACACATGAATTTTGACAGATTGGGAGGTTGAACTATCCACTTTTAGTTACTCAGTGGCCTAGTGGTTAGAGTGTCCGCCCTGAGATCGGTAGGTTGTGAGTTCCAACCCATTACCTCCCTGCTTGGCACCTAGCATCAAGGGTTGGAATTTGGGGCTAAATCACCAAAAATGATTCTCGGCCGTGGCCATTGCTGCTGCTAACTGCTCCCCTCACCTCTCCAGGGGGTCAAATGCAGAAAAAATGTTTTGACATGTGACGATCATCGGTACTTTAAGAAGGCAGTAGAATTCTGAATATTTTAAAATGTGTTTAGTGGCAATTCCAACTTTGACCACAGCGTCAGTTTCTATGTAGACTGGCGCCTTCCGTCATTTTCAGCAGACTGCATTGTAAAATTACCTCTCACGCGAGATCTTCCCTTGAATGGGGCCATGTAAATCCCTTTTCTACCAACTTTCACTTCATTCAATTTTCAGTTTAACCATTCCTGGCTCGACCCCCGCCACTCCAAGAGGGACAAGCGGTAGGAAATGGATGGATAGATGGATGGGCTCGCAACCACCCCAAGTGTGGTGGTCTCACGGGCTGGCCAAATATCCTCCTGAATGTTGTCTTGTACAAGTACAAGAGGAGTACTTTACATACAGTCTGGTCCTGATCTGACTGTGTACTAAAACGTGCAAATTTGATAGCACAGGATTGCGTCTCTTAAATGAGCAAAATAGAGTGTGCAATCCATTGTGTATCTGTCTTCATGTACTGTATATGTGGATTATATTCAGAATATCAGAATACCCACAATACTGGGAGCACGAGTTGCAAATACAATTATTAAGCTGTTTTTCCATCTATATTTAACACGTTTGGAAGGCATGTGCAAACTGGCACAGTTACGCACAAATGGCTATGAAAAAAAACGTTTGCAACATGCATTTTAATCCAGACAAACATCACAATACCCTGGCACCTCCCAGAGATTTTATAGAAATTTCGATTTCAGAAATGGGGGGAAGCAGAACCATTTTGCGTGTAGAGGGCGTGGCTTGAAGTTATCAGGGGCGTGTTTTGGACTAATATGGATGGGAATCAAATTGTTCAATACTTTGTGAGATATAAAAAAATCTGCAGAATTAAATAAATACCTTAGTTTTTTCATGATTGCACTACTATTTAGTTTAAGGTTTTACTTTATGCGTCCTGGCTGGAAATCGAACAATGTCTGCTGGAACGAAATACCGATACATAAGCCATTGAGCACTCATATTATTTCGGCAAAACTTTTCTCCTATTGTTTGGATTTTTAAGCCGTCTTACTTGTTCAGGATTCTTTTTACCTTGTGAAGGCCAACTTACTGTTATCTCGTATCTGGCCGTTCAGCTGCTGCGTGCTGGCAATGATTGTCACATTAGTATAAAAGTAAGCCAATAAATAAGCTTGTGAGTGAACTAAAGGGACAAGCTTCAGCCTGAGCATCCGTTTTCCGCCTGGTCCTAATGTTGGACTTGTCTGCATTCATTAACATAACATTCTTGGACATTAAAAAGTGCGGGGGACCAAAACTCATTTTTAAAAAAGTGAAGGGAACATGACGCTGTCAGGATCCGTGGCCCGGATCATGTTTTTGTTATGTTCTGTTATTTTTAGACTCCCTTAGTTCCTGATTTGTTCACCTCCTGGGTTTGTTTTGGTTTGTATGGGACTTAATTGGGTTCACCTGCTTCTAGTTAGTGGTCAGCACGCTCACCTGCAGTCGACCACTAATCAGAGAGCTATTTATTCACCTCTCTAGCCACACTCGTCCTGGCCTCTGTTTGCTACCCCTAACCGATTACGCAAGTTTTGCTCGTCTCCTAGCCCATGCTAAGTGTTAGCTTCGAGTGCGATTGGCACGTGTTTCCTTCGACTTGGTTTTTGTTTTTGGTGCTTCTTTGATTGTTCCGAGAATTAAATAATGTTCTTACCTGCCAGTCCTGTCCGGAGTGGTCCGTTAGCATCCCGGGGACCAAACCGCGCAGCAATCTGCGACTCCCCCAACCGTAACAAGAATTTAAAAAAGTTCTGGAATGTTTTTTTTTGTTTCTATGGGGATTAATTGGGTTCACCTGCCTCAGGTTAGTGATCGCCACACTCACCTGCATTCGACCACTAATCAGAGAGCTATTTATCCGCCACACTCGTCCTGGCTTATTTGTTTGCTCCACGCAACAAGTTACGATGGTTATTCCTGTTATTCTTGATCCTTGTTCCTGCGCTAAGCTTCGCCATAGCTTCCCATGCTATCGGCCCGCTTTTCTGTCTATTCTTTTTTTTTTCTGCTTGTATCTACGGTGTATGATTTATGAGCTATAAATCATCTCCTACCTTCACGCTTTCGCCTGGAGTTGTCCGTTCTGCATCTGGGAGGAACGACTCCGCATAAGGTTGCAACCCGCCCGTAACAAACCCAAACATTACATCTATGCCCAGAAAATATTTGTTTTTGTTGAAACCTATTACTAATCAGACCTAAGGTGCGCAGATCAGAGCTGTGAGCTGAATGTTCCACCGCAGAGCAAAACACCACAGGTTGGGGCATATGAATGGTTGTGCAGTAAATGAGTGTATCCATGGTGACAGCTGGTAGTGCAAGCAACATTCTCATGTAAACAGGGCAGCCTGCACCACTTTTGCATTTTTCAATTGTATACATCAGTTTTAGTGGATCTCCCACAAAAGTACACACAATTTATCACGTGTTAT